>NC_134355.1:406444137-406805905 GCF_048569485.1 Anomaloglossus baeobatrachus
CAGGGTCAGAGCCATAGGTGACAGGTCCTGAAAACAGCGACAGCGTCTGTGTAGCAAAGGTCAGGGATTTCCTCCCTGCATTTCCCTATTAGGAGGGAATAGAAAGGCAGGCTTCCTTTCCTCTACCCAGAGCCCCACAATCCTGGCACTGTACCCTCCTGTCCTCTGCACATTCCAACTCATTATAACTAAGCCATTATACTAGCAAACACTCAGTGTACCTAGTGGCATCCTAAACGTGGCTATTGGACTTTGCTATAGTCCCACTAGTGCAAAGACATTTGCAGCACCTCTGCCTGCATTGCACACTCCAACTCATTATAACTAAGCCATTATACTAGCAAACACTCAGTGTACCTAGTGGCATCCTAAACGTGGCTATTGGACTTTGCTATAGTCCCACTAGTGCAAAGACATTTGCTGCACCTCTGCTTGCATTGCACACTCCAACTCATTATAACTAAGCCATTATACTAGCAATTTTTGCTGCCAGTTTAAGGGCCGTAGTTGCATTGTCAGGGATATTTATTCTTTATTATTCTGCTGTTAATAAAGCTAGACCACCACTGCAATCTACACCACCTCTCAATTTTTACTACCACATTTTCAGTCCACAATCTTGTCGCAATCAACATGAGTGGCAAAATGACAGATGCTGGTGGAAAGGGGAAGAGGCGTGGTGGAAAAGGCAAAAAAGGTTTTGTCCGTGGGGAAGGTGGCAAAGCTCCATTATCATCTGCTGAAGATAGACCATCTACCAGCAAAAGTAAGATGTCTACTACTTACCGTGGACAATCCGATGTGCTCCCTTTTTTACGGACACGAACAACAGGAACAAAGGTAGATGATGGCCAAAAAAGGAAAATGCTTGAATGGATCTCAAGTGGTCCAACAAGTGCCCTCTCAGACACTTCAAGTACCGCATCCAAAAAACACCAGTCCTCTGAGTTCTCATCCCAATCAAACTTGATTTCTCCCAGCTCTGAAGTCTCCATCAGCCCTGCACAGTATGGTGGAACTGAGATGGCTGAGTCTGCAGAGCTGTTCAGTCACACTATAGCCTGGGAATCAGAGGTCTGCTCCCAAGCTACAGTGACTACAGAACAGGAAATGGTCTGCAGTGATGCCCAGAACCTTTGTGACTCTGATTCAGGCCGTGAGGACCAAGTTTCGGAGCATAATGTTGACCCTTTGTCACAAACTGTAACACCTGTGGTTTTAGACAATGAGGAACATACTGATGAAGATGAGACGCAGATACCCGATTGGGATGACAACTTAAATATTCGGTCAGGGCAAGAAGAGGCTCGGTCTGAGGGGGAGGGGAGTGCAAACACAACAATTGATGATGAAGTTCTAGATCCCACCTACTGTCAACCCACAGTCAGGCACTCGAGGAGGTCAACAGAGGTGGTGGAGGAGGATGCAACTGATGACGAAGTTACCTTGCGCCTTCCTGGACAGAGTCGGAGTACTGGTAGCACGTCTACAACTGCATCCTCAACCACCACTGTGCCTCTGAGCATTATTCGGGGTGGATCAACAGGTCGCATGGCCTCTAAGCCTTGCCTAGCCTGGTCCTTTTTTGACATAGAAAAAGATCGCCCAAATTATGTGATCTGTAAAATTTGTCAGGGTTCTCTTAGTAGAGGTCAAAACCTCAGCAGTTTGACAACTTCTTCCATGAATCGTCACATGAATAAATATCATATGGCCCGGTGGGAAGCTCACCGTGCTGCAATGTGGCCTAGCGGAGCGAACCATCCACCGCCTGCCCCTTCCAGTGCATCCGCGCGCTCGTCATCTTCTAGGACTGTGGGGACAGCTATCACACCTGTTTTTCCACCCACAACTTCCACCACTGTAACCGCAACAGGCAGTTTGCTTGGTAGGTCGTCAGTTGTTTTGGAAGGGGAAACAAGTGAGTGTGTACAGCTCTCTCAGACATCGATAGCACCAACTTTGGATGAAGGCAACATCATGTCTTCGCCTGCACTTTCCTCACAAACCTGCATTTTTCCAGGGACACCCTACTCAACACCGTCTACACACAGCAGCCAGATCTCTGTCCCTCAGATGTGGTCAAATAAAAGGCCACTTCCTGCGACCCATGACAAAGCTAAGAGGTTGACTCTATCCCTCTGTAAGCTGTTGGCTACCGAAATGCTGCCTTTCCGCCTAGTGGACACACAGGATTTTAGAGACCTTATGTCTGTCGCTGTGCCCCAGTACCAGATGCCTAGTCGCCACTACTTCTCTAAGAAAGGTGTGCCCGCGCTACACCAGCATGTCGCACACAACATCACCGCTTCCTTGAGAAACTGTGTGTGAACGGGTGCATTTCACCACCGATACTTGGACCAGTAAGCATGGACAGGGACGTTACATGTCGCTCACTGGGCACTGGGTAACTATGGTGATAGATGGTGAAGGGTCTGCTGCACAAGTCTTGCCGTCCCCACGACTTGTGTGTCAATCCTCTGTCTGTCCAAGTTCCGCCACTGCTTCTGCATCCTCCACTTCATCTGGGTCCTCCACCTCCGCCCCAAGCCTGCCTGGTCAGGCCACCAGCGTTCTCACTGCGCAGAAGGAATCATGCACCCCTCATTACTATGCTGGCAGCAGAGCGCAACGGCATCAGGCGGTCTTTAGCTTGACATGTCTTGGGAATAAGAGTCACACAGCTGAGGAGTTGTGGTCAGCTCTGCGGTCCGAGTTTAATAAATGGTTGTCTCCACTCAACCTGCAGCCTGGTAAGGCCGTGTGCGACAATGCTGCAAACCTGGTTGCGGCTCTTCGCCTGGGCAAGGTGACACAAGTTCCTTGTATGGCTCACGTGTTGAACCTTGTCGTGCAGCAATTTTTAAAACACTATCCCGGCCTAGATGGCCTTCTGAACAGGGCACGAAAACTGTCTGTTCACTTCCGCCGTTCAAGCGCCGCAGCTGAGCGACTTGCATCGCTCCAGAAGTCTTTCGGCCTGCCGGTTCATCGCCTGAAATGCGATGTGGCGACACGCTGGAATTCAACTCTCCACATGTTACAGCGACTGGCAGCACCGCCGTTCCCTGGTGCAATACGTCATGATGTATAGCCTGGGCCAACGAGATGCAGAGGTGGGGCAGATCACCCTGATGGAGTGGTCTCAGATCAAGGACCTATGCACCCTTCTGCACAGTTTCGACATGGCGACGAATATGTTTAGCGCTGACAATGCCATTATCAGCATGACGATTCCAGTCATTTACATGCTGGAGCACACGCTAAACACTATTCGGAGTCAGGGGGTGGGACAACAGGAAGGGGATGAACTACAGGAGGATTCATATGCGCAAGACACAACATCACCAAGGTCCAGACGTTCATCATCACCAAGGCGCCAGGCATGGGAGCATGGGGGACAGGGATCAACAAGGGCGCATGGTAGCAGGCGAGATGTTGAGGAAGGTGCAGGAGGACATGAAGAAATGGAGGACGAACTGTCCATGGACATGGAAGACTCAGCAGATGAGGGAGACCTTGGTCAAATTTCAGTTGAAAGAGGTTGGGGGGAGATGTCAGAGGAAGAAAGAACGGTTAGCACCTCTATGCCACAAACACAGCGTGGACTTGGTCCGCATGGCTGCGCAAGACACATGAGTGCCTTCTTGTTGCACTACCTCCAACATGACCCTCGTATTGTCAAAATTAGATGTGATGATGACTACTGGCTTGCCACACTATTAGATCCCCGGTACAAGTCCAAATTTTGTGACATAATTCCAGCCATAGAAAGGGACGCACGTATGCAGGAGTATCAGCAGAAGCTGTTACTCGATCTTAGATCCGCTTTTCCACCAAACAACCGTGCAGGTGCAGGGAGTGAATCTCCCAGTTGTAACTTGACAAACATGGGACAGTCTCGTCATCTTCAACAGTCTACACGTACCAGTAGGACCGTATCTGGTGCTGGTAACAGCAATTTTATGGAATCTTTTCATAATTTTTTTAGACCCTCCTTTGCAAGGCCACCAGAGACAACAAGTCTGACACATAGTCAACGGCTGGAGAGGATGATACAGGAGTATCTACAAATGAACATCGATGCCATGACTTTGGAAATGGAGCCTTGCTCATTTTGGGCTTCAAATCTAGAAAAATGGCAAGAGCTATCCAGTTACGCCTTGGAGATTTTGTCGTGTCCAGCTGCCAGCGTTGTCTCTGAACGTGTCTTCAGTGCTGCTGGGTGTGTGCTGACAGATAAGCGCACGCGTCTGTCCAGTGACAATGTGGACAGACTGACGTTCATCAAAATGAACAAGTCATGGATCCAGAAGGAATTTACTACCCCTGTGTCATCCTGGGGAGAGTAAATGCTTGTGGATTTGGAATGTGCTTGATGCAAATCTAGCTGTGAAGTGTACAACTAGGGCACAAGTGCTGCCACTGAATGGGTGGGTGTGTGGGGCACAATTTTTGGGAAAAAGGGAGGCTCCGCTTGGAGTAACCCTTGCTTGATGTGTTTTTAAAAGAAGCCAAGATGAACAGAGCTGGGATCAGGAAAGACTTTGCTACCTACCCCGGTGTCATCCTGGGGACGGATAAGAACGGCGTATTTTGGAATGTGCTTGATGCAAATCTAGCTGTGAAGTGTACAACTAGGGCACAAGTGCTGCCACTGAATGGGTGGGTGTGTGGGGCACAATTTTTGGAAAAAAGGGAGGCTCCGCTTGGAGTAACCCTTGCTTGATGTGTTTTTAAAAGAAGCCAAGATGAACAGAGCTGGGATCAGGAAAGACTTTGCTACCTACCCCGGTGTCATCCTGGGGACGGATAAGAACGGCGTATTTTGGAATGTGCTTGATGCAAATCTAGCTGTGAAGTGTACAACTAGGGCACAAGTGCTGCCACTGAATGGGTGGGTGTGTGGGGCACAATTTTTGGAAAAAAGGGAGGCTCCGCTTGGAGTAACCCTTGCTTGATGTGTTTTTAAAAGAAGCCAAGATGAACAGAGCTGGGATCAGGAAAGACTTTGCTACCTACCCCGTTGTCATCCTGGGGACGGATAAGAACGGCGTATTTTTGAATGTGCTTGATGCAAATCTAGCTGTGAAGTGTACAACTAGGGCACAAGTGCTGCCACTGAAGGGGTGGGTGTGTGTGGGGCACAATTTTTGGAAAAAAGGGAGACTCCGCTTGGAGTAACCTTGCGGTGTTTTACATGATTTTAGAAGGGCGTGCCATGCCTATATCTGTGTGTCCTCCTCTTTTTCCTTGTCCAGCTGTTTTGTTTTCGCATGAGTATATGTCCTTGTCACTTTCCCATGTGTTTGTGTTGTGTTGTGAGTTGTTTGTCACCTTTTGGACACCTTTGAGGGTGTTTTCTAGGTGTTTTTCTGTGTTTGTGATTGCCTGCCATTGTTTCCTATGCAGTTCGAGTTCGGTTCGTCGAACGTTCGACGAGCCGAACTCGAACGGGACCTCCGTTCAGCGAACCGACCTCGAGCTGAACCGGGACCGGTTCGCTCATCTCTACTTGTGACATTTTTAGGGTTTCTACATGCTGCCCGGGGGGTTTATTTCATAAAAATACTCGGGTTTCCCATAGGATAACATTGGGCTCGGTGCTCGGGCCGAGTACACGAGTATCTTGGGATGCTCGGCTACTTGTCACGTATGAATAGCTTTTACGTTTTTTATCCAAAAAATGCTAAGTACCCTCTGTTTTAACATGCATTATTATTTCCTTACTGTAGGGTTTTTAGGCATTGTTTTTTTACTCTGGTTATATGTGTGCTAATGGCCACAGTCTGAATATGTACCAGCACGTTACACTTATACGAACAGTTGTGCTGGCCCATTTTTCTTTTGTTTTGTTTCAATTTCTCGTACTAAGTAAATTAGGTGGTGTGGCCACTTCCTAGGTCTGTACATCAGTATATATTCAGCAGACAGGTGTTAAACAGTCGGGCCCAGGTCTAGCTGTGCCACCACCTCTTTTGATGCTTGCTGGTACATAGCACCACGTCATACAAACACCATGTCACAATGTGAGGCACATTTTTTTTTTGTAAAAAAAAAATGTTCAGCATCCTATGTTTTTCACAAGTTGTTAACTATTTACTTACTGTATGGTTTGTATGAATTGTTCTAGGTTATATTTAATCTAGGTTATATTTGTTCTATGTTATATTTGATGAAAATGCCCATTGAGGAGCTGGGTAAAGGTTACTAGGCATGCTTTTTTGTCTATTTCCATGTCAAATAGAAATTGATTTCATACTTTACAAGCACTGGTGTCTAAAATAAATTTTCGGTAGGACAGGTCATCAATATTGGAAGAGTAGGGGTCTGAGACCCCACACTCCCACACAGATATGACAAGCTGTAGGGTGGCTGGATGAAAATACAATGATAATCAATGCGTAGTTGTTACTTCAAAGTGCTGCAGAACATATCTTATTCAGCTCTTGAATAGCTGTTCTGCAGTATCCAGCTAAGAACAGTAGTCACTAAGTAGAGTTTAGCATTGCAGCTTAGCTCAATGTGAATACATTTGGCCACTGTTCGACGTTACACCAGGTGTGTGTACAACCCTTTCTAAATATGCAATACAAGTAACAAGTTTGATTATAAATTTAAATGGTCTGGTCTTATATTTCAATGTTACATTATATAAATTGATGGTCTTTAAAGTCCTGCTTCTTTTATCTGTAGTTTCTGAAAACACCACTCAATTGATTTTTATTTATATCACCACTGGAATGGAATCCCTAATGCATGTTTCCTCCCCCTGGCAATATAACTACCAGTCACTATCTTCTGCTCTTGTCGGCGCCACTTTTGTTTCGGTTAGACATCTTGAGATTACAGCTTCTAACTGATCGAAAGTCAGAGCTAATGGTTGCAATCTCTGTGTGTAAAGGCCGCTTTACACAAGGCGATATCGGTACCGATATCGCCATCGTGCGTACTCGCCCCCATCTGTTGTGCGACACGGGCAAATCGCTGCCCGTGTCGCACAACATCGCCTGGACCCGTCACACATACTTACCTTCCCTGCGACGTCGCTGTGACCGGCGAACCGCCTCCTTTTTAAGGGGGCGGTTCGTTCAGCGTCACACTAATGTCACTGCAGCGTCACTGAACCACCGCCCAATAGAAACGGAGGCGCGGAGATGAGCGGGACGAACATCCCGCCCACCTCCTTCCTTCCGCATTGTGGCCAGGAAGCAGGTAAGGAGAGCTTCCTTGTTCCTGCGGTGTCACACGGAGCGATGTGTGCTGCCGCAGGAATGAGGAACAACTTCGTTACTCCTGCAGTAACGATATTTGAGAATGGACCCCCATGTCGACGATGAGCGATTTTGCACGTTTCTGCGACGATGCAAAATCGCTCATAGGTGTCAAATGCAACGGCTTCGCTACAGCGGACGGATGTGCGTCACAAAATCCGTGACCCCAACGAGATTGCTGTAGCGATCTCTTAGCGTGTAAAGCCCGCTTAAGTCTATGAGAACGTTGTTCTGGCTTTCATAGACTTACATTGATAAGTGACCTCAGCAAACATTGGAGCGATCTGACAGGGCACAAGAGGCAGAAAACAACTGAAGTGATGCTGAGAACAGAAGAAGATGGCAGCTGTTAAGTACATTGCTATTGGCCAGGAACATGCTTAGTGATTCCAGTCCAGTGATGAGATAAAAATGTAAACAAATTAATAAATATCAGGCATTTAAAGACTAGACGGATATTGTTTTATACCTTTGAATTCAATACAAATTCAGAAAGAATAAGGATCTTGAAATAATTATGGAAGCGCCAGGCCAACATACTGGGACTCCTCTATGGAACAAACATTTAAAAACTAAAGATTTAAAAACAAATGTTTAATTAATCTCATTTTTTTTCCAAAATGTACTCTTTTTCTTAATATATGATTTGTTCCCTAAAAAGAATAATCTCATCTCCACATTTCTTTTTAGATGGGAGTTAGTGTCGTGGACTGTGCAGCTGCTGGACTTGGGGGATGCCCTTATGCAAATGGAGCAACAGGAAATGTTGCAACTGAAGATGTATTGTACATGCTTAATGGCCTTGGTATTCACACGGTAATACTTTCTGTTATGTTAATCATAATGCAGGTAGCATAAATATTATCTCTTAGCATTTGTTGACTGCTTACTGTCTGCCAAAATCTTAACCTGATAATAACCATTATGGGAAATTTCTTATTTATACCAGGTACTGTACAGTAGTTTCATGTGACCTACAGCCAGTGCAGTGCACATTCATGTCTTGGTGCAAATTTTGCAATCTATGCTCCCTAGTAGCAAGACTATGATCATAGTTGGAAAACTTTTATCCCAACTAAAATGGATAGATATAAAATCATCATAGTATTTTTTTTAACCCATTAAACGACTGTGGGCAGTAATATTTCGTCCCTGCGGTCATAGTGTTAATGTCCACCGGCCACGGGCAGACAGGGGAGATCCGCGCACATGTCAGCTGATTTGTACAGCTGACATGTGTGCCTTGCAGGCTCGAGTGGAATTGGTACCCACCCATACCTGTTAACTCCTTAAATGGCACTGTCAAAATATGTGTGTCATTTTAATGGCAATCGCAGTAAAGCTGTACTCACTGGCCTCTGCCGGAAGTCAGGTGACGTGATCACGTGGATCCGATTATTGTCATGGTAGCACAGGGTCATGTGATGACTCCTGTAGCTCACATGACTCAGGTCCCGTAACAATCAGCCGAGTACTGAAGGTTACAAGAGATGAGCATGTGCTGCTCTGATCGGGAGAAAAGAATGAGCAATCAGACTGCTAATCCTAATAGCCCCATAGAGGAACTAGTAAAATTAAAAAAAAAAAAAAAAAATAAAAAAAACCTAAAAGTTTAAATCATCCCCCTTTTGCCCCATTGAAAATTAAAGTATTAAAATAAATAAATAAATAAATAAATAAATAAATACATATTTGGTATCGTTGCATTCAGAAATACCCGATCCATCAAAATATAAAGTAAATTATTCTGATCGGTAAACGGTGTAGCGTCAAAAAAAATTCCAAATGCCAAAGTTAAGTTTTCTTAACAGGCGATCAAAATGTAGCATGCGTGCAAAAATGGTATCATTAAAAACATCAGCTCAAGATGCAAAAAAATAAACCATCTTTGAGCTATAGATCCTAAAAAAATGAGAGCTCTACAGGTTGCGGAAATAGCGCAAAACGTGTGCCACTTTTTTTGGACAATCTGATTTTTTTTACCCCTTAGATAAAAGTAAACCTATACATGTTAGTTGTCCACGAACTCGTATCGATCTGAGGCATCAGACTTACACATCAGTTTTACCATATAGTGAACACAGTGAATAAAATACCTAAAAAGAATCATGCAATCGCACTTTTTTGCAATTTTTCCACACTTGGAATTTATTTGCCGTTTTCCAGTACACTACAGTCAGGGCCAGAAATATTTGGACAGTGACACAAGTTTTGTTATTTTAGCTGTTTACAAAAACATGTTCAGAACTACAATTATATATATAATATGGGCTGAAAGTGCACACTCCCAGCTGCAATATGAGAGTTTTCACATCCAAATCGGAGAAAGGGTTTAGGAATCATAGCTCTGTAATGCATAGCCTCCTCTTTTTCAAGGGACCAAAAGTAATTGGACAAGGGATTCTAAGGGCTGCAATTAACTCTGAAGGCGTCTCCCTCGTTAACCTGTAATCAATGAAGTAGTTAAAAGGTCTGGGGTTGATTACAGGTGTGTGCTTTTGCATTTGGAAGCTGTTGCTGTGACCAGACAACATGCGGTCTAAGAAACTCTCAATTGAGGTGAAGCAGAACATCCTGAGGCTGAAAAAAAAAGAAAAAAATCCATCAGAGAGATAGCAGACATGCTTGGAGTAGCAAAATCAACAGTCGGGTACATTCTGAGAAAAAAGGAATTGACTGGTGAGCTTGGGAACTCAAAAAGGCCTGGGCGTCCACAGATGACAACAGTGGTGGATGATCGCCGCGTACTTTCTTTGGTGAAGAAGAACCCGTTCACAACATCAACTGAAGTCCAGAACACTCTCAGTGAAGTAGGTGTATCTGTCTCTAAGTCAACAGTAAAGAGAAGACTCCATGAAAGTAAATACAAAGGGTTCACATCTACATGCAAACCATTCATCAATTCCAAAAATAGACAGGCCAGAGTTAAATTTGCTGAAAAACACCTCATGAAGCCAGCTCAGTTCTGGAAATGTATTCTATGGACAGATGAGACAAAGATCAACCTGTACCAGAATGATGGGAAGAAAAAAGTTTGGAGCAGAAAGGGAACGGCACATGATCCAAGGCACACCACATCCTCTGTAAAACATGGTGGAGGCAACGTGATGGCATGGGCATGCATGGCTTTCAATGGCACTGGGTTACTTGTGTTTATTGATGACATAACAGCAGACAAGAGTAGCTGGATGAATTCTGAAGTGTACCGGGATATACTTTCAGCCCAGATTCAGCCAAATGCCGCAAAGTTGATCGGACGGCGCTTCATAGTACAGATGGACAATGACCCCAAGCATACAGCCAAAGCTACCCAGGAGTTCATGAGTGCAAAAAAGTGGAACATTCTGCAATGGCCAAGTCAATCACCAGATCTTAACCCAATTGAGCATGCATTTCACTTGCTCAAATCCAGACTTAAGACGGAAAGACCCACAAACAAGCAAGACCTGAAGGCTGCGGCTGTAAAGGCCTGGCAAAGCATTAAGAAGGAGGGAACCCAGCGTTTGGTGATGTCCATGGGTTCCAGACTTAAGGCAGTGATTGCCTCCAAAGGATTCGCAAACAAAATATTGAAAATAAAAATATTTTGTTTGGGTTTGGTTTATTTGTCCAATTACTTTTGACCTCCTAAAATGTGGAGTGTTTGTAAAGAAATGTGTACAATTCCTACAATTTCTATCAGATATTTTTGTTCAAACCTTCAAATTAAACGTTACAATCTGCACTTGAATTCTGTGGTAGAGGTTTCATTTCAAATCCAATGTGGTGGCATGCAGAGCCCAACTCGCGAAAATTGTGTCACTGTCCAAATATTTCTGGACTTAACTGTATATAGTAAAACTTATGGTTTCTTTTGAAACTACAACTAGCTCCACAAAAAACAAGCCCTGATATGGCAAGATTGACTGAAAAATAAAATATGTCGGTTCTTGGAAGAAGGGGAGCAAAAAAAAAAAAAAAAAATTCGGATGCAGTGAAGGGGTTAAATTAATAGAAACTATCAGTACTCATCATGTAGGACCAGGGCTTCCTCCCCTAGCTAATTGGCACCCTATGTAATCACGGACTGTCGATTGTTACAATGGCAACCAGAGGTCAAAGAGACGTTCTGTCAGTGTCAGGATGACGGGTGTAATGCATTGTCATGCATTTGCACAGCAATGTATTATACCATCAATCAGACTAATAAAAGTTAAAGTCCCATAGAAGGACTAAATAAAAAAGTTTAAAAAAGTTTAAAAAAAAATGTGAAAACAAAATGTGAAATAAATTGAAAAAACATAAAACAAAGACCAAAAAACTAACAATTTTTATACCAATAAATATATATTTATGTAAAAAAAAAAAACAAAAAAAAAAACTAAAAAAGTACACATATTCACAATATTTAACCCCTTTAGTGAGCACCTTAAAAGATAAGTAAAAAGTATGTCAAAAACAATTTTTTTCATCATATCGTCACTAATATGCAATCAAAAAGTCCCATGTAAATGGATTAGCTAAAAACAGCTTCTTGTCCTGAAAAATGCAAGCACCCACTAAGTTAAGTGATAGGAAAAATAAAAAAAGCTATAGCTCATAGAATAGAGTGATGCAAAAACAATTGTTTTTTTCTATAAAATAGTTTATTTGTAAAAGCAGCAAAATATAAAAAAAATTGTATAAATGTAGTATCGCTGTAGTCATACTGACCCAAAGAATAAAGCTGTTTTATCACTTTACCACATGATAAACAATGTTAAAAAAAAAAACAAAAAAAAAACACACATTTTCTGAATTGCTCTTTGTTCTTTCTACCTCCCAAAAATTTGAATAGAAAGCGTTCAAAAAATATTAAGGGCCCAAAAAGAGTACCAATAAAAACGTCAACTCATCCTGGAAAAACAAGCTTTCACATGGCTGTCGGCAGAAATATAGCAATATTATAGCTCTCAAAATATGGTGATGCAGAAACTTTTCTTTGTAATAAAAGTGTATTTTTTAGTATGTAATAGTAACAAAATATAAAAAAAGATATGTATTGTATCTCTTTAACTTTGCAGACCTGAAGAATAAAGCAGTCTTATCACTCATACTGCATGGTGAACAGCATAAAAAACTAAAATAAAAGCAATTCTTGACATACTGTTAATTTGTTCATTCTTCCTCCCAAAGATCGTAGAAAGGAGCTGCTCACATTTATCCTGCACTTTATATTGAGTGCTTACACCAGCATTTACATGTAAATCCTTAAAATCCGCAATTCATACAAACCCCCTGAGTGAACATTCACTGTACTGAAGCATAAGGAGTGATTTTGGACTCTCTGTAGCCTATAATCTGTTAGTGTCTGACTTTTTAAGCATTCATAACACTGCAGTTCACCATTTTTTTTTGCACTTTTGAAAAGACAGACACCGCTGAATAGAGGCCAGATGGAGTCAACAGTCAACTACTGTCTCCTTATAATAAAATGATTTGTCAGGGTTGTCATCTGAATCACGTCATTTGGAAATTTAAATGGAAACCCCAATTTAAGTGATTAGCATAGAGCACAGGATAAATGTGATCCAAAATTTTATAGTCATATGAAAAAGTTTGGGCACCCCTTTTACTGTTAACCTTTTTTCTTTATAACAATTTGGGTTTTTGCAACAGCTATTTCAGTTTCATATATCTAATAACTGATGGACTGAGTAATATTTCTGGATTGAAATGAGGTTTATTGTACTAACAGAAAATGTGCAATCCGCATTTAAACAAAATTTGACCGGTGCAAAAGTATGGGCACCTCAACATAAAAGTGACATTAATATTTTGTAGATCCTCCTTTTGCAAAAATAACAGCCTCTAGTCGCTTCCTGTAGCTTTTAATGAGTTCCTGGATGAAGGTATATTTGACCATTCCTGTTTACAAAACAATTCCAGTGTAAGGTGTTAAATACTGTTTGTATAGTCTAGTGCAAGGGTACAAGGGAAACACAGACACAGGTTTGCTAAACAGTTCGTGTATTACTTCATACAAGTAAGTGCACAAAACATGAAGGGTTAAACAGTTGCAGGGTGCAGAGGCTGGGAACAAATTAATCAGGAATGGATCCTCAAAGTTCAGCAGAAGTGTCAAAGTATAATTCAGTCTCTCTTACTGTACTTGTAAACGTCCATGGCAGAGCAGAAGGGTTCCTGTGTGAACACGAGTTCCAGGGATCCAAAACAGACTATGGCAGAAAAGTAGTTCTTCCAAAGACTTCAGGCGATCAGGTTACAGGCAGGCTGCTAACAGGATTCAGAAGCACTGGTCCATCAGCTGAGATGGCTTAAGCAGGTAATTGGCAGGGAACAAGGCGGGAACATAGAAGCTGAGGAATCCATATTGATTGAGGGCAAAAGTGAGGGCAACAGAACAGGAAGCAAGATGGCCTACAAAAAAAAAAAAACAGATTAAAGCAAAATGACAAAACAAGGCAAAAAGTCAGAACCTCACATTACTCCCCCCTCAGGGACGGCCACTGGACGACCCCAGACCAGGCTTGTCTGGGTATCTCTGATGGATCTGGCGGAGTAAGCGGGGAGCATTGATATTGTCGACTGGTTCCCAAGAGTTGCCTTCCGACGAGTAGCCCTGCCACCTAATCAGGTACTGTAGCTGATTTCTGTGCAACCTTGAGTCCAGGATTTTCTTCACTACAAATTCTTCCTGACCATCAATTAACACTGGATCAGGAGGGGAAGGAGAACGTCCAGGAAATGTATTAGGTACTGCTGCCTTTAGGAGAGAAACGTGAAACACAGGATGGATTCTCATAGTTCTGAGCAGTTGAAGATGACAAGCCACAGCACTTACAATCTTAGTGATCTTGTAAGGTCCAACATACTTTTGTCCCAACTTAGATGATGGAATTCTCAACTTAAGGTTTCTGGTTGATAGCCAGACCAAATCAAGTATCTTGAAGGCTGGTGCAGGCTTACGAAACTTATCAGCTGCTTTCTTATACCTCTCTTGAGCCGATCCCAGGTTCTCCTATAGAAGATCAAGATTCTGCTGTAGCGAAGAGATTCTGTCAGCCACAGCGGATAAGGGCGAATCTATGGGAAGGCGAGGAAGAATATTAGGGTGATAGCCCAGATTAGCATAAAAAGGAGACTGTTTAGTGGAGGCGCTCTGAGAGTTGTTATATGAAAACTCAGCCAATGGGAGTAGATCCACCCAGTCATCTTGTAGATGGCAGATGAAACAGCGGAGATACTGTTCCAAGGTCTGGTTGGTCCGCTCAGTTTGTCCATTTGTCTGGGGGTGAAAGGCAGAAGAAAGATTAGCTTTGATGTCTAATGCCTTACAAAAATTCTGCCAGAACTTGGAAATGAATTGCACCCCTCGATCAGAAATAACCTCATCTGGTACTCCATGCAGACGGAACACATCTTGAATAATTAGGTCAGATGTCTGTTTTGCAGTGGGTAAGCCGACACAGGGGATAAAATGAGCTGCTTTCGTTAAACGGTCCACCACCACCAAAATAGTGTTCTTCCCTTGGGAGGTTGGCAACTCTACAATAAAGTCCATTGCAATGGAACCCCATAGACGGGATGGAATAGGTAGGGGCTGTAATAGACCTGTAGGTGAAGAACGTGGAATCTTGAATCTCGCACAGACTTCACATGAAGTAACGTAATTTTGAACGTCTCTTCTGTAAGTGGGCCACCAAAAGAAACTAGAAAGGAACTCTTGAGTCTTTAGAATTCCTCTGTGTCCATCCATTTTTGAATCATGAACGAGTCGCAGTACTCTCAATCTGACTGCCTCAGGTATGTACATACGTTGCCCTTGAAACCACACACCATTTTTGAAGACCAGATTTACTTCATCAGAAGGATTTGCTAGCAAGGAATCTGAATATGCCTCCTTGATGTCGATGAGTAAGTCTTGATTATGAATCACTCCCAGGAATCTGGAAGAATTGTCTTAGGAGGCATGAATGGAATGGTGTCAGTCGAGAAGATCCTAGACAGAGCATCAGCCTTCCCATTGCGTGACCCAGGCCTATAGGAAATTACAAAACTAAATTGATTTGAGAAAAGGCTCCAACGAGCCTGGCGAGGAGTCAAGCATTTGGCCGACCTGATAAATTCCAGATTACGGTGATCAGTCAGGATGATTATCTGCTGTGCCGCTCCCTGAAGAAGGTGTCTCCATTCCTTGAAGGCAGCAATAATGGCCAGCAATTCTCTATTTCCCACGTCATAGTTTCTTTCCGTTGAACACAACCAGTGGGAAAAGAAAGCACAGGGATGTAAAACATTATTCTCACCTGTCCTCTGTGAGAGTATGGCACCAATGGCGCAGTCCGATGCATCCACCTCTACTATGAAGGCAAGTTCAGGGTTAGGATGCACTAAGATAGGCGCTGAGGTGAATTTATTCTTCAAAAGGGAAAACGCTTCTTGGTCTTGAGGCGTCCAGGTGAAAGACTTCTTACGGGTAAGTTGTGTGATAGATGACACTACCTCAGAAAAGTTCCTGATGAAGCGCAGAACCTCCTTTACATTTTGGGAGCTGGCCAGTCTTTGATGGCTTGAGTCTTGCTTTCATCCATGCTTATTCCCTGTGAAGACATTACGTACCCCAAAAATTGAATCTCGGTCCAATGGAATTCACACTTTTCCAGTT
The DNA here is from genome assembly GCF_048569485.1 of Anomaloglossus baeobatrachus. NCBI lineage: Eukaryota > Metazoa > Chordata > Amphibia > Anura > Aromobatidae > Anomaloglossus > Anomaloglossus baeobatrachus. The sequence goes on from NC_134355.1 coordinate 406,460,059, forward strand.
TGATATAAAGATGGTTCTGTCGAAGGCGCTCCAATACCATCCTCACATGTCTATGATGTTCATCTGTGGAGTTAGAAAAGATTAAAATATCGTCTAGATAAATCACCACAAATGTATCCAAGAGATCCCTGAAGATATCATTAACTAGATGTTGAAAGGTAGCTGGGGCGTTACACAGGCCGAACGGCATAACTAGATATTCAAAATGTCCATAGCATGACCTGAATGCAGTCTTCCATTCATCCCCAGGTCTAATGCGGACCAAATTATAGGCCCCACGGAGATCCAATTTAGAAAAAATCTTTGCATGCCGAACGCTTTCTAATAATTCAGGGATCAAAGGCAGTGGGTAACAGTTTCTGATTGTGACCTTATTGAGCTCCCGATAGTCTATGCAGGGCCTAAGAGAGCCTTCTTTCTTTTTCACAAAAAAGATGGGTGCACCTGCAGGAGATGAAGAGTGGCGAATGAAGCCCTTGGCTAAATTTTCATCTATATAGTCCTTCAATGCTTTTAACTCTGGTCCAGCCAGGGGGTAAATTTTGCCAAAGGGTATCTCAGCACCAGGTAAAAGTTCAATTGGACAGTCATAGGGACGGTGGGGGGGGGGGAAGCTGGTCAGCGTTCCGCTTATCACACACATCCGCATACTCACAGTATATTGCTGGTAGCTCGGAGACTGGTGTGGGTATCTTAGGGGCTGAACAGACTGAAACCCCAGGACTTATCTGCTTCTGAGCCTGCAGCCATGGCAATCCTAGGATGATGGGAAAATGGGGAGAAGAGATTAGCATAAAAGACAGTCTCTCTTGATGATTGTTACCCAGGAGAACCTTCAGGGGCTCTGTCTCCTGATCCACTGGTCCAGAGGTTAACAGTGAACCATCCACAGTCTCCATCTGTACAGGAATAGTCTTCTTCACAGAACGTATCCCATGTTTCTGGGCAAAGGAAATGTCCATAAAATTGCAGCTTGCTCCGTAATCAATAGAGATGAGCGAACCGGTCCCGGTTCGGCTCGAGGTCGGTTCGCCGAACGGAGGTCCCGTTTGAGTTCGGCTCGTCGAACGTTCGACGAACCGAACTCGAACTGCATAGGAAACAATGGCAGGCAATCACAAACACAGAAAAACACCTAGAAAACACCCTCAAAGGTGTCTAAAAGGTGACAAACATCTCAAACACATGGGAAAGTGACAAGGACATATACTCATGCGAAAACAAAACAGCTGGACAAGGAAAAAGAGGAGGAGACACAGATATAGGCATGGCACGCCCTTCTAAAATCATGTAAAACACCGCAAGGTGACTCCAAGCATAGTCTCCCTTTTTTTCCAAAAATTGGGCCCCACACACACCCACCCATTCAGTGGCAGCAGTTGTGCCCCAGTTGTACAATTCACAGCTAGATTTGCATCAAGCACATTCAAAAATACGCCATTCTTATCCGTCCCCAGGATGACACCGGGGTAGGTAGCAAAGTCTTTCCTGATCCCAGCTCTGTTCATCTTGGCTTCTTTTAAAAACACAGCAAGCAAGGGTTACTCTAAGCGGAGTCTCCTTTTTTTCCAAAAATTGGGCCACACAGACACCCACCCCATCAGTGGCAGCACTTGGGCCCTAGTTGCAAACAGGATGTTTTGATTTGCATCAAGCACATTCAAAAATACGCCATAATTAACCGTCCTCAGCATGACACCGGGGTAGGTAGATAAAGTCTTTGCTGACCCATGACTTGTTCATCTTGGCTTCTTTTAAAAACAATGTAAGCAAGGGTTACTCCAAGCGGAGTCTCCCTTTTTTTCCAAAAATTGTGCCCCACACACACCCACCCATTCAGTGGCAGCACGTGTGCCCTAGTTGTACACTTCACAGCTAGATTTGCATCAAGCACATTCCAAATCCACAAGCATTTACTCTCCCAAGGATGACACAGGGGTTGTAAATTCCTTCTGGATCCATGACTTGTTCATTTTGATGAACGTCAGTCTGTCCACATTGTCACTGGACAGACGCGTGCGCTTATCTGTCAGCACACACCCAGCAGCACTGAAGACACGTTCAGAGACAACGCTGGCAGCTGGACACGACAAAATCTCCAAGGCGTAAGTGGCGAGCTCTGGCCATTTTTCTAGGTTTGAAGCCCAAAAGGAGCAAGGCTACAGTTGCACAGTCATGGCATCGATGTTCATTTGGAGATACTCCTGTACCCCCTGACGCCGAATAGTGTTTAGCGTGTGCTCCAGCATGTAAATGACTGGAATTGTCATGCTGATAATGGCACTGTCAGCGCTAAACATATTCGTCGCCATGTCAAAACTGTGCAGAAGAGTGCATAGGTCCTTGATCTGAGACCATTCCATCAGCGTGATCTACCCCACCTCTGCATCTCGTTGGCCAGGCTATACGTCATAACGTATTGCACCAGGGCTCGGCGGTGCTGCCACAGTCGCTGTAACATGTGGAGAGTCGAATTCCAGCGTGTCAGCACATCGCATTTCAGGCGATGAACCGGCGGGCCGAATGACTTCTGGAGCGATGCAAGTCGGTCAGCTGCGGCGGTTGAAAAGCGGAAGTGAGCAGAGAGTGACCGTGCCCTGTGCAGAAGCCCATCTAGGCTGGGATAGTGGGTTAAAAATTGCTGGACAACAAGGTTCAACACGTGAACCATACAAGGCACGTGTGTCACCTTGCACCGGCGAAGGGCAGCACCCAGGTTTGCAGCATTGTTGCACATGGCCTTCCCTGGCTGCAGGTTGCGTGGAGACAAACATATACGATACTCGGACCGCAGAGCTGACCACAACTCAGCTGCTGTGTGACTCTTATTTCCAAGCCATTTCAAGCTAAAGATCGCCTGATGCCATTGAGCTCTGCTGCCAGCATAGTAAGGAGGTGTGCAGGATTCCTTGTGCGCAGTTGCAACTTGGGTGGCCTAACCAGGCAGGCTTGGGGCGGAGGTGGAGGACCCAGATGAGGTTGAGGAGGCAGAACCAGTGAAGGAACTTCGACATACAGAGGATTGACGCACAAGTCATGGGGACGGCAAGACTTGTACAGCAGACCCTTCTCCATCTCGCACCATAGTTACCCAGTGCCCAGTCAGCGACATGTAACGCCCCTGTCCATGCTTACTGGTCCAAGTATCGGTGGTGAAATGCACCAGGTCACACACAGAGTTTCTCAAGGAAGCGGTGAGGTTGTGTGCGACATGCTGGTGTAGCGCAGGCACACCTTTCTTGGAGAAGTAGTGGTAACTGGGCATCTGGTACTGGCGCACTGCGACGGACATAATGTCTCGAAAATCCTGTGTCCACCAGGTGGAAAGGCAGCATTTCGGTTGCCAAGAGCTTACAGAGGGATAAAGTCAACCTCTTAGCTTTGTCAAGGCTCGGAGGAAATGGCCTTTTATTTGTCCACATCTGAGGGATCGAGATCTGGCTGCTGTGTGGAGACGGTGGTGAGTAGGGTGTCCCTGCAAAACTGCAGGTCTGTGAGGAAAGTGCAGGCAGAGACATGATGTTGCCTTCATCCAAAGTTGGTACTCTCCATGTCTGAGAGAGCTGTACACCAGCACTTGTTTCCCCTTCCAAACCAACTGACTACCTACCAAGCAAACTGCCTGTTGTGGTTAAAGTGGTGGAAGGTCTGAGTGGAAGAACAGGTCTGACAGCTGCCCCCACAGTCATAGAATATGAATAGCGCGCGGATGCACTGGAAGGGGCAGGCGGTGGATGGCCCGCTCCGCTAGGCCGCATTGCAGCACGGTGAGCTTCCCACTGGGAATTATGCTTGTTATTCATGTGACGATTTATGGAAGAAGTTGTCAAACTGGTGAGGTGTTGGCCTCTACTTATAGATTGCCGACAAATTTTACAGATCACATGATTTGGGAGATCCTTTGCAAGGTCAAAACAGGACCAGGCTAGGCAAGGCTTAGAGGACATGCGACCTGCAGAGCCACCCCGACTTGTGCTCAGAGGCAGATTGATGGCTGAGGATGCACTTGTTGACGTGCTTCCAGTACTCCGACTCTGTCCAGGAAGGCGCAAGGTAACTTCATCGTCAGTTGCATCCTCCTCCATCGCCTCTGGTGACCTCCTCGAGTGCCCGACTGAGGGTTGACAGTATGTGGGATCTAGAACTTCATCATCAAGCGTTGTGTTTGCACTCCCCTCAACCTCAGACCTAACCTCTTCCTGCCCTGACTGAATAGTTAAGTTGTCATCCCAATCTGGTATCTGCGTCTCATCATCATCTGTATGTTCCTCATTGTCTCCACCAACAGGTATTACAGTTTGGGAATGAGGGTCTACATTATGCTCAGACACTTGGTCCTCACGGCCTGAATCAGAGTCACAAAGGTTCTGGGCATCACTGCAGACCATTTCCTGTTCTGTACTCACTGTAGCTTGGGAGCAGACCTCTGATTCCCAGGCTATAGTGTGACTGAACAGCTCTGCGGACTCAGCCATCTCAGTTCCACCATACTGTGCAGGGCGGTTGGAGACTTCAGAGCTGCGAGAAAGCAAGTGTGATTGGGATGACAACTCAGAGGACTGGTGTTTTTTGGATGTGGTAGTTGAGGTGGCGGAGAGGGCACTTGTTGGACCACTTGAGATCCATTCAAGCATTTTCCTTTTTTGGCCATCATCTACCTTTGTTCCAGTTGTTCGTGTCCGTAAATAAGGGAGCACATCGGATTGTCCCTGGTAAGTAGTAGACATCTCTACTACTACCATTTCTGTTACACTATACTCTGCAGGGCGGGTGGAGACTTGAGAGCTGGGAGAAAGCAAGTGCGATTGGGATGACAACTCAGAGGAATGTTGTTTTTTGGATTTTAAAGTTGAGGTGGAGGAGAGGCCACTTACACCTTGGAGATCTTGTCGTGTTCCGCAGCCAGCGTTGTCTCTGAACGTGTTTTTAGTGCTGCTGGGTGTGTGCTGACAGATAAGTGCACGCGTCTGTCCAGTGACAATGTGGACAGACTAACTTTCATCAAGATGAACAAGTCATGGATCCGAAAAGGACTTTACTACCCCTGTGTCATCCTGGGGAGAAAAAATTATTGTGGATTTGGAATGTGCTTTTTGCTAATGTACCTGTGAAGTTTGCAACTGGGGCACAAGTGCTGCCACTGAAGGGGTGTGTGTGGGGCCCAATGTTTGGAAAAAAGGGAGACTCCGCTTCGAGTCCCCTTGCTGTGTTTTTAAAAACGAGCCAAGATGAACAAGTCATGGTTCAGCAAAGACTTTGCTACCTACCCCAGTGTCATCCTGGGGACAGTGAAGGCTGGCGTATTTTTGAATGTGCTTGTTGCAAATGTACCTGTGAAGTGTACAACTGGGGCACAAGTGCTGCCACTGAAGTGGTGTCTATGGGGCCCAATTTTTGGAAAAAGGGAGACTCCGCTTGGAGTCCCCTTGCTGTGTTTTACATGATTTTAGAAGGGCATGCCATGCCTCTATCTGTGTCTCGTCCTCTTTTTCCTCTCCAGATGTTTTGTTTTTGCATGAGTATTTGTCCTTATCACTTTCAAATGTGTTTGTGTTGTCTTGTGAGTTGTTTGTCACCTTTTGGACACCTTTGAGGGTGTTTTCTAGGTGTTTTAATGTGCTTGTGATTGCATTACATTGTTTTCAATGGGGTTCAAGAGGTTCATCGAACGGTTCGCTGAACCGAACTCAAACGCAGCCTCCGTTCGACGAACCGAACCAAACTCGAGCCTCTAGAGGTTCGCTCATCTCTAGTGCGCTGTATTGTTGATTGATGCACATTGACACCATCTGCAGCAAGATGAATCTGCAGGTCTTTGGAGATGGTCTGTGGATTGTCCTTGACTGTTCTCACCATTCTCTGCCTTTCTGATATTTTTCTTGGCCTGCCACTTCTGTGCTTAACAAGAACTGTACCTGTGTTCTTCCATTTCCTTACTATGTTCCTCACAGTGGAAACTGACAGTTTAAATCTCCGAAACAACTTTTTGTGTCCTTCCCCTGAACAACTATGTTGAATAATCTTTGTTTTTAGATCATTTGAGAGTTGTTTTGAGGAGCCCATGATGCCACACTTCATAGGAGATTCAAATAGGAGAAGAGCTTGCAAGTGGCCACCTTAAATACCTTTCCTCATGATTGGATACATCTGCCTATAAAGTTCAAAGCTCAATGAGGTTACAAAACCAATTTAGTGCTTTAGTAGATCAGTAAAAAGTAGTTAGGAGTGTTCAAATCAAGAAATTGATAAGGGTGCCCATACTTTTGCACCGGTCAAATTTTGTTTAAATGCGGATTGCACATTTTCTGTTAGTACAATAAACCTCATTTCAATCCAAAAATATTACTGAGTCCATCAGTTATTAGATATATGAAACTGAAATAGCTGTTGCAAAAACCCAAATTGTTATAAAGAAAAAAGGTTAACATTAATAAGGGTGCCCAAACTTTTTCCTATGACTGTATGTAAAATGTTCCACTAAAAGTTTTAACTCGATCCACAAAAAAGCTTCCCCACATAGGCCTGTCGTCTGTCAATAGAGAAATAGGGGTTTTTCACGATACTGGTAACACAATTGCTCTGGAAAGGTGTTAAAACCTGTGGTACCAAATCCAAATGCACTCCTCCCCCCCTTCTGAGACCCACAGTGTGCCTAAACTGCATTTAGCATCTACATGTTTGGCATTACTGTAGTAAGGAGAGCCCACTTAATTTGTGAGATCTGTGACTCTAGAAGCAGGAGTTTGGCAAAATATACAGGCACTACAATGCACTGGGCACTACAATGGCAGATTTGCAATTTTTATTCAGCATCATCCATTGGTTCTTATTTCTACACAACATCCATTGAGTCAAAATCATCACTACACCTGTAGATAAAGTTCAGCAGGATATAATTTCCAAAATGGGGTTATTTGGGGGGATTTTTATCTTTTAGCACTTAGGGACTCTGTATATGGAGTTTGCAAACTATTCTAGGAAAATATGTGCGCCAAGAGTCAAATAGCGCTCCTTCCCTCACACGTCCCATTGTGTGGCTAAGCGGTACTTTACAGCCACATGTCGAGTATTGCCATGTTCAGCAGATATTGTGTGACAAATGTTACCATTTTTCAATGTGCCAATGTAAAATCTGGGGTTACAACAAAATTTTCACTACCCAATGGTATAAAATTCTATAACAAATATATATCAATATGATCACTGCATCCCTAGATTAACTCATTGAGGGGTGTAATTTATAAAGTGTATTTACTTATGGGGGATGTTCTGGCACCTCAGGGGCTCTGCCAATTTACCATGGCACCCGCAAATCATTCCAGCAAGATCTGCACTGCAATGTGGCACTCCTTCCCTTCTTCACTTTGCACTGTGCCTCAAAAGTAGTTTTCGACCATATAGTGTATGAGCATACTCAGGAGAAATTGCATAACAAATTGTATGGCCCATTTTCTTCTGTTACCATTGTGAAAATAGCAGAAAGTAGTAGAGATGGGTTTTCAAAAGCCGCACCAATGACCAAAGGATGATGGAAGTATAAGATTAATGTTGCTTTAGTTCATGCTCAGGTCAACGCGTTTCAGGAGACTCAGCTCCCTTCATCAGGACAAACAGGCAAAACAACATCAAATCTCTTGATTGAGATTTGATGTTCTTTTGCCTGTTTGTCCTGATGAAGAGTCTTCTGAAACGCGTTGACCTGAGCATGAAATAAAGCAACATTAATCTTATACTTCCATCATCCTTTGGCCATTGGCGCGGCTTTTGAAAACCCATCTCTACTACTTTCTGCTATCAGCCAATGTGGGGACTGCTGCCGTGACCTGGATTTACATGTTTATATAGGAGTTGTGACTGTCACAACTTCCATTGGCGAGTTGAACCACGTCATTTAACCCCCCTTTTCGTATTGGGGTAAGACCCTATTGCGCTTCTTTTTTCACAGTTCTCTATAACCACTGTGAAAATGAAATATTGAGTCTAAAGCAATATTTTTGTAGGAAAACTTACATTTATTTTTTTTCCTTTTACATTGCTTTAACCCCTTCACCACCTAGCGATTTTCTGTTTTTCATTTCCGTTTTTTCCTCCCTTTCTTCCAAAAGCCTTAACTTTTTTATTTGTTTCATCAATATAGCCATGTGAGGGCTTGTTTTTTGGGAGACAAGTTGTACTTTTAAATGACACCATTCATTTTAGCACATATTAATATGGGAAAACAGTTTCAAGTGTGGTGAAATTGCAAAAGAGGTGCAATTCCACAATTGTTTTGGTATTTTTTTCATTTACCATGTTCACTATATGGTAAAGTGACCCAGCAGTATGATTCTTAGGCTGGACTCACACCAGCGTATGGCATCCGATGCGAGAGCATCGGATGCGATATGCTAATGTTCCCCGACTCAGGCTCTGCTGCGAGCGTGAGCCGGGTGTCATGCGACTGTAACCCGATCTTGCGATCGGGTCACAGCTGTGAAGCTGAGTGCAGGCGCTGCGGAGGAGAGGGAGGGGTTAATCCTCCTATCTCCTCCACTGTCAGCCTGTGCGTAGATCGCACTGCACTGGGATAACATCCGAGTGCAGTCCGATGTATCTCTCGCATCCATTCACTTGAATGGGTGCGAGGGATACGGCTCTCGCAGACAATCGCAGCATGCTGCCGCTTTTCTCGCATCCAGAATCTGGATGCGAGAAAAGCTGACCAACAGCTCGCCCTCATTGCCTAACATTGGTCAGAGTGCAATGCGAGAATTTCTCGCATTGCACTCGTCCGATTTTCACGCTCGTGTGAGCGTACCCTTAAGGTCAGTACGAGTTTGTAGATATCGAACATGTATCGGGTTTTTTTTGTTTTTAAGTGGTGATTTTTTTTTTTTTTAATTTGCCTGATTTCCAAGACCCATAGAGTTCTCATTTTTCAAACTCTGGGCTCAGTGATAGCTTATTTTTGCATTCTGAGCTAATTATACTACTTTCGTGCAATGTTTTGATTGCCTCTTATTGCATTTTATTGCAATGTTGTGGCAAGCAAAAAAGGTAATTCTGGCTTTTTGATTTTTTTTTTCATTATGCCCTTTACCAATCAGATTAATTTATTTTATATTTTGATAAATTGGCCGATACCAGATTTGAGGCTGAGAGTGTAGTGAGCAAGTCAACACAACTACCTGATTACTCAGGCCAGATGTTGCCAACTGAACCAGGCCTACAAAACCTAAACACGTGACCTCAGCGGTGATCAATGACTTATTATGGTAACACAAACAATAGAAAAAAGTGGTCCTGCACCACCGCGCTGTGTCTCACACCGGTGTCAGCAAGGAGTAGGTTAGTTCAAGTCGTTCCAGGAGGTAAACTGGCAGTGGGTGCTCGTTGAACAGAGGAGTTTTCTCATAAAGCCAGCAAATAGATAGAAAAACAATGGCACATACCAACGAAGATTCAGATATTAACGTTCTTTATTTCATCCAACGGTGCAGGTAAGAAGCGGGAGGAGAGCTGGGTGCGGGTCCTCTGAGGACGACGGTCGTTTCGTGCCCTAAAGCACTTTTATGGGTTCATCATTGATGAAAGCAAGAAAAGTATTGCATTCTATACTAGTCTTGCTCATGGCACATGGGACAAGGGACTGCAAACAGAGGCTCCAAACTAATTCAAAAATGGCAGTGTAGATATAACCATGGACTACTTTCTCTTTTTCTCCAAAGAAGAGTTTCATCCCAAAAAATTCTGTACTACCATATTTTTCCAAAAATAAGACCTCCACAAAAATAAGCCCCAGCAGGGATTTTTTGCATTTTCAGAACAAGGCTAAATATAAGCCCTCCCCCGAAAATAAGCCCTATTTGCGGTTCAATAATGAAGTGTCCATGCAGCTAAAAAAGTTACAGAATAATTCAGGACACTTCACTATAGAAAGCAGACACCCCGCAATTGCACTCAGCAAATGCCGAACGGGAGGACCTGCAGTGGATCGCACCCCATCACACATTAGATCTCAGACCTACACACATCAGATCACACACACAATCATCCATCAGATCACACACACACTCACCGCATCCAGCGATACTGATCCTGAGAAGCAGTGCAGTGGAACGCAAGACCTGCGGATGGAATGCTTGCTTACAGGACCTGCAACGTGTGACTTCCTTCCATCTTTCCCTGTGGCCGGAGGCATTGTGTATCGCTGGATGTGGGGATTGAGTTTGTGTGTATGATATCTAGCGTGTATGATATTTAGTGTGTGTGCTATCTGGTGTGCGTGATATCTGGTGTGTGTGGTATTTGATGTGTGTTTATGAGTGTCTGTATATGAGTGTGTGCGCGATCTGATGTATGTGTGTCGGCCAGAAGCAGGGGAGGACGGTGTGCAGCATACCTGCTGGGAGTACCAGCCAGAGATCACAGGGAGGACCTGGGAGCCACGCAGATGTCCGGAATCTGGTAAGTATAAGTCTCCTGGGAAGGGGGGAGGGTTTGGGGGGGAGGTTTGGGGGGGTAAACTTATCCCCAACCATGTTTCACCAAGAATAAGACCGACTCCAAAAATAAGCCCTAGCACTTTTTTGGGCGCAAAATAAAGTATAAGACAGTGTCTTATTTTTGGAAAAACACGGCATTAGTTTAGGGCACTTTAAATGGAAATGGTTGAAAATTTCAAAATGCCTTGTAGCTGCTTTTTATCTAAGTATATATCTACTATATAAAATCTACATCCAAGAGTATATTTGTTGACTCTCACGGACGCTAATACACAGCCATTCTGTTGAACACTCATCTGACCAATTTATGTATTTGTTTTGCTATTATATTTGTAGCTCTCTCAAGCTGTTAATGTGTAGAAAGCAAATATTGCCTATCTGTGTTCTGCACTATACCTTATGGTCCTTGGTCATAATACAAATATTATGAGCTGCTGGTCACAACACTCTGTGGTCATAAAAAAGAGGAGCTTTTATTCTCAAAGCAATGCCACCTTATGTTAGTTGTAGTGATGATTGAATATTTTTTCAAAAAAAAATGTGCAAATCTATTTGCGGCAAGATTGCAATACTCCAAATACCCTGAAAAGACATGCAACACTAAATTCTAGAACTGTATCATACCCCTTAAAGGGAATCTCCTCAGTGGGATCAATCCTCCTAAGCTATCTATATGGGTATGAAGTTCAGAAGAAGATGAATAAAATGATTCCTTGATATATTTGATTGATGTCTTATTCCAGAGAAATCCACGTTTCTTTATATATAAATGAGCTGTTCCAGGCTATGGGCCGGACACAGATCTGCATCTGTGACTACATCGCTGTCACTCGGGCGACTTGCTGTCACAGTTGGAGGATCCAGCGGTGGCCGAGAGTTACCTCAGTGACAGCTCAGCTGATCGCGCGGCTGTCTTCAGTTGCTGCGTGGAGGTGACAGGAGCGGCGGTGTCTTCTGCAGCTCCTCTCACCTCCATGTAGCAGAGCTGGATGAGACGCTGGACCTCCGTGGAATATGCGGACATGGAGAAGTTTTTCGTGTTTAATAAAGTGGTGAACGAGGGTATTTGTTTGTGTTTTTTATTGCAAATAAAGGATTTTTTTGGGTGTGTGTGTATATTTACTGTAACTTACAGATTACTTATGGAAGGTATCTCAGGGAGACGCATGCCATGATTAATCTAGGATTTAGTGGCAGCTATGGGTTGCTGCCATTAACTCCTTATTACCCCGATTGCCAACGCACCAGGGCAAATCGGGAAGAGCCGGGTACTGTCCCAGAACTGTCGCATATAATGTATGCGGCAATTCTGGGCGGCTGCTGACTGATATTTTTAGGTTGGGGGGCTCCCCATAACGTGGGGCTCCCCACCCTGAGAATACCAGCCTTCAGCCGTATGGCTTTATCTGGCTGGTATTAAAATTGTGGGGGACCACACGCCATTTTTTTTTAATTATTTATTTATTTATTTTCCTGCAAAGTATAGACACACCCACCGGCTTCTGTGATTGGGTGCAGTGACACAGCTGTCACTCAGCGTGCGGGGCGTGTCTGACTGCAACCAACCACAGGCACCTGTGGGCGGGGAAAACAGGGAATATGAGATTGATTAATGAGCGGCCGGCTTTTTCAAAATAGTTTAAGCCGCCGGAGTTTTTATAACGGCTGAGCAGCACCGCACCGGAGATCGGGGATCGGTGAGTATGAGAGAGGGCTGCTCACTTCAGTCACTCAGGGGTTTAGCGGTCACCGGTGAATCCTGCACAGGTGACCGCTAATCAGGACACGACACAGACAAAGCCGCGGCATGACAATGAAGTTGGGTGAAGTTCACCCGAGTTCATTCTCATCGCGCAACTCTGTCTGCTGTCAGCCGACATCTATAAACGACATTGTGCATCACAAACACGGACATTCCACGTACACATACACGTTCATGCCACACGCACACACGGTCATTCCACACGCACACACGGACAGCATACGCCATCAACACGGATGTCATACGTACCGGAGAAACGCCCATAAAAAATGGAACACGGACCCAAAAAACGGACCGTAAGACACGTACGTTTTTTTTGCGGAAGTGTGTTTTAGGCCTTTGGGACTTTACCTTGTATTATTGCTGGTATAATGTTTTGCAATACATTACACATCTACTCCCCACCATAGCCAGCAAACCCGGAGGTCATTTTTTACCTTGAGTTGCCATGGAAATGATCGGCAGCCTGCAATTACATGGTGTGGGTGCCGATTGGGTGGGAGAGGGAGAGCATTCATTTTCTCATTCTCCTAAATGCTGCAATTGCAATTGATTGTGGCACTATCACTTAAGCTGACTATGCTCGCATTATCTCCATGATGAACCCAGGTCAGGAACCCCTTGCATCCATTACTTATAGGTATATGAAAGGTCCTGAAGGGGTTAATAACATTAAAGTGAACTCACTATAGAAACTAACAGTACAGTTAAAATTACAGTACAGTTAAAATTTAAAATAACAGTCCAAAAACTCTCCCTCTTATTCATTTGTAATCAGACAGACTATACTTTTCAGGACACTGACTCAGACTGATTGTTTCTCTGTCAGAGGTAGCTTCATCCTAATATGCTTGCTGTACGCAAAGGAGGCTAGCTGTGGCCTGGGTTTTTTAGTAGTACTACAGGTGCCAATGGTGGTTCTTCCGCTGTTGCTAGCAGATCTCACATTCTTAGCCAGAGTATGTGTTTTCCTTTGTTTTCTTTTGCACTACCCTATCCTTGTGTAATGCTCACTGAGCGAACATGAGGCTAGTGGATCTACTGGACCGAAGGTACCTATCACTGGCTTGGAGGAGTAAACTAGAAAGGTAACCGAGTCGTCACTAAAGCCACCGGAGGTGGCAATAGACACAAGCTGGTAAGTAGCTGACAGAGGGTGTAACGCCCTGGCGCCACCAGGTGGTCACACAAGTGTACTACACCCTACATAACAATTTCCCACACCAGGTCCCATCAGCCACAAAATCCTAGCCAACCCCCTGAGGGTAAGAAGGGCACACCAGTGGGCAGAACCAGGCAGATTGGGACCACCCACCTAGGGGTCTTGAGGATCCGGGGGCGGAAACAAGTCAGTTTCTAGTCGGAGTCTAAGTTTGAAGTTGGAGGTCGAGTGGAAAGGAGTGACAGTGACAGACTGTCCAAAGGAAAGCTGAGCCTAGTGGAGGGTAGACAGGGTAGTGGCCCTGGGCTACGGGCTAGGTGGCAAGCAGTGGACTGTGTCTAAAGGCGATGGGAGTCCGGTCGCAGGAGATCCAAAGTGGATCGGGACAGGGTTGGAGCCCGCCGGTACAGACAGCGGAGATCCGGTCCGAAAACTGTGCACAGGCAGGGTACCTGGACCCTAGTTAGAAGACGGTTGAAAGCCCCTTCTCTAAGTCACCAGGCCGGGAGCAAGGTTGCAGGCCTTGCTCCAGAAGTGTTAGCCCAGATAGAGCGAAATGGCAGCCCACCACGGGGGATTGGGTATCCGCAAACACCCACTGAAATCCCATGGGTCAGTTTTCGTGGGCACATCTCCCATGCAAAAGATACCATGAGCGGACTTCCCTGTTCCATACGAAGTTGTCCAGAAGTGAGAAAAATTACAAAGTGCCGGAGGAAGGGATATCAGTACACCAGCCGGGTGTGGGACCCGAGTACACCCGAATGCGGCATCCGGCCACTGACACCTTGGTTTACCAACAGACTCATGTGCAGTTATTCAACAGGGAGTACACCAACATTCCCCGGTCTGGCCCAGCGCGCCACCTCCGGCCCCCATCGCTCCCCGTATCCTGGACACTAAGCCCCGGGACATCCACCCCTACCCACGGAGGGGTTAACATCCAACTGTCATCTCATCATCCCCGGGTGCTCCCCAACAGCAGCAGTGGTATTCCACATTACCACATACCGTGTGTGGCGTCACGAAATATCTACAGCAATCCCCGTACATATACGTCCCTATTTATTTGAGTGTCCGCGCAACCCCCGGGTCCGGAAAGCCCTTGAGCCACTGCGGATCCGTATTCGAGCAGCAAGCCCGACTGCTGACGTGGGGTGGCACAAGGGCAGCCCCAGGGGATCAACTGTACCTCGGCAGTTGGTGCCATGGACTCAAACAGTCTCTGGTTGTTGAAGCAGCAGTTGCGGATATTGTAGAATTTAGCCAGCATGGATACTTGCAACAGCGGTGGTGGATATCATAGAAGGCGACCAGAGTGGATACTTGCAGCAGTGGCAGCAGATATCGTAGGAGGTGGTTAGTGGGAATACTTGCAGCAGCGGCAATGGATATCATGGGAGGCAGCTAGCATGGATACTTGCAGCAGCGGATATTGGAGGATGCGACCTCCAAAGACAGATTTACAGCTGCTCTACCAGAACAGCAACAGGATCCATTCCCTTGAAGAAGGATGCGCCGAAACGCCAGCGTCGGGGAGCATCATGATCCTGTATCAGCGTCTGGTGCCATTTGCAGCTATCAGGTAATATGCCTGTTTGTACTTCTTTGCTCCCACCAGTGCTCCTAATATGGTGTCATTGTACAGATCACAGGCTTTGTTCTGCCTGTGTCTCTGATTAGGGCATTCTGCCTACCCAGCAGTAATTATCATGTTGGAACCTGACAAGGCTGCAGTGTTTACTTACCTCTAATCTTATTACATGACTAATAGACTCGCATATCATTATCCATGTCACAGCCACTGTCCCTGGTATTAGGGGTGCTACGGCACGGTTTTGGTGACGCAGCAGTGACCTCATTAGCGATCTCGCTGTGTATGACACTGAGCAGCGATCTGGCCCCTGCTGCGAGATCGCTGCTCGTTACACACAGCCCTGGTTCGTTTTCTTCAAAGGCGCTCTCCCGCTGTGACGCACAGATCGCTGTGTGTGACAGCGAGAGAGCGACGAAATCAAGCGAGCAGGGAGCAATAGCCGGCATCTGGCAGCTGCGGTAAGCTGTAACCAGGGTAAACATCGGGTAACCAAGGTGGTTACCCGATATTTACCTTAGTTACCAGCCTCCGCAGCTCTCACGCTGCCTGTGCTGCCGGCTCCGGCTCTCTGCACATGTAGCTGCAGTACACATCGGGTTAATTAACCCGATGTGTACTGTAGCTAGGAGAGCAAGGAGCCAGCGCTAAGCAGTGTGCGCGGCTCCCTGCTCTCTGCACATGAGGCTGCAGTACACATCGGGTTAATTAACCCGATGTATACTGTAGCTAGGAGATCAAGGAGCCAGCGCTAAGCATTGTGCGCGGCTCCCTGCTCTCGCGGTTATGATCGCTGCTTCGGCTGCTGTGTTTGACAGCTAAGCAGCGATCATAACAGCGACTTACAAGGTCGCTGTTACGTCACAGAAAATGGTGACGTAACAGCAACGTCGTTGTCGCTGTCGCTTAGTGTGAACCAGCCCTTACATAAGGGCAACTTTGCTCTCTGATTTACCCCTTGTCCCTGAGTGCTAATATATTTCTGTATATATATACTTATATCCTCCATCTTGAGAGTTTATCATCTGCGGAATCCATCACCCACCCCTCCACCCTCTCTTTCTAAGTACTAGTGATACCATTAACATCCAGAATTTCTTCCCTCCAGCCATCTATGGAGTTTTGGCTGCTCTTCTTAACCATTTAAATACCAGTGTCCTCAATCTTGACCTCATTGTTTATCTA
The DNA here is from genome assembly GCF_048569485.1 of Anomaloglossus baeobatrachus. Lineage (NCBI taxonomy): Eukaryota > Metazoa > Chordata > Amphibia > Anura > Aromobatidae > Anomaloglossus > Anomaloglossus baeobatrachus. Next base: position 406,476,246 of record NC_134355.1, read on the forward strand.
CTAACTCTACTTTGTGTATTTTACACTTTACTCTAGATTCTGTGTATCTAAATATATCAAGTGACAGTTTCCTATATCCATTTGATGATTAGAACGTTTGGCATATGCCCTATGTAGAGTTCTATCTTTTGATAGCAATGCCTACACATATACAGTACAGACCAAAAGTTTGGACACACCTTCTCATCTCTACAACAACTGTTAAGAGGAGACTTTGTGCAGCAGGCCTTCTAAAATAGCTGCTAGGAAACCACTGCTAAGGACAGGTAACAAGCAGAAGAGACTTGTTTGGGCTAAAGAACACAAGGAATGGATATTAGACCAGTGGAAATCTGTGCTTTGGTCTGATGAGTCCAAATTTGAGTTCTTTGGATCCACCCACCGTGTCTTTGTAGAAAAGGTGAACGGATGGACTCTACATGGCTGGTTCCCACCGTGAAGCATGGAGGAGGAGGTGTGATGGTGTGGGGGTGCTTTTCTGGTGACACTGTTGGGGATTTATTCAAAATTGAAGGCATACTGAACCAGCATGGCTACCACAGCATCTTGCAGCGGCGTGCTATTCCATCCGGTTTGCGTTTAGTTGGACCATCATTTATTTTTCAACAGGACAATGACCCCAAACACACCTCCAGGCTGTGTAAGGGGTATTTGACCAGAAGGAGAGTGATGGGGTGCTACGCCAGATGACCTGGCCCCCACAGTCACCAGACCTGAACCCAATCGAGACGGTTTGGGGTGAGCTGGACCACAGAGTGAAGGCAAAAGGGCCAACAAGTGCTAAGCATCTCTGGGAACTCCTTCAAGACTGTTGGAAAACCATTTCCGGTGACTACCTCTTGAAGCTCATCAAGAGAATGCCAACAGTGTGCAAAGCAGTAATCAAAGTAAAAGGTGGCTACATTGAAGAACCTAGAATATAAGACATATTTTCAGTTGTTTCACCCTTTTTTAAGTATTTCAGTCCACATGTTTTAATTCATAGTTTTGATGCCTTCAATGTGAATCTACAATTTTCAGAGTCATGAAAATAAAGAAAACTCTTTGAGTGAGAAGATCTGTCCAAACGTTTGGTCTGTACTGTACATACAACACTTACATATAAATATATATATATATATATATATATATATATATATATATATATATATATATATATATATATATATATATATATTTATAATACATATATACACACACATTTTTACTGACCTCTCATCTTCTTTTATCTACTTATTTTGCACCTTCACTTTATGTATGTTCAGTAATCATATTACCTGGACACATCCACGTATTGGTCCAAGATTTGTCTATCTATACACTTGTCACTTTATGATTAACTGACAATGTACTTTACTGTATCTATACATCTATTGGTTTGAGATATGAACTTTATGAACTTTATCAAAGGCAGACAACTAGACTACTACAAGGAATGGAAGGCCTCCCATATGATGACAGGTTGAAAAAGTTAGATATGTTTAGCTTAGAAAAAGACGTCTCAGAGGAGATCTCATTTAGGCCCCTTTCATACGTCAGTGATTCTGGTACGTTTGTGCTTTTTTTTAAACGTACCAGAATCACTGACATACGCAGACCCATTATAATGAATGGGTCTGCTCACACGTCAGTGATTTTTCACTGCACGTGTCTCCGTGCTGCGTACCCGCGTGTGCGTGTTTGCCGCACGGAGACATGTCTATTTTTTTCTGGCATCACTGATGTTCCACGGACCACGCAGTGGTGTGGTCCGTGAAACACGTGCCAGAAAAAAACGTGCTTTTAATATAAAAAACATTTTAACTCACCCGGCGTCCAGCGATGTCCTCTGCAGCCCGTTCTGCCGGCTGCTTCTGAGCCGGCTCATTATTGTCGCGCATATTCATTATGCGCGACACAGCCGACCCGGAAGCAGCTGCTGCGGGGGTCACCACCGTCCGGATGCTGCACCGCGGGAGCGATCAGCACCATGGACAGCGGGAGCGCGCACAGGTGAGTAGTTTTCTAAGTGCAATCACGGGCCACGGAGAACGGAGCCCGGATTGCACTTAGACAACCCACGTGTGCCGTGAATCACGGCACACGCAGGGACATGTGCGTGTTTTACACGCCAGTGAAACACGTTACTGTTTTTCACTGACGTGTGAAACGGGCCTTATATGTATAAATACATGTGTGGTCAATATAAAGGACTGGCACATGACTTATTTCTTCCGAAGACAATACTAAGTACCAGGGGGCATTCACTGCGAGTGGAAGAAAAGCGATTCCGACAGCTAAATAGGAAAGGGTTCTTTACAGTTAGAGCAGTCAGACTGTGGAATGCCCTACCACAAGAGGTAGTAATGGCAGATACTATAACAGCTTTCAAAACAGGGCTGGATGATTTCCTCAGTACACACAACATTGTTGGTTATAAATGACTTTGTAGAACTGGTGGAGGAAGGTTGAACTAGATGGACCTAGGTCTTTTTTCAACCTTAGTAACTATTTATGTAACTATGTGACTATGTAACTCCTATATGGTTGTATTCACTATCATTGATCATATATAATGTTGTGATACATTCTTCAGTCTTATTTTTATATATATACTCCATATTTACATTGCACTTTGAGACAGGGATGATATGATCGTATGGATTGTGATGCCTAATTGTCCAGCTTCGGCTGTGTCTCTTGAGATTAAATGGTTTTTAATGAATTAATAAAATATTTTGTATGCATTATAGACCTTTGCATTTGTTTTTTTCTTTTTTGATCCTTAAGGATCCATCGTAGACCTTAATAAGGTGGGGCCAGCCATGTTACGCTCCAATAAGGAGCCAAATGGCGCATGGAGAGACAGATGGGAAAGGGAATACTGCCACTAGGGATAAACAGGAAGGGTAACCCCTGACACTTACCGTTAGGAACTCTAAGCTCCCTGACGTCCCTAGACAGGTTTTTTCACTCCATGCGGCAATCACTTTCCTACCTTTGTCTTAGGCACGCACATGTCTCCGGTACGTGCTAGGTCTGTGCCCGCATGTACTGGAGACACGGGCACACGTAAACCCATTAAATCAACGGATGCATGTCCGTTTTTCTCAGGCAGCACGGGTGTCACACGGCCCACACACATACCACATGAATGTAGTGTGGATGTGGGCCCGTGTGACACGCGCCAGAGAAACACACGTGTCAGAGAAAAAAATAACAAAACTTTACTCACCCTCTCAAGCCCTCCTGTCTCTGCCGCTGCTGTCACTTGCTCATTATGCTCATTTAATATTCAGTTCACTGCGGCGGAAGCGGCAGCAGCGGGGAGTCGGCAGGGCTGGAGTCTGAAGTTCAGCACCACGGACAGCAAAGCCAGGGACAGGTGAGCAGAAAGTTCTCGTACTGTTATGGCCCCTGGGTCTGTTGCTCCACGTTCCCCTTCTTCCCCTTCTGCTTGTTTGCGTCTTTCCAGTCATTTGTGAACTACTTAGCTTCCTGAGTCTAAGTCCCAATTTTGAGCTACTGAGCATGCTCACGGACTTAGTCATTTCTGAGGCTAAGTGTGTACTCTGTTCTGAGCATGTCTGCGATGTGGCATTACATGATTGGCCGTGGGTGATGTCACAGATGATGCAGGGATCACATGCTCCTCGGCATGTGACGTGGCATTACATGGTTGGTCGTGTGTGATGTCACAGATGATGCGAAGATCACATTGTCCTCGGCATGTGACTGGCATTACATGATTAGCCGAGGGTGACGTCACTTCTCTCGTTGCTCGTTACTATTGGCCCAGGGTTGTTCCTGTTAATTACCCTCCATCTTGTGGGCGGAGCCAAGTTTATAAAGGGCCCTGGAGCCCGCCTATCGGTGCTCAGTCGTTACATGTGCTTGTGTGGGAGTAGACGCACCATGCGAGTCTGCATAATATACCTGCTTCCCATGCTTTAGGGGAGTCTAACTAGGTAGGAACCTCTCCCCCTTCACTCCTGTTTACTCTCTGCGGATAGCATAGAGAGTTCCCTGGCTCCTTATAGTGCGGTTAGCACACGGGGCTTGGACAGGGACTTGCACTTGAGCCATTTCAGAGAAAGCTATTGCTCTCTGTTATCAGTTGTCATATTACACTTCCTCTATGAGCATAATAGAGGTTAGTTCTTAGGTTTGCCTGTGACCATTAACAGGAGACCTGTGCATTCTCTCCTTACCTAGGAGCATTGTTTATGCTTTGCTAATTTACTAGCTTACTTCTGTGAAGTAACAGAGGTATTTCCTATTCGTATGGGGTAGTCGCCCTAACTTATTTATTTGCTACCACATATTAGTTTATGCTAATATGATACTCGCTGTGAGTTAAACAGGGTGTGTCATACTAGTCCTAGTGTTGCTGTGAAGTAACAGGAACAAGTACTACTTCTGTGGTACAGACACCCTTTTCTGCTGTCACTAGCAGCAGTTGCACGGTGGGCCCTGACTGCTTGTTATGTTACTCGTAATTAGTTATAATACCAGGCAGCCCCGTAACATTACGACTGAGCCAAGGGCCTGGCTGTGATGGCAGAGTTACAGCATCTACAGCGCTATATTCAACAGCTTGAGGTTAGACTCAAGTCTGTTGAGGAAAAACCTGTTATTGCAGTACTGACTTCCTCTCATGAACCCCGTCTTGCTCTCCCAAATAAGTACTCGGGTGATAGCAAGACATGTCAGGGGTTTGTCAGCCAGTGCCAAATACACCTGGCACTTAATGCTTCTCACTTTCCCAATGAAAAGGCCAAAGTGGGGTTTATTATCTCACTCCTCCAAGATAAGGCCTTAGAGTGGGCTACGCCTCTCTGGGAACATGAGGATGTAGTTTTACATTCTGCTACACCCTTCTTAGGGACATTAAAGGCTGTCTTCTTAGGTCCGCAAGTCACACATGATGCGGCCTTTAGGCTTTTAGACTTGTCTCAGGGGTCTTCCTCTACTAGCCAGTATGCTATTAACTTCTGAACTCTGGTCTCTGAGCTGGATTGGCCAGAGGGAGTTCTGATTCCTATTTTTTTGCGAGGTCTGGCTGGCTACGTTAAAGATGCTCTTGCCACTAGAGAAGTTCCTCCAACATTGGAGGAGCTTATCACTGTGGCAACGAGGATAGACGTACGCCATAAAGAGCGTAAGCTCGAGTTAGGTACCTCTCGTCCTAAAGTCAGTCCAGTACCTGACCTACTGGTCTCACCAACTTTGCGGTCTACCTCGGAGAATTCCCCAGTCCCTATGGAATTAGGCAGTACGTCTCCTATACCCCATAAAGCTACTCCTCCAGTTTGCTTTGTATGCCACCGGGTAGGACACTATGCCAATAAGTGTTCCTCACGTAAGGGATCCTCTCAGGGAAACTCCCAGGTCTAGTGACTGTTAGAGGGGAGTTGCTAGATAAGTCACCTTCATCCTCTAAATGCTTTTTTAAGGGTCATTTGTGTTTTGCTTCTTCCCAACCATTGCCCATTCAGGCATTTGTGGATTCTGGAGCAGATGGCAACTTTGTCTCCTCTGCCTTTGTTTCCAGACATAACATACCATCCACTATCTTACCTAGTGCTATTCCGGTACGAGTGGTCAATGGTACTATACTCTCAGAAGCAATAACACTAAGGACTGTACCCTTACAACTTACCTTACCGCATGGTCACTCTGAGGAGATCTCGTTTCTCGTGTTACCTGAGAGTACTGACGACATGCTCTTAGGCTTACCCTGGTTGCGTCTGCACTCTCCCTTGATAGATTGGCGGTCTGATGGTATTATCAGATGGGATGAAGGGTGGCAGTTTCATTGTCTATCCAAAACCTCGAAGACACTGTCTACCATCAAGACCCCTGACGTCTCCTCTCTACCTAATCCTTACCTGGAGTATGCAGAGGTTTTCTCCAAGCAGGGTGCCGAGAAACCTCCTCCTCACAGACCCTACGATTGCACCATAGACCTCATTCCGGGTGCCATTCCACCTAAAGGCACAGTTTACCCCCTTTCTATACCTGAGTCTGAGGCTATGGCTGCTTATATCAAAGAGAGCCTAGAGAAGGGGTTTATTCGCAAATCCGTTTCCCCCGCAGGAGCAGGGTTCTTTTATGTGCTCAAAAAAGAGGGTGATTTGTGACCATGTATAGATTACAAGGGGGCTCAATGCCATTACTGTGAAAATAAGTATCCCCTATCTCTTATTGCAGAGCTCTTTGATAGACTCCGAGGTGCTCACATCTTTACCAAGTTAGATCTGCGTGGGGCTTATAACCTGGTATGCATCCGTGAGGGCGATGAATGCAAGACCGCATTTAATATCAGAGACGGTCACTATGAGTACCTGGTTATGCCTTTTGGTTTATGCAACACCCCAGCAGTCTTCCAAGACTTCGTAAATGATGTGTTTCGAGACCCTTTACTGTCATCTGTCGTCGTCTATCTGGATGACATATTAATTTTTTCTCCCGATCTCGATACGCACCGGCAGGATGTGATTCAAGTGCTTTCTCTGCTAAGGGATCATTCGTTATTCGCAAAGCTTGAGAAGTGCCTCTTTGAGCAAAGGTCGGTCTCCTTCTTGGAATATATTATCTCCCATGAGGGCTTGGCGATGGATCCCGTTAAGGTGTCTGCAGTGCAGGAATGGTCTGAACCTAGGTCTCTCAAGGCAGTACAGAGATTCCTAGGGTTCATTAATTATTACCCGCAATTTATTCCCCACTTCTCCATCCTAGTCGCTCCTTTGGTGGCCCTGACCAAAAAGGGAGAAAACCCCAAGGTTTGGTCGGCTGATTTTACACAGGCGTTTGTCTCTGTCAAGTCTTATTTCTGTAGTGCACCTATTCTCCAGCGACCTGATGAAAACAAAACTTTTATCATGGAGGTGGACGCATCCTCTGTGGGAGCCGGGGCTGTGCTGTTTCAAAAAGATACCAACGGGAGGAAAAGACCCTGTTTCTTTTTTGCCAAGACTTTCTCTCCAGCAGAGAGAAATTATGCAATCGGGGACCGAGAACTTATTGCCATGAAATTGGCTTTTGAAGAGTGGCGTCATCTCATTGAGGGTGTTAGACATGCTGTGAAGGTTTTTACTGACCATAAGAACCTTACCTCCAGACGGCACAACGTCTAAACCCTCGACAGGCACGTTGGGCCTTGTTCTTTTCCCGGTTTCATTTCACGGTGCATTTTCATTCTCGGGAGACAAGAACAATAAGGCAGATGCACTCTTGCGGTCCATGGAGTCTACTCATGAGGAAGATGATGTCCCTCGCCTTATCTTGCCATCTCAGGTGTTTCACACCCTTTCTCCAATGACTCTTGACCAAATACCACCTGGGAGGACCTTTGTACCTCCACCAAGACAGAAGAATATTCTGTCTTGGGCTCATACTTCTAAGCTTGGTGGGCATTTTGGTGTCAGGCGGACGCAAGAGCTAATCGAGAGATGGTACTGGTGGCCTAATCTGGCTAACCAAGTCAGGAGGTACATTCGTTCTTTCTATTCCTGTGCACGAAACCGTCCTTCGCATCAGAGACCGGCTGGTCTTCTACACCCACTGCCCATACCTGATAGACCTTGGGAGGTTGTTGGAATGGATTTTGTAGGAGAACTCCCATCCTCACAAGGCCACTCTTTCATCTGGGTACTCTCTGATCACGTTTCACGAATGGTACATCTGGTTTCTCTGCGTGGCCTTCCCTCATCTAGGGTCTTGGCTAGACTCTATCTCCAGCACGTCTTCAGATTGCATGGGATGCCTGATCGCATAGTATGTGACAGGGGTCCTCAGTTTGCATCTCAGTTTTGGTGTGACTTTTGCAGCCTCTTGCAGATTGAGTTAAACATCTCTTCGGCCTATCATCCCTAGACCAATGGGTTGGTGGAACGTACGAACCAGACATTAATTACGTACCTTCGTCATTTTGTTTCCGCACACCATAATGATTGGTCTTCACTCCTTCCTTGGGCAGAGTTCGCCCTTAACAACTCGGTGGCTGAGGCTACGGGTCAAATCCCTTTTGTCCTTAACAATGGACAACATCCCCAGGTCCCTATGCCTTTTCCTGCCACTACTTCCACTCCTCTGATTTTTGATTGGGCGACTAACGCCAGAGATGTATAGGATCATGCCCAAGCGGCTATTCAAGCGGCCAAGGACCGCATGAGACCGAGGGCTGATCGTTTCCGTCGCCTGGCACTGGTGTATTCCCCAGGCGACTTTGTTTGGCTCACCGCCAGGAACATCAAAGTCAGAACGGGGTCGGCCAAGTTTGCTCCACGTTACCTGGGTCCCTATGAGGTTCTGTGGCAAAGAAATCCGGTAGTGTACCACTTGAAGTTACCATCCCATCTCCGAATCCATGACAAGTTTCATGTCTCCCTATTGAAACCTGCTATTCTCCCTCATGCTAGGGATGAATCTTCTCCATCTTTGGACTCATCCCGAACCGACTACCCTGTACGGGCTATTGTTGGCGTTACGAGGTCGCAAGTTTTTCTTAGTTGATTGGGAGGGTTATGGTCCGGAACACCAGTCTTGGGAGCCGGAGGAGGCTATTAATGCTCCTGACCTCATAGCTGCTTACCTGCGCCACCGGGGGGAGGCTCTAGAGGGGGGGTACTGTTACGGCCCCTGAGTCTGTTGCTCCACGTTCCCCTTCTTCCTCTTCTGCTTCTCGTTTGCGTCGTTCCAGTCGTTTAGGAACTTCTTAGCTTCCTGAGTCTAAGTCCCAATTTTGAGCTACTGAGCATGCTCACGGACTTAATCATTTCTGAGGCTAAGTGTGTACTCTGTTTTGAGCATGTCTGCGATGTGGCATTACATGATTACGTGATTGATGTCACAGATGATGCAGGGATCACATGGTCCTCGGCATGTGACGTGGCATTACATGATTGGCCGAGGGTGACGTCACTTCTGTCGTTGCTTGTTACTATTGGCCCAGGGTTGTTCCTGTTAATTACCCTCCATCTTGTGGGTGTAGCCAACTTTATAAAGGGCCCTGTAGCCCGCCTATCGGTGCTCAGGTATTACATGTGCTTGTGTGGGAGTAGACGCTCCATGCGAGTCTGCATAATATACCCGCTTCCCATGCTTTAGGGGAGTCGGGCTAGGTAGGAACCTCTCCCCCTTCACTCCTGTTTACTCTCTGCGGATAGCATAGAGAGTTCCCTGGCTCCTTATAGTGCGGTTAGCTCACAGGGCTTGGACAAGGACTTGCACTTGAGCCATTTCAGAGAAAGCTTTTGCTCTCTGTTATCAGTTGTCATATTACACTTCCTCTATGAGCATAATAGAGGTTAGTTCTTAGGTTTGCCTGTGACCATTAACAGGAGACCTGTGCATTCTCTCCTTACCTATGAGCATTGTTTATGCTTTGCTAATTTACTAGCTTACTTCTGTGAAGTAACAGAGGTATTTCCTATTCGTATGGGGTAGTCGCCCTAACTTATTTATTTGCTACCACATATTAGTTTATGCTAATATGGTACTCGCTGTGAGTTAAACAGGGTGTGTCGTACTAGTCCTAGTGTTGCTGTGAAGTAACAGGAACAAGTACTACTTCTGTGGCACAGACACCCTTTTCTGCTGTCACTAGCAGCAGTTGCACGGTGGGCCCTGACTGCCTGTTACTCGTAATTAGTTATAATACCAGGCAGCCCCGTAACACGTTCTCCGTGTGTTATCACGGATAATACACGGAGAACACACGTAGTGCCATAAACACGGCGCACAGAGGGGAAAACGCACCTTTGACACGTCCGTGAAAATCATGCACGAATTTCACGGACTTGTGAAGGGGACCTTACCCTGAGCTTAGCCCTGACCAGGGTAGCAAGAACACTTGTCTTGTATTTTAATTAAGACACAAAGAGAATAAGACAGTCAAGAGAAAAATAAACTTCAAAGCAGCTATCTCCAGAAATGAGTTACTTTTTTTTGTAGATCTTTGGTTTTACATATATATAAAAATGTATTAGTATATTTTTTTTCATTTTTTGTTCTTTATTTCCTGAGGGGGGGGTCAATATTTTATCTCTATATTTTTTTTTTTTTATTTTTGAACTTTTTTGCTTAGTCTTTATATGGGAAATTAACTTTTATTAGCTTTATTGCTGGTATAATAAATTGCAATACACCACAATTGAAATATATTACACATGTCAGTAAGACACTGACACAAGCCTCTTAGACTATGCTTCTGGCATGGTCTGAAAGGCTTGCCATAGCTGGCTAACCCAGAGGTTCTCATTACAACCTTAGGTTGCTATGGAAACAATCAGGCTTTTGTGATCATATCGCAGGTCTCCCAATTGGGTGGGAGAGAGAACACACTCCTCCCCCAGTTCTCTAAATGCTGCAATTGCTATTAAGAAGCTAAACAGTCAGGTGCAGCATGGGATCTGTTCCTGACCTTGATAGCCGGAGCTCAGCTATAACTTATGCTGAGCTCCAATGGTGATCGCTTGTACACAACCTCTTTGCCCGCATGATTGCCATGATCTGCCCATATGTCATAGGACGGGAATCCCTTCCCAACCATGACGTCATAGGTTGTATAGTGGTTAATCGTTGAGTTATTTCGAAAGCACACCAAGTTTACATGGTTATACAAACTGTACACTGACCACTTTACATTATATCAAAGTGTCATATCTGCAGTGTTGTCCCATTAAAAGATATAAAATATGTACAAATATGTGAAGGTGTGTATAATATATACAGTGCAGACCAAAGGTTTGGACACACCTTCTCATCTTTAGAACAACTGTTAAGAGGAGACTTTGTACAGCAGGCCTTCATGGTAAAATAGCTGCTAGGAAACCACTGATAAGGAGAGGCAACAAGCAGTAGAGACATGTTTGGGCTAAAGAACACAAGAAATGGACATTAGACCAGTGGAAATCTGTGCTATGGTCTGATGAGTCCAAATTTGAGATCTTTGGATCCAACCACCATGTCTTTGCAGTAAAGGTGAATGGATGGACTCTACATGTCTGGTTCCCACCGTGAAGCATGGAGGAGGGGTGATGGTGTGGGGGTGCTTTGCTGGTGACATTGTTGGGGATTTATTCAAAATTGAAGGCATACGGAACCAGAGTACCTACCACAGCATCTTGCAGCGGGGTGCTATTCCATCCGGTTTGCGTTTAGTTGGACCATCATATATTTTCAACAGGACAATGACCCCAAACACACCTCCAGACTGTGTAAGGGCTATTTGACTAAGAAGGAGAGTGATGGGGTGCTACGCCAGATGACCTGGCCTCCACAGTCACTAGACCTGAACCCAATTGAGATGCTTTGGGGTGAGCTGGACCGCAGAGTGAAGGCAAAAGGGCCAACAAGTGCTAAGCATCTCTGAGAACTCCTTCAAGACTGTTGGAAAACCATCTCCGGTGACTACCTCTTTAAGCTCATCAAGAGAATGCCAAGAGTATGAAAAGTGGTAATGAAAGCAAATGGTGGCTACTTTGAAGAACCTAGTGAGGTGCTGAGCGAGCGAGGTGCTGAACTGAAGTAAAGTGCTGAATTTAAGATAAGTGCATAGTTTCAACACAATTACATAGTGGTGATAACTGTAATTGTTGAATTTCATTAGGGAATTGTGTGTCTGTTTGTGATTCTGTGAAAAGGGGAAAAAAAAAAAAGAGTTAGTCTTGTGATTTAATTAGTAGGATTAGTCACACCTGTTTCTAGAAGCTTCCAGCAGCTTCTGATAGTCATTGTACATCTATATAAACCAGCCAGTACTAGCGAGGTGCTGAACTGAAGTAAAGTGCTGAATTTAAGATAAGTGCATAGTTTCAACACAATTACATAGTGGTGATAACTGTAATTGTTGAATTTCATTAGGGAATTGTGTGTCTGTTTGTGATTCTGTGAAAAGGGAAAAAAAAAAAAAAAAAAAGTTAGTCTTGTGATTTAATTAGTAGGATTAGTCACACCTGTTTCTAGAAGCTTCCAGCAGCTTCTGATAGTCATTGTACATCTATATAAACCAGCCAGTACTAGGGAGGTGCTGAGCGAGCGAGGTGCTGAACTGAAGTAAAGTGGTGAATTTAAGATAAGTGCATAGTTTCAACACAATTACATAGTTTGACACAAGAACATAGTTTGAATTTATCCTTATACGTTTCCCATTGGATTTCTTTAGTTTTTTTCTCTTTGTTTTTCTACTTTACTGTTAATCCCCATTTGATAGGTGCTCCATGGACAATGCTACCAGGTGTGTATCTTGTCAGATGTATGCATGCCTTGAGCAGCCGTTCGAGGGTGAATATGTCTGCACTCGATGCAAGCATGTTGCGTATTTGGAAGCCAAGGTAACTGATCTAAATCAGCAGCTTGCAACACTAAGGGGCATTGCAAACCTGGAGAGGAGTTTAGAGCTCACTGAGCTTTCTCTGGCTGGGGCCAGTGATATGGAGGAGGGTCGAAGTGGGGAAGATCAGGACCCAGAGGTAGGTAGCTCCATGGACAATGCTACCAGGTGTGTATCTTGTCAGATGTATGCATGCCTTGAGCAGCCGTTCGAGGGTGAATATGTCTGCACTCGATGCAAGCATGTTGCGTATTTGGAAGCCAAGGTAACTGATCTAAATCAGCAGCTTGCCACACTAAGGGGCATTGCAAACCTGGAGAGGATTTTAGAGCTCACTGAGCTTTCTCTGGCTGGGGCCAGTGATATGGAGGAGGGTAGAAGTGGGGAAGATCAGGACCCAGAGGTAGGTAGCTGGGTAACAGTTAGAAGAAGAGGTAGGGGGAAAAGTGTCAGGGAGCCTAGTCCTGACCTGGCACAACCTAGTAAATATGCCTGTTTGGCTGATATTAGGAATGAAGGGCCTGGACTAGGGTCACTACAGCAGGATGTTGCTCCTAGCAACCAGGAAAACAACTGCTGTAGGAAGGAGGGAAATAGGAGTGCAGCAAAGCCCAGACAGATGTTGGTGGTAGGGGACTCTATAATTAGGCGGACAGACAGGGTCATCTGTCGCCGAGACCGTGAATGCCGAACAGTGTGTTGTCTGCCGGGTGCTCGGGTTCGGCATATTGTGGATCGGATAGACAGATTGCTGGGTGGGGCTGGGGAAAACCCAGCGGTCATGGTGCACATTGGTACTAATGACAAAGTTAGAGGCAGGTGGAAGGTCCTTTAAAAATGATTACAGGGAACTAGGAGAGAAGCTGAAGTCCAGGACCTCCAAGGTGGTGTTTTAAGAAATACTACCGGTGCCACGAGCGTCACTAAAAAGACAGCGGGAGCTTAGGGAGATAAATATGTGGCTTAGAAATTGGTGCAGGAAGGAAGGGTTCGGGTTCATGGAGAACTGGGCCGACTTCTCAGTCGGCTACAGGCTCTACGGTAGGGACGGGCTGCACCTCAATGGGGAAGGTGCAGCTGTGCTGGGGGAGAAAATGGTCAGACGGATGGAGGAGCTTTTAAACTAGGATCGGGGGGGAGGGAGGGTAGTGGAGCAAATAAGGGGATAGATAGAGCAGATAGAGACAGGGAAACGGTAGGGGTCAATGAAGGATTAGGGGGGGATGGGACATACAAGGAACATAGGGAGGCTAGGAGTAATAAAGGTGTTAATAGGATTAAATGTCTACTGGCAAATGCAAGAAGTCTTGCAAACAAAATGAATGAATTGGAGACTCTTATGTCAACCATGGATTATGATGTGGTGGGCATTACGGAAACCTGGCTGGATGAAAGCCATGACTGGGTGACAAACATACAGGGTTATAGTACATTTAGGAAGGACAGGAAAGGCCAAAAAGGTGGTGGGGTGTGTATATTTATCAAATCTAACCTAAAACCTGTGTTGTATGATGACATTGAGGGGAACAGCAACAATGTAGAGTCAGTATGGGTAAATGTACATGGGGAGGGGAATAATGGAAAAATGCTAATTGGAGTTTGCTATAAGCCTCCTAACATACCTGAACAAATAGAGGGTGAAATGCTGGAACAAATTGAAAAGGCAGCTAATAATAATAATCGGGTTCTTATTATGGGGGATTTCAACTATCCAGACATACAGTGGGACATAGAATCTTCTGGTTCTGCTAAAAGCTGTAAGTTCCTATCTACCATTCAAGACCATTTCCTCTCTCAGATGGTAGGTGAACCGACCAGGGGAGATAATTTGCTAGATCTGGTCCTGTCAAATAGACCGGATACAATTTCAGATCTACAGGTCCGGGAGCACTTGGGCACCAGCGATCATAATATGGTAAGCTTCAACATAATATTCAATAGAACATTTCAAAGGGGGAATGCTAAAACCTGGAATTTTAGGAAAGCTGATTTCAACAAATTAAGGGAAGAGCTTAAATGTGTAGATTGGGACAGAGTCATGGTAACTGGGGATACCGAACATAAATGGGGTAAGTTTAAGGATATACTACTAGAGTCCTGTAAAAAACGTATACCCTCTGGTAATAAAATGTCCAGGAATAAAAAGAAACCACTATGAGTAAATAAGACTGTACAAAGTATAATAAAACAAAAACAAAGGGCGTTTAAAATCTTAAAGGCTGAGAATACAGAAATAGCATTGCAGGAGTATAAAGATATCAATAGGCAATGCAAAAAAGAAATCAAACAAGCAAAACTAGCTACTGAAACAAAAATCGCCAATGACATTAAAATAAATCCCAAAATCTTTTATAAATACATTAATGCCAAAAGGAACACAAAGGATAGTATCGGACCCTTAAAATATAATAACAAGTTAGTTATAGAGGACAAACAAAAGACTGAGATATTAAATAGGCATTTCTCATCTGTATTCACCAAGGAACTGACTGTACCAGGGATCATTCAACAAGTGAAAAATCAAAGTCCACCACCCGATATAATTAATTTAACACAAGATGAAGTACGCCTACGTCTGAGTAAATTAAACATTGACAAATCCCCAGGGCCAGATGGCATTCATCCACGAATATTGAGGGAATTGAGCTCCGTAATCGACAGACCGCTGTATCTCATCTTTTTAGACTCACTTGTAACGGGGTTGGTGCCTTAGGATTGGAGGATTGCTGATGTGGTACCGATATTTAAGAAAGGTAAGAGGGTAGATCCAGGCAAATACCGTCCAGTAAGCCTGACATCAGTAGTATGCAAAGTTTTTGAGGGCATTTTAAGGGATGACATGCAAAAATATATTGCAGAAAATAATATGATAACTGACAAACAGCATGGATTCATGAAAGATAAGTCGTGTCTAACCAACCTGTTGGGGTTCTATGAGGGGGTAAGTTCAAACCTGGATATTGGTAATGCAGCTGATGTGATTTATTTGGACTTTGCAAAGGCATTTGATACTGTACCACATAATAGCCTTATACTAAAGCTCCAGAAGCAAGGACTAGGGGACACAATATGCAACTGGGTAAGGAATTGGCTAAAAGATAGGAAACAAAGAGTAGTCATAAATGGTACATTCTCTAAATGGGCTATAGTCAGCAGTGGGGTGCCGCAGGGATCTGTGCTTGGACCGATTCTTTTTACTCTCTTTATTAATGACCTTGTGGATGGGATTGATAGTACAGTGTCAGTCTTTGCCGATGACACCAAACTATGTAGGATATTAAAAACTGACCTGGATAGTACAATATTACAAAAAGATCTGGATAAGATGTCAGAATGGGCAGATACTTGGCAAATGAGATTTAATGTTGATAAATGTAAAGTAATGCACCTAGGACGGAGTAATCCTATAGCTGCGTATACATTAAATGGAAGTAAACTCGGGACTACAGAACAGGAGAAGGACTTGGGTATTCTCATTACAAATAAGCTGAGCAGCAGCACTCAATGTCAAGCAGCAGCTGCTAAAGCAAACAAGATTTTAGGGTGTATAAAAAGAGAGATTAGATCCCGTGATCCCAACATATTGTTACCCCTCTATAAATCACTTGTAAGGCCACATCTGGAATACGGGATCCAGTTTTGGGCTCCACATTTTAAAAAGGACATTCAGAAGTTAGAGTCAGTTCAAAGGTGGGCAACTAGACTATTACAAGGAATGGAAGGCCTCCCATATGATGACAGGTTGAAAAAGTTAGATATGTTTAGCTTAGAAAAAAGACGTCTCAGAGGAGATCTCATTTATATGTATAAATACATGTGTGGTCAATATAAAGGACTGGCACATGACTTATTTCTTCCAAAAACAATACTAAGGACCAGGGGGCACTCACTGCGAGTGGAAGAAAAGCGATTCCGACACCTAAATAGGAAAGGGTTCTTTACAGTTAGAGCGGTCAGACTGTGGAATGCCCTACCACAAGAGGTAGTAATGGCAGATACTATAACAGCTTTTAAAAAAGGGCTGGATGATTTCCTCACTACACAAAACATTGTTGGTTATAAATGACTTAGTGACTAAATGTAGAACTGGTGGAGGAAGGTTGAACTAGATGGACCTAGGTCTTTTTTCAACCTAAGTAATTATGTAACTATGTTTTGATGCCTTCAATGTAAATCTACAATCTTTTAGAGTCCTGAAAATAAAGAAAACTTTATTATTATATATTTATTTACTTACCTCTTGGTTTCTTTCTGTTCCCAGGGTGTTGACCTCTACAAAGTCATGGAAGCTGGAAATTTTATATCTTCTGCTTTAAATAAGAGAACAAATTCTAAAGTTTCTTTAGCAGCAATGTGCAATGAACATTTTACAGTGCCTAATGAATAAATATATGAACAAATATATCCTATTATGTTAAATTCAATTAGTTAATTAATTAAATAATTTATTTTAGAATACATATTTTTATTTTCTGCGCTGAGATAGAAAATATAGTTAAAACTGTTGTCCTTTGCAGCAGTTGCAGCCGTTATATGAAGCTATACTGTTCTTTTTATTAATAGTATTTTCCCTGGCATGTTATATGCAATTTTATGCTTGGAAAATACATATATTGTAATTCTTATAACTTCATAGAATGCTAATATTCTTATTTATTTGGAATGGTCTAGCAGCAACATTATTAAAAGGAAAGGAAATAACTGAAAGAGGCAGATATATACATGTACTAGTAGCTATATATATATATACTATTGAACATTTCCTTGTGCTTGAAGATTTAATACTCCTGAGTGATCTATAAAGTACCATATATAACAAAACTATTTCTGGCTTCAAGCTGTTAGTGAAAGCTTAGCAAAACATATTGCTCATTTTACAGCATCTTATCAAGCTTAAGATTTGCATTTCTTCTACCTTTGTTATACAATTTTCAAAAGAACCATTTTAAAACTTCTTGTGATATAAAAGTTGCACTGTGGTAACAATTACAGATGAGCAAATATGCCAAAATTCAAATATGGATTGCAAACTGAATTAGTATTGAGTAAACCAAGTGCAAATACTGAGAAGGGGTTAAAAAGAAAATCTTTTATACGTATCTCTCTTCAACACAATAATACTACTAAAACCTGTGAAAGACAGCTTCTCTGTCTGCTGTCACTTCTGTCTTCTCTCCCCTGCCTTCCTCTATCTTATTCTACCACCAGGCCTCTGTGTCACGGTAGTCTCCCTATATTTGGAGACTATGACAGCTTTTAGACTGCAACCCCTCATCTCTATATGGGGATTCTGCATTTAAATGTGGTTTTGTCATATTTGGTCCTGAAGTAGTTAGTGGCAGTTTTTCTGCTGGCAACTCTCCTACACTTACGGTCAACTGTAGCCACACCCCCTTGTGTTTAAATAGCTAGGTTTCCCAGCAGTCCTTGCTGATTATACAAAGCCAATGATATGCTGGCCCCCGTTGGTGAAGGAGCTGCTGAGGATTTGACCTGATGTTGGTTCTTCTCCATTTTTTGGTTGTATTCCCCTGTTTGTCTCACCTACCCTCTTGTTGTATTAGTGAGCCTAGTGAGCCGTACCACCCACTTCTTAGCTAGGACTATAGTAGGGATTTTTAGGGCTTCAGGTATTCCTGCTCAGCAATAGGTGCAGAGCCTGTATAGGGTCTGACTAGGAGTGAAGGGTATCATGCCAGGTTTAGGTGTCCTTTTACCCTCTCACTAGCGCCAGGGGCCACTGTTGTTATTGTGTTCCTGGTGTTTTCCCTTGTTTGAAGTGTAGTTGTTAGGTGTTTTTTGTGGTGCTTCAGACATCTGTTGGTCTGGATGCGCTAGCCACACTGGTTGCGTGACACTCTGGTGTTGCCGGTTTTCACTAAGCCCATTTTTACATGGAGTGCTACGACTTTGCATCATTGACATGTGTCACAACACACATGGGGCATCATGAAACCTCTGAAGAATGACAGCATCAGAGGCCTGTAGAGAGGAGGTAGAGGAGTCAATTGAAGAAAGTGCAGGAATAAACTTCCCGGCCCTTAGAAGTGAACAAAATTGCATCCGTCCAACTGCACTATTTCTACTAATCAAATTGCTAAAAAGTTTTTGGAAATTTGGTAGAAAATTAATTTTGTTAAGAATCACTTAGCTCATCTCTCATAGTAAGATATAAAAATAAACTCAGTTATTATCATTCTTTAGTTTTTTTACCTTAGACCTGAACCATTAACCATATTGTATCTACTACTGTAATAACAGTACCTCATGATATAATGCATTGGAGAAAGTCGTACAAAATAAATTAGATATTTTTTTTCTTTTTGAAGCAAAATTCATAAAATTCATCATACAAACAGTAAGAGCTATGACTTTAAGTGATAGCAGTTATTGACTATTATGCCAATAAATTAAGTTTATTTGTGAATTAAGTTATTTATTTTTTAGCAAAGCACTTTATTCAGGTAAAGGGCTCATCAGATTTGGAATCACCCCTTACCACATAACAGGTCTTTCAACAATAAACAGACTGCAGATCTCACAGCTTTACTCATTAAATGCAGCTGTTACAGCCTGAAGAAACAGATAAGGAATCTTCATTTCACCTGCAGGACAGATGAATCATTATAATATGCCCAAAATGAGCCAAATATATCAGGCCGGAGTCACACTTGAAAGAGACTTGCGCAAGTCTCACATCGCATCACCCGGCAAGGCTGCACACTTTCCTGACAGGCCGGTTGGCTGCATGTATTTCTGTGCAGCTGAGACTCTCCTTTATGGAGGGTGGCAGGTTATGCCGGGTGATGTGATACGAGACTCGCGTCAGTCTCTCGCAAGTATGACTCCAGCCTGATACAAAGAAAAACCTCTTACTATAAAACAGATCTCTATTTTTGGCAAATAGAGGGGGCTAGTGATAAGCAAATAGTAAAATATTTAAGTTTGGATTATTCAACCTGAATACCGAGTACAATTCCAGTATTTTTCACAACTAATTAACCTAATGCAAGTTACTGGGGAACCCAACCATTTTTCTGGAAGATTTCCCAGAAATATGCTCCGATTCCCCATTGGCTTGCATTAAATTCGTTATTCATAATGAATACTGGAATAGTATATAGAGGACGGAGAAAATGTGGACAACAGGATTGGTGCTGGGTAAAGCATACACTTTTAATAATTTAAATTAAAATGGATGGACATATAAAGAACACATAATGTGACAAAAAAATGTATCAGTTGATAAAATTCAGTTATAAAAAATTAAATTAAATATTTTAGTATCCTACAAATAGTACAAGGTTTTTGGACCAAATAGTTCGAACCCAAATATTTTAGTATTTGCTTATGACTAGAGGGGGCTCTAAAACAGTTTTTTTAATTTATGTAATTGAATTTTAATTATTTATGTATTATTATTTATCACATATATCTGTTTACTGTTTTTATTTTGCTATAAAATGTATACATTATTTTAGAAAATATCATGCAACGTTTTCCTGTTTCCTTTAATGATATTATGATTGATGAGTAGCATTGTGCTTTCCTGAGTGGAGCTCCGAAAAGGCTTATTTTTCATTTTACATCATTGCAATAAAGTAAATTGTGCAGAACTATCAGTTTTACTGAAACATTTTCACCCTAGCAGAATCTGTATGTGTGCTGGTTAAACGTTACTGAGATGCTGGCATAATCAGGAAGTACAGATGACTACATGACATTAGGAGATGTCACTCCTGTACACTGTTCTTTTATTGACACAGCAGAAAATTGCTCACTTTGAAAGCTTATTGTGCACTTCTGATTTGTCTTTTATGCCTGCACTAACAGCTTGCACTTATTCAAAATGACCTTATTGTGACTCATCTCTGCCTAGTCACTGAAGAAACCTTCTTTTTCCTGTCCATTATGCAAACAGTCTCTTATTTTACAAAAGTTAAATGTGCTCCACAGAACATTTTAATCTACAAAACCATTAAATATCAGAAAAATATTCATTACAATCCAGAAGGATGTAAATAGTAATATTGCATTTATGATCATAGTATCTAAGTAGTGACTTTGAATTCATCCTTCAATACATTTTGCAAAATAGGAATATATTTCCGGTTATTAAAGATTGTAGTTGAAGGAAAGTTTAGATTTTCATATGGTATCCTTAATATTTTGTTTATTTGTAAAATAGCTTTATCAATGTAGCTATTATATAATAATAATAATAATAATACTGTTTCTATCACCCAGGTACACTTCTGCAAAAATCTTCACTGTACTGGTTAAAAAAAAATACATTTTATATATATATATATATATATATATATATATATATATATATATATATATATATATATATATATACACTGTATATACACACACAGGCACACACAGTATTAAATATACTTAAATTGTTATAAACTTTTTTGTGTAGTTGTAAAGAAGAAGGGGTTAATGCCGTAATAAGTAAATAGCAATATAGGCACGTGACATTTATTACGTCAACACATTTCAAAGATCAAGTCTTCGTCATCAGGTCAAGAAATCACATTACATGTGTACAACAGAATCGCCAAAGCATATTATGCAAGCTCAGGCCATGTATTCAATTTTGCCACTCAGAAGTTAAATGGTCTATAACCATCAGATAGCACTGAGATATGTATAGAAATATACTCATCTACCATGTTTGCTAAACTTTGACTCCTGGAAATACACACCATAGCACATGGTGTTGCTGGATGGTGTGGAGGGCTGCAAATGAATTGTTACCAAATTACTGACATGATGACCCTCTCTCCCGAGGTGTGGCTGGTGCAACCGATGCTTTGTTCACTTCTTCTTCCTTCTTCTCCTCCCATGCTGCCCTGTTGTTCCAACGATCACCCAATGTCCGGTGGGAATGTCTAAAGTACATCATTACACAGCTTAGACTTATATTCACACATTTTTGGATCCTGCTCCAGTGGCGAAAATAGCACTGCTACTTGGTCTTTGTGGCGTGGGTCCAGCAGGGTCACCACCTAGTAGTCACCACTGGTCGGAATCTTTGCAACTCAAGGGTCATTGCACAGGCACAACAGCATGTATTGGATCATGGCTGCCTCAATAGCAGGTGTGTGGACTGACTGCTCTGTTTTCCCTCAGCCACGCTGCAGTGATGCCCCTGAGCTAACTTCCCGACCACCCTGCTGGGCAGACGGTGACTCTTCCTCTTCCTCCAAAATTGTCTTCTGGCTGGAAAGTTGGGTAGATGGCCGCTTTTGGCTCCGAAACCATACCTCAGAACCCTGTGTGGAGGACAGCCCACATAAATGAGTCAATGTTTCCTCCTCTTCCTCCGGAGCAACCACTTCATCCATCATAGCCTCCAGTGTTTTTTCCAGCTTGCATAGTCAGATGATTTCCTTAGTACACACAACATTGTTGGTTATAAATGACTTAGTGACCAAATGTAGAACTGGTGGACGAAGGTTGAACTAGAAGGACCTAGGTCTTTTTTCAACCTAAGTAACTATGGAACTATGTAAGAACCTGCTTAGAGTTTCAGAATTAGGCAATCCGGACAATGGAACAAAATTACACTGTTTGCTGAACCTATCCACTACTACCCAGATACAAGTCTTCCCTTCCAAGGGTGGGAGGTCAGTGATGAAGTCCATGGAGAGATGGTTCCAAGTACTTCCTTGAATAGGTAAGGACTGGAGAAATCCAGCGGGATGGGTACAGGTTACCTTTGCTCGAGCACAAGTTTCACAGGCCAGTATGTATTCCTTAGAGTCATTTGCTACGGTTGGCCACCAAAGATTCCTGGTTACGAGTTGGAGGGTATTGCCTATATCAGCGTGACCTGCAAGGACAGAATTATGGGATTCCAGAAGTACCCGTAGGCGAAGTGATGGAACAACAAACAGTCAGGAGTGGTTTCAGGGGCCTGGTCTTGCGCATTACGGATCTGTTCTATCAAATCTAAGGATACCAATGATAAAATAATGCCTTTAGCTATATTAGGGACTGGTTCAATGTTTTCCAACTGAGAGGGACAGAAGCAATGGGAAAGTGCATCAGCTCTTTTGTTCTTGGTACTGGGCTGGAACGTTACCACAAAATCAAATCTGGAGAAGAACAATGCCCACCTAGCTTTCCTAGGATTGAGTCTCTTAGCAGATTCCTGATAAGTGAGGTTCTTATGGTCTGTGATGATTGTGACCTTATGTTTGGCGCCCTCGAGGAAGTGTTGCCAGTCCTTGAAGGCCCATTTAATAGCTAACAGCTCACGATTACCAAAATCATAGTTTCTCTCAGTGGGAGAAAATTTGCAGGAAAAGAAGGCACAAGGACAAAGCTGAGTGAGAGATGGAGTACCTTGGGATAGCACTGCCCCCACTCCAAACTCGGATGCATCGACTTTTACAATAAACGGATGCAGAAGGTTAGGCTGAACCATAATTGGGTCTGACAAAAACCATTCTTTTAATTTAGAGAAGGCATGGATTGCCTCTGGCTTCCAATTAACCACATCAGCCCCTTTTTTAGCCAAATCGGTGAGCGGTTTGGTGATTTTTGAAAAATCTCGAATAAATTTGCAATAATAATTTGCAAACCCAAGGAAACGCTGCAAGGCTTTCAGTGACTTGGGTTGCACCCACTCCTTAATCGACTGTAGCTTAGAGGAATCCATGTGGAAGCCTTCTGCAGACAATATATAACCCGGGAAATTAACCTCATTATAAAAAAAAGCACATTTCTCATATTTAGCAAATTTGGAATTCTCCGTGAGTCTCTGTAATACAGTGCAAACAAATTGGACACGTGACGTAGCATCAGGAGAAAAAATCAGGATGTCATCCAGATAGACCACCACATACTGACTAGAGTTGAGCGCGGTTCGTGGTTCTCCAGTTCGCGGCTCGAGTGATTTTGGGGGTTGTTCTAGATCGAACTAGAACTCAAGCCTTTTGCTAAAGCTCGATAGTTCTAGATACGTTCGAGAACGGTTCTAGCAGCAAAATTACCAGCTAATTCCTAGCTGGCTTTCCGCTGTCATAGTGTAAGTCACTCTGTGACTCACACTATTATGACATTTCAGTGTATAGTGTGCGGGAACAGCGCATTCAGATCACTGCTGTATGGATAATGGCGATCACCTTTTTTTTTTTTTCCCTTGTCTTCCTTCCCTAAGCGCGCGCGTGTAGTGGGGCGGGCCAGCATGTCAGCCAATCCCAGACACATACACAGCTAAGTGACTTTTAGCCAGAGAAGCAACGGCATGTGTGATAGGATGTCCATGTCACATGTCCCTGCATTATAAAACCGGACATTTTCCTCCAGGACGCCATTATCTGCCTTCTGCATCCTTGGTGTCAGTCATCACTGGCGCAGCTCCTATCGCCGATACTGCTGTGTACGCTCTATACACAGCGCTGTACAGAATAGGGATAGAAGTTTCTATCAGTCCTTTTAAGGGCTCATACCGGCAGGGTCAGAGCCATAGGTGACAGGTCCGTGAAAACAGAGTTTAACAGCTACACAAGATGACAGCGTCTGTGTAGCTAAGGTCAGGGATTTCCTTGCTGCATTTCCCCATTAGGAGGGATAGAAAGGCAGGCTTCCTTTCCTCTACCCAGAGACCCACAACCCTGCCACTGTACCCTCCTGCCCTTTGCACACTCAAACTCATTGTTACTAAGCCATTACTAAGCCATTATACTAGCAAACACTGAGTGAACTTAGTGGCATCCTAAACGTGGCTGTTGGACTTCTGTATTGTCCCACTAGTGCAAAGATATTTGCAGCACGTCTGCCTGCATTGCACACTCAAACTCATTGTTACTAAGCCATTATACTAGCAAACACTGAGTGAACTTAGTGGCATCCTAAAAGTGGCTGTTGGACTTCTGTATTGTCCCACTAGTGCAAAGATATTTCTAGCACCTGTGCAGGACACCCTCCTGCTCTGTTTTTAATAAGCTATAATGATAGCAAAAAATACTGCCATTTAGTGGCATCATAGAACTGGCTGTTGTATTTCATTATTGTCCCTCTGGTGCCAAGCTATTTCTAGCACCTGTGCAGGACACCTTCCTGCTCTGTTTTTAATAAGCTATAATGATAGCAAAAAATACTGCCATTTAGTGGCATACAAGAACTGGCTGTTGGACTTCCATTAGTGTCCCACTGCTGCAAATCTATTTGCAGCACCTCTGCATGACACCCTCATGCACATTTTGCTACGCTAATTTTATAGCAAACTCAGGGAATTCATTGCTGCATTTGATCATTCGGAGGGATAGAAAGTGAGGCTTCCTTTAGCTTCTCCTTCTGTTCATAGACAGCATCTCCAAGTCCACACCCGAAGAGCGTGTAAGTGTGGAGAGGCAGCTAGTGTGCATGCGTGTGCCGATTTACCCCAGCTGCAGCCTAACTACAGTGTTTCGCCTAGTGAGTATGCTCAGCCTGACTGTGCCATTCCTGAAGCTAAGTCTTCATTTCGGGATACAGCGCATGCTCCCACACTTAGTGCGAAAAGCCTCTTTGCACAGGTACTTGCATTCCGTGCCGGGTCTAAGTCCTGTTTTGTGCCTAGACACCATGCTAAAACTGATTGTCTTTTTTCAGAGAATGTATTTCATGCAACTGAGCATGCTCAGACACTTACTGCATCAGAGACTAGATCCGGTAATGAACTCTTTGGC
Organism: Anomaloglossus baeobatrachus; assembly: GCF_048569485.1. Lineage (NCBI taxonomy): Eukaryota > Metazoa > Chordata > Amphibia > Anura > Aromobatidae > Anomaloglossus > Anomaloglossus baeobatrachus. The sequence goes on from NC_134355.1 coordinate 406,501,254, forward strand.
CCTGCCCCTGATGTGGGGGGCCCATATAGACCACAGGGCATCAGGTGTCCTGACGATGTGGCCAGGCCACTCCTAAATGGCTTGCAGAGGCCCGCCCCTATGACTTGTCACCTCATTATTGATGGTCAGACGATGACTGGTGAGGTGTTTGTGTCGTGGACGCTAGTTATGCCACTCATGACGTGTCACTCTGCTTTTGTCTCAGGAGGTGCATTGTGGTCCACCCTGGTTTGGGGCGGACCCAGGTTATAAAACGGGCTGGAGCCAACAAGGAGGTACGCAGTCTTCTATTATGCTCCGAAAGAGCACACCTCTATGTGTTGAACCCATTGCGGCTTTAGGCCAGAGGTAGGCAGGGATAGGGCGTCGATACAGGCCGCCACCACAGTTGGCAACGCCGAACGGTTAAGACCAGCTCCTGTCCTACAAGTCCTGCTTGTGCAGCCCAGTGGCATTAACAGACCTGCTGCTGCTGATGCGCCTGCTGTCTACAGGTGTGGCCCCAATGCACACGATCAGCGTACTGAATGGCCCCTGTGATGTTAACAGGGAGTTCCTGGGTTGGGTGGGCGTGTGGACCCTGTGACGCTAACAGGGCTCCCAGTCTCCAGATCCGAGTGGCGTCTAACTCGGTTCAGGCAACTATTAGTTTCATAGCCACACAGATCTGTATTCTCCACCTAACCTTCGCGTTGCCAACCTCTCCTTTTCCATCTGGGAGCACTTTGGACATTGACTGCTGATGGGGATATATACCTTTCTCTTTCTTTTCTTATTAATTTTCGTTATATAGCGGTAACATAGTATATACCACCTTATCTAAATCTGCCTGTCCCACCGTAACAGATGGTGTTTCTTCACCAAATGATACTTTTGCTTAACCACCAAACCCACGGACAAAAACTTTTTTACCCTTTCCAACACACCTGTTCCCCTTTCCCCAGCATCTGTCCTTTTTCAACTCATTTGGTATATGACCAAAAGTGCAACTCTGCAGGGACACCGTACTCAATGCCATCTCAGCACAGCAGCCAGCCCTCGGTCCCTCAGATGTGGACAAGTAAAAGACCATTTCCTCCTATCCATGACAAAGCGTTGAGATTCACTCTGTGCAACACAGGTGTTTACTGGAAAAGCAGATCTAAGAATCCGTACCACCTTCTGCAGATACTCCTGTATACGTGCGTCCCTTTCTATGGCAGGAATTATTTCGCCAAATTTTGTCTTCTACCAGGGATATAACAGTGTGGCAACCCAGTATTTAGCATTACTTCGAATTCGTACAATCCGAGGGTCATGTTGTAGGTAGTGCAGCAAGAAGGCGCTCATGTGTCTTGTGCATCCAGGAGGACCAAGTCCTTGGTGTGTTGGTGGCAGAGAGGTGAGAATCGTGCCTCCTTTCTCTGCCCTCTCCCCCCAACCTCGCACAACCGAAATGTGAGCAAGCTCTCACTCATCTGCTGAGTCTTCCATGCCAATCGCCAGTTCGTCCTCCATTTCTTCATGGGCTCCTGCACCTTCCTCAACAATTTTTGCTGATACTATGCGCCCTTGTTAATCCCTCTCCCCCACCATGACTGCCGCCTAGGTGCCGCTCACCGTATGGACCTTGTAGATCTTATTATCCCTTCTTCATATGACTCCTCCTGTACTTCCTCCCCTTCTTCTTGGACCAACACCTGACTCCGAATAATGCTTACAGTGTGCTCCATCTTGTAGATGACCAGAATTGTCACGCTGAGAATGGCATCGCCAGTGGTAAACATCTTCGTCGCCATTTGTAAACTGTGTAGAAGGGTCCATAGGTCCTTGATCTGACACCACTCCAGCAGCGTGATCTGCACCACCTCTGGATCAAGTTAGCCCAGGGTATACGTCATATGGTATTTCAGCAGGGCTCTGCGGTGCTTCCACACATGCTGCAACATGTGCAGATTCCAATTCCTGCGTGTCGGAACATCGCATTTCCGGCGTTTAACCGCCAGACCATAAGACTTCAGGAGCAATGAAAGTTGTGGAGCTGCTGGGTGCGAAGTATGAAAGTGAGCACATAGCAGCGTGCCCGCTGCACAAGGCCATGTAGGCCGGGATGGAAGGCCATGTAGGCCGGGATGGTATTTTAAAAATTGCTGGAGAATCAGATTCAACACGTGAGCCATACAAGGCACGTGTGTCACATTGCCCTGACTAAGGGCCGCAGACAGGTTTGCATCATTGCCGCACACGTCTGTTAAGTCACCAACGTAGTCCACTCAATCAATTTGTACTCCGGTCGCCAGGTGACAACGTGTTCCTTTCGTGCATAGTGCTGATGATGGGAAAGGAGTCGATGCCTGCGGCGCAGGTGGACGCAGGTTATGGTCATCCACTGGGTTGCGTTACCTTGACAGATACAGAACCACAGGCTGAATGTAGGTGGTGGGTATCTCACAGATGAAGTACCATCATTCAGCTACAACCAATGGGAAGACACCACACCCTTTTTTAGGCCCCTCCTGTCTGCAGACCACTGCCAGATAAAGCTATGAACCTCTTGTTACTGTTACCCCCCAGTTCAGTTTTATGAGTTTGTGGGCTTGTTACCTGACTACTTTTCCTGCTTGCTGTTTATGTACCTCGTTGGCCGATCCGCATTTCACCTCTGCTTGTTTTCTGATTAAGTCCTGGCTATCCCATTCTGTTCCTCTTCCTCAATTAATGTTTTTGACCCTGCATGACTACTATTCTCTGGAATTACAGCCTTCCACAGGTATTGATCAACTTGGGCCCTGTGTAATTCCAAATCACTGTATAGGGGTTAAAGGGTTTCAGGGATCTGGGTGTCCAGCTTGGTGAGTGGCTTGCCTATAGCCTATCCTTTACAGCCGATCTGAGTGTGTCAATCCAGGCAGGCGTTACACCGTGCCCTCTGCAGAAGGCCATGTAGGCCGGGATAGTGTTTTAAAAATTGCTGGACAACCAGGTTCAACACGTGAGCCATACAAGGCACGTGTGTCACATTGCCCTGAAGAAGGGTCGCAGACTGGTTTGCATCATTGTCGCACCCGACCTTCCCTGGCTGCTGGTTCAGTGGAGACAACCATTGATGAAACTCGGTCTCACTCTCCAGAGCTTACCGTCCACAACTCCTCAGCGGTGTGACTCACATTTCCCAGACATTTCTAAGTAAAGAGTCGACCGCATCATGCTGTTGAGCTGTGCTGCCAGCATAGTAAGGAGGTGTGTGGGCTTCCTTGGGCGCAGTTACAAGGAAGGGTGGCCTGACCACACAGGGTTTGGGCCGAGGTGGAGGACCCACACGAGGTTGAGGAGGCAGAAGCAGTGGAGGAACTTATACATACAGAGGAAGGATTGACACACAAGTCGTGGGGACGGCAACACTTGTACAGCAAACCCTTCTCCATCTCTCACCATAGCTACCCAGTGCCCAATCAGCAACATGTATCTCCCCTGTCCATGCTTACTGGTCCAAGTATCTGTGGTGAAATGCACCCTGTCACACACAGAGTTTCTCAAGGAATCGGTGAGGTTGTGGGCGACCTGCTGTGGTAGCGCGGGCACGCCTTTCTTGGAGAAGGAGTGACGACTGGCCTTTGGCTCTTGGGGCACTGCAATGGGCATAAGTTCTCAAAAATCCTCGGTCTCAAAAGGGTGTAAAGGCAGCCTTTCTGTTGCCAACAAGTTGCAGATGATGAAACTCAACCTCTTAGGCATGTCATGCCCTTAGAAAATCATGTAAAACACAGCGAGGGGACTCCAACCGCAGTCCACTAATTGGGCCACACACACCCCACTTGACTGGCATCAGTTGATCCCCCTTTTCAAAATGAAAAAGATGCTTTGCATGAAGCACTCTCAAAAATACGCGTGCCTTTCGCGTCCCCTGGATGACCCAGGGGAAGAAAAGTCCTCTGAGAGCCATGACTTGTTCATCTTGGTTCTTTTTTCAAAAGCGAGGGGACTCCAACCACAGTCTCCCTCGTTTCCACTAATTGGGCCACACACACCCCACTTGACTGGCATCAGTTGACGCCCATTTTCAAGATGAAAAAGATGCTTTGCATGAAGCACTCTCAAAAATACGCGTGCCTTTCGCCTCCCCTGCCTGACCCAGGGGAAGAAAAGTCCTCTGAGAGCCATGTCCACATTGTTAGTGGACAGACACGTGTGCTCATCTGCCAGCAGACCCCCAGCAGCACTGAAGACAGGTTCCGAGAGAACGCTGGCTGCAGGACACGACAAGATCCCCAAGGCGTACGTGGCAAGCTCAGGCAATTTATCCAGATTGGAAGCCTAAAATGAGCAGGGCTCAAGTTGCACAGTAATGGCATCGATGTTTCCTTGCATATACTCATATATCTGTGTCTCCTACTCTTTTTCCTTGTCGAGCTCTTTTGTTTTTGCATGAGTATATGTCCTTGTCACTTTCCCATGTGTTTGTGTTGTGTTGTGAGTTGTTTGTCACCTTTGGACACCTTTGAGGGTGTTTTCTAGGTGTTTTTATGTGTTTGTGAATGCCTGCCATTGTTTCCTATGCAGTTCGAGTTCGGTTCGTCGAACGTTCGACGAACCAAACTCGAACGGGACCTCCGTTCGGCGAACCGAACTCGAGCCGAACCACGACCGGTTCGCTCATCTCTAATACTGACCACAGATATCTCTGAAAATGTCATTGACAAAGTTCTGAAAGACAACCAGCGCATTACTTAACCCAAATGCATTACAGGATACTCATAATGTCCCTCTGGAGTGTTAAATGCCGTTTTCCACTCATCTCCTTCTCTGATGCGGATTAGGTTATATGCACCCCTGAGATCCAGCTTGGTGGACCACCATGCACCTATGAGCTGGTTAAAGAGATCGGGGATGAGTGGCAGAAGGTACTAATTCTTTACAGTAATAGCGTTAAGTTTACGGTAGTTAATAGAAGGTCTTAGGCCATCATCTTTTTTATCCACGAAAAAGAATCCAGCGCCGACTGGTGACCTGGACGGCCTCATAAACCCTTTTTGCAGACTGTCTGCTATATAATTTTTCATGGCCTGATGCTCCGGCCCAGAAAGATTATAAATTTTACCCTTGGGGAGTCGGGAATTGGGGACCAAATCTATGGGGGAATCAATCTCTGTGTGGAGGTAGTTTTGCAGATTCAGATACAGAAAACACATCAGCAAAGTCCCTGAATGCATGAGGTATGAAGACAGGTTCAGCTCTAGTCAGGTTAATAGATAAAGACATACATGTGTCTTGGCACTCAGGGCTCCAGCGTACAATCTCACCCTGGTGCAAGTCTATGACCAGGTTATGTTTGTGACCGCCCCCATGCCAGTGGCCGAGCCACGGTGGCTCGAGGCGTCTCCGCATCTGGGGGGGTTCGCGTGGACACTCGAATTTAAAAGAGAGTGGATAGATATGTACAGGGAATGTGTAAGTTCGTGACGCCACCCACAGAGTGTGGTAATGTAGGAGACCACCGCTGCTGTTGGGGAGCCCGGTGGCGATGGTGTAGCAGCAGGATGTTTAACCCCTCCATGGGTAGGGGGTTTGTGCCCTGGGGCCCATTGGGTGTTGGTGCATTGGGTGCTGTTGGGTAGAGGAAAAAGGCTTTTCAGCGTACTTACTCAGTCCAAGAATAACAACTCTGACAGCTTGTAAACCAGAAGTCTGAGCACCGCTGCAGCATGGAGGGAGCACGCCTGGATCGGTGCCCTTGGTGTTGCTGTTAGCCTGTGGCCTTTTCCGTGGCACTTTCTCACTAGTTGGACCCTCAAGCTTGAAACTTTTCTGGTCCCGCTCACCCATATGGCTAACGGAGTGAGCCTGCTCTCAGGGTTCACGCGTAGGATTTCTTTGCACTGTATTTGGGAAAGTCCTATCCCATTGTTGCCTAGTACCCCGATTTTGGAGCGAGTTGGGGATGAATCTTGAAGTCTTCACCCCCGTCGGATAAATTACCGGGACGCGTGAAGCTACTTCCTGGTCTAGGGTCCACGTATCCCGTCGTGCCCTAACCCCCGCCCGGTGATGGCTCAAGGCCGCCGGCTGCCCTCCTCGGCAGTTCGTGCCCCTTGACGTGATCCCTTGCGACTGGGGTTCCAGCTCAGACCAGGCCCAGACCAACCTAGTAAACTGCCACCTAGTAAACTTCAGGAGCCCTGCTCCAGACCAGTGACCTCTCCCTCTCGGAGAGTCACTTTTCACTTCCTACTCCTTTCACTTCTCTGTCACTTTCTCACTTCTCCCTACCAACCCCCTATGTGGGCGGCCCTATTCCCTTCAGGCCCCCCAATGGTGTGTCAGTACCAGGATCTGTAACCAAGGAGGAGTGGATACTGTGCAGAAGGGCAGATTACACAATCACTGTGACGACATGATAGGCCAGGGCATCACATTTGCGCAGCAATGGCATGCCCAATACCACTGCTGACGTCAGGTTCTCAGGAACAAAAAATGGCACAGATTCTACATGCAAACACCTTCAAAGGTGTCTAAAAGGTGACAAACAACTCCCAAGACACCACAAACACATGTGAAAGGGACAAGGACATATACTCATGCGAAAACAAAACAGCTGGATGAGGAAAAAGAGGAGGAGACACAGATATATGAGTATATGCAAGTGAACATCGATGCCATTATTGTGCAACTTGAGCCTTGCTCATTTTAGGCTTCCAATCTGGATAAACTGTCTGAGCTTGCCACTTACAATTTGGGGATCTTGTCGTGTCCCGCAGCCAGCGTTCTCTCGGAACGTGTGTTCAGTGCTGCTGGGGGTGTGCTGACAGATAAGCGCACACATCTGTCCACTGACAATGTGGACAGACTAACGTTCATCAAGATGAACAAATCATGGATCTGCAAAGACTTTTCTACCCCTGTGTCATCCAGGGGATACGAAAGTCTGGTGTATTTTTGAGAGTGCTTCATACAAAGCATCATTTTAAGATTGCAACTGGGGGACAACTGATGCCAGTGAAGTGGTGTGTGTGTGTGGCCCAATTTTTTGGAAACGAGGGAGACTGTGGTTGAAGTCCCCTTGCTTTTGAAAAAAGAACCAAGATGAACAAGTCATGGATCACAGAGGACTTATCTACCCCTAAGTCATCCAGGGGAGGCGAAAGTCTGGTGTATTTTTGAGAGTGCATCATGCAAAGCATTTTTTTAAGATTGCAACTGGGGGACAACTTATGCCAATGAAGTGGTGTGTGTGTGTGTGTGTGTGGCCCAATTTTTGGAAACGAGGGAGACTGTGGTTGGAGTACCCTTGCTGTGTTTTACATGATTTTCGAAGGGCATGACATGCCTAAGAGGTTGACTTTCAGCATCTTTAAACTGTTGGCTACAGAAATGTTGCCTTTCCAACCTTTTTAACAGAGGATTTTCGAGACCTTATTCCCATCACAGTGCCCCAAGAGCCGATGCCCAGTCGCCACTCCGTTTCCAAGAAAGGCGTGCTCGCGCTACACCAGCATGTCGCACACAACATCACCGCTTCCTTGATAAACTCTGTGTGTGACAGGGTCATTTCAACACAGATACTTGGACCCTTAAGCATGGACAGGGGTGTTACATGTCGCTGACTGGGCACTGGGTAAGTATGGTGAGAGATGGAGAAGGGTCTGCTGTACAAGTCTTGCCATCCCCACGAGTTGTGTGTCAATCCTTCCTCTGTATGTAGAAGTTCCTCCACTGCTTCTGCCTACTCAACCTCGTCTAGGTCCTCAACCTCCGCTCAAAATCTGTATTATAAGGCCACCGGCGTTGTAACTTGTGTACAAGGAATACCGCACACCTCCTTACTATGCTGGCAGCAGAGCTCAACGTCATCAGGTGGTTGACTCTTTACTTTGAAATGTCTGTCAAATGTGAGTCACACCGCTGAGGAGTTGTGGACGGTAAGCTCTGTAGAGTGAGACCAGGTTTCAATGGTTGTCTCCGCTCAACCAGCAGCCAGGGAAGGCCAGGTGTGACAATGATGCAAACCTGAGTGCGGCCCTTCGCCGTGACAATGTGACACACATGCCTTGTATGGCTCACGTATTGAACCATAGTTATCCAGCAATTTTTAAACCACTATCCCGGCCTACATGGCCTTCTGCAGAGGGCATGGTGTAACGCCTGCCTGGATCCACACAATCAGACGGGCTGTAAAGGATAGGCTAGAGGGAACCCACTCACCAAGCAGGACCCCTGAAACCCTTTAACCCCTATACAGGGATTTGGAATTACACAGGGCCCAAGATGATCAATACCTGTGGAAGGCTGCAGTCCGAGAGAGTAGTAGTTAGGCAGGATCAAACCATGAATTGAGGAACATGAACAGAATCGGACGGCTAGGACTTAATCAGAAAACAAGCAGAGGTCAAATGCCGATCGAGCAATGAGGTACATAAACAGCAGGCAGGAGACGTCATCAGGAAGCAAGCGGTAGTCAGCACACAAAATCACAAAACAGAACTGGGTGGAACAGGAACCCGAAGTTCAGAACTATGTCTGGCAGTGATCAGCAGACAGAAGGGGCCTAAAAAAGGGTGTGGTGTGTTTACATTGTAGCTGAATGATGGTACTTCCAATACACAATAAATCCAGATTTTCATTTTATCTGATATTTTATGCTAACTCCTCAAGCCATTAATTTCAAAAAAGGAAGGGAATGGAGTAATTACACATTTTGTGAATGCAAAAATATAATTTATTCAAGACACCAAACAGAATAAAGGACAGACATTTAACATGAATTTAAAAGGATGCAGTGTTACAGTGTGCTGAAATACACTATGATGCGGAGGTTTTACACATGCTGTTATGGTTGTTTATACAAAAGAGTAAAATCATGTGATAAACGCTGATGTTAGTGCAGGGTATAGTTATACAGATTTTGCACAATTCATTTGCCGTAGGGTAAATACTTATGTCTTTATCAACTCATATTAGTTCCATACGTGACTTTATAGATATATTTGTACCTTAATTGCAATCCTTGTGATTAACATAGCCTGCCTGGTGAATGTATGAATTATATATTTTATATGGACTATTGTCCAGAAAATTGTACAGTCACTATATGGACGAATGCCAATATGTCCCTTTTAGGGCGGACTATTCACCAGAAGTATAGCTATATTAAGTTAATTGGATCTATAACATAAACTGATCACACTTAGCAGCTAGTAGTGATATATACCGTTTTATCTCAAGTGCTGCTTGAAAAAGGTGAGCTGTTCACAAAGGGAGTTATTCTGCAGAGTACAGGGAACACACTAATATGCCCATGAACATTCAGGAGCACCTATCCCATACAAGAGACATCCTCTGCAGGTTATATGTGTAGATCAGTGTGCTTAGTTGCAATTCTTGTAATTAACATAGCCTGCCTGGTGAATGTATAAGTTATATACTTTCTATGGACTGTTGTCCGGAGAATTGTGCAGTCACTATATGGACAAGTGCCAGTGTGTCCCTATTAGGGCGGACTATTCACCAGAAACAGTGCAATATTAAAATAATTAGATCTATAACATGAACTGATCACACTTAGCAGCTAGTAGTGATATATACCGTTTTATCTCAAGTGCTGTTTAAATAAGGTGAGCTGTTCACAAAGAGAGTTATTCTGCAGAGCACAGGGAACACATCGATATGCACATGAACATTCAGGTGCACCTATCCCATACAACAGACATCTTCTGCAGGTTATCTATATAGATCAATGTGCTAATTAAATGTACATTAGCAGGAATGCAATAAGGAAACATTGACCGTGCACTGATGGGAGCTGGTAACACAGGCCCATAAATTCACATCAGCATTACATAGTGGTTGTTACCCATATTAGCGTTGGTGATACTGCAGTGCTTCCACCTCCACCCCTATGTACATTTCGCCTACGCTTCCTCAGGGGGCTGTTTGTAACCCGATTACCCCTCACCTTTTATGCTGCATTCTCATAATGGCTGCCGTCCACAGACTGACGCCGGCGCATGCGCGCTGCGGTCCACGAGCCCAAACAGGGAGGAGCCGCTGGTCAGTGAAGCTGACGCGCGCTCAGTGGCTCCAGGCCAGTGAGCGTGCTCAGTTCATATGATAGCAGCCCCCCCGGATGGGAAGGCGGAGAGCAGCAGGCACGCGCTCCAGACTGTTGGAGCTTGTCATGTGCAGCACGTTTGTATAGTGCACAAGCATTTGTGTGATCCATACTGCAGATTGCTTTATATTAGTCTATCTGCAGTACTTCCGCTGTGAGACAACCACCACCTACAGTCAGCCAGTGTTACAGCAGATCTCAAGGTAACCCAGCCCAGTAGCTGTGCAGAACCTGCGGCCACTGGCGCCGCTGGCATTGACTTTTCTCCCATCATCAGCACTATGTACGAAAGGAACACGGTGTCACCTGGCGATCAGAGTCCAAGTTGCTGGAGCGGACTCCGGTGGTGACTTAACAGCCATGTGCGACAATGATGCAAACCTGGGTGCGGCCCTTCGTCAGGGCAATGTGACACACGTGCCTTGCATGGCTCACGTGTTGAACCTGGTTGTCCAGCAATTTTTTAAACCAGCATCCCGGCCTACACGGCCTTCTGCGATGGCTACGCTCGCTATGTGCTCACTTCCACCGTTCACACCCAACAGCTCAATAACTTGCATCGCTCCAGAAGTCTTTCGGTCTGGCGGTTCACCGCCTTAAATGCGATGTGCCGACACACAGGAATTTAAATCTGCACATGTTGCAGCATCTGTGGCAGCACCAGTGAGCCCTGCTGCAATACGCTATGACGTATAGCCTTGGCTAAAGAGATCCAGAGGTGCGGCAGATCACGCTGATGGAGTGGTCTCAGATGAAGGACCTATTCACCCTTCTTCGAAGTTTACAAATGGCGAAGAAGATGTTTAGCGCTGACGTTGCCATTATCGGCATGACAACTCCGGTCATCTACATGCTGGAGCACACTTTAAACAGCATTCATAGTCAGGTAGTGGGACAAGAGGAATGGGAGGAAGTACAGGAGGAGTCATATGCTGAAGGGATAACAAGATCTACAAGGTCCAGACGGTCAGCAGCACCAAGGCATGGGACGGTGGGGGAGAGGGATTAACAAGGGCGCATAGTATCAGCCTAACTGTTGAGGAAGGTGCAGGAGTCCAGTAATAAATGGAGGACGAATTGGCGATGGCCATGGAAGACTGAGCAGATGAGGGAGAGCTTGCTCACATTTCGGTTGTGCAAGGTTGGGGGGAGAGGGCAGAGGAAGGAGGCATGATTCTCACCTCTCCGCCACCAACACAGCAAGGACTTGGTCCTCCTGGATGCGCAAGACACATAAGCGCCTTCTTGCTGCACTACCTATATCATGACCCTCGGAATGTCCGAATTTCAAGTAATGCTGACTACTGGGTTGCCACACTGTTAGATCCCCAGTACAAGACAAAATTTGGCGAAATAAATCCTGCCATAGAAAGGGACGCACATATGCAGGAGTATCAGCAGAAGCAGATACGCAATATTAGCTCGGCTTTTCCACTAAACACCAGTGCTGCACAGAGTGATTCTCTACACTTTGTCATGGCTAGGAGGAATTGGTCTTTTACTTATTCACATCTGAGGGACCGAGGACTGGCTGCTGTGCTGAGACGGCGTTGAGTATGGTGTTCCTGCAGAGTTGCAAATTTGTAAATATACAAAATGAGTGGCAAAAGGCCATATGCTGGTGGAAAGGGGAACAGGTGTGTTGGAAAGGAGAAAAAAAGTTTGTGTCCGTGGGTTTGGTGGTTAAGCAACAGTAACATCTGCTGAAGAAACACCATCTGTTACGGGGGGACTGGCAGATTAGGATAAGGTGGTATATATCCCAATCGCCAGTCGGGGTCCACCGTGCTCCCAGATGGAAAAGGAGATGCTGGCAACACGAAGGTTAGGCGGAGGATACAGAGCTGGGTGGCACTGAAACAAATAATAGCCTGAACCGAGTTAGACGACACTCGGATGTGGAGACTGTGAACCCTGTTAGCGTCACAGGGTCCACACACCCTGCCCAGGAACACCCTATTAACAACACAGGGGCCATTGGGTATACTGTCCGTGTGCGTAGGGGGCACACCTGTGGACAGCAGGCGCAGCAGCAGCCCAGTTAATGTCACTGGGCTGCACTAGCACGACTGGTAGGACAGGAGCTGGTCTTAACCGTTCTGCGTTACCAAGTTTGATGGTGGCCTGCACCGACGCCCTATCGCTGCCTACCTTTGGCCTAAAGCCGCAATGGGTTCAACACATGGAGGCGTGCTCTTTCTGAGCATAATAGAAGACTGCGCACCTCCTTGTTGTCTCAAGCCCCTTTTATAAACTGGGTCTGCCCCAACCCACGGTGGACCACAATGCACCTCCAGGAGCCAAAAGCAGAGTGCCACATCATCAGTGGCAAAACCAGCAGCCTATTCAGAACCACCACTTCAATGATGACCTCATGGCAGCCACAACCCAAACACCTCATCAGTCATCGTCTGACCAACAATAATGAGGTGACAAGTCATAGGGGCGGGCCTCTGCAAGCCAGTCCGGAGAGGCATGGCCACATCATCAGGACACCTGATGCCCTGTGACCTATCTGGGCCTGCCACGTCACGGACAGGGCCAAAGAGTTCATTACCGGACCTAGCCTCTGATGCAGTAAGTGCCTGAGCATGCTCAGTAGCCTGAACAACAGTCTCAGAAAAAAGACTATCAGCTTCAGCATGCTCTCTAGGCACAACACCAGACTTAGACACGGCACGGAGTCCAAGTACCTGTGCAAAGAGGCTTTTCACACTAAGTGTGGGAGCATGCGCTGTAGCCCGAACTGAGGACAGCTTCAGGAACGGCACAGTCAGGCTGAGCATACTCACTAGGAGAAACACTGGACTTAGGCTGTGGCTGGGGTAAATCCGCACACGCATGCGCACTAGCCGCCTCTCCACACTTAGACATGGAGGAGAAAGCAGCCAGCTGGACGACCTGAGGCACGGCCAAAAATGGCAGCTGACGCCTGGGCGCAACTAGAAACCCAGCAGGCTGCAAGCGTCTACGGCGGAACCAATTCATAACACCAACTACCAGCCAAAATAAGATGTGTGCTTCTTCCCTTGGATAATCTGATATGATCCCTTTTTTCATGGACACGACCATCGATACCAATTGTAGATGAGGCACCAAAACAGCAGGTGCTTCAATGGATCTCAAGTGCTCCATAAAGTGGCCTCTCCTCCACCTCAAGTTCAATATCCCAAATACTCCATTCCTCTGTGGTGTCAACCCAATCGCACTTGCTTCCTAACAGCTCTCAAGTTTCCACCAGCCCTGCTGAATATGGGGTAACAGAGATGGCTGAGTCTACAGAGCTGTTCAGTCACACTATAGCCTGGGAATCAGAGGTCTGCTCCAAAGCTGCTGTGAGTCCAGACAAGGAAATGATCTGCACTGATGCCCAGAAGCTTTGTGAGTTGGATCCAGGCCCAGATGAAGAAGGTGCTGAGCATAATGTACACCCTCATTCCCAAACTGTAAATCCTCCTGGTCCTGGTGGAGACAATGGGGAACATGCTGATGATACTCAGATACCTGATTGGAATGACAACTTTACTATTCGGTCAGAGCAGGAAGAGGTTGGCTCGGAGGACTCCGGACGAGGAGAGGGAAAACACACAGGGTGATGATGAGGTTGGAGATCCCACTTACTGTCAAACCAAAGTCACCCAGTCGATGAGGTCAGCAGAGGAAGTGGAGGAGGATGCTACTGACGACGAGGTTACATTGCGTCTTCCTGGACAGAGACAAAGTACTGGAAGCATGTAAACAACTGAATCCTGAGCCACAGCTCTGCCTCTGAGCAGACGTCGTGGTGGCTCTGCAGGTCACATAGACTGTAAGCCTTGTTTAGCATGGGGCTTTTTTGACATCGCAAAGGATCACCCAAGTCATATCATCTGTAAAATTTGTCACCAATCTCTAAGTAAAGGCCAAAAACTCACTACTTAGAGTACTTCATCCATGAAATGTCACATGTGTCACAACTGTCACATGAATTGATAGCGTGAGGGTGTATTGATCAGCTTTATCCACTGTCAAGGCAACATGCCTATTTGCCATTCATTGCATGCATTGTTGCAGACTACACACAAGGGGCTGCTGTTTTATTGCATCTGCCTTTGTCTGTTTGGTCACTATAGCAATAGCAAAACAGTCTTCGGCTGTGGACTTGGAGAGCGGAGGAGATGCTGTCTATGAACAGAAGGAAAAGCTAAAGGTATGTGTTACAGCAAGGAGCCACCGTGGAAACACTTCGGTCAATTGTGAGGGGAGTCATGTTGGAGTTTGGTGAGGAGGACCGTAACGCTTGTGAGCAGCATTCTGTGCCACAGACCGACATTCTTCCGGTGCTGTCTATACTGTTTACCGTGAGAGGAGCGTAAAGTCAGTATTAATGGAAACTGGACACCACAGTACCCGGGTACGGTAGGCTGGGCCCAGACAGTAATGCGTGCACGCAACACTTTGTTTTCTTAGCAAAACACATATCTGTTCTGGTTAGGCCGAATATGTAGACAATAAGACTTGCTGCCTCTGCAGTGTCAAATTGTCACTCACAGTTAAAATCATAGAGGGACAGCGACACATGTTTGCATTGACTGTTGCTTTACAAGATTTACAGGACTGTGTTGCTGAGCTGTGTGGTTTGCATTCACACTGTTATCTGCCTTATCTGTGTGGCTTCAGCTAACAAGGGTGTTCAGGGGTGTTAATCGGTTTTGTCTATGTTTGAGTAGATAAGTTGTAAGCTCTTGTGATGCGACACTGCAAAGTCGCGTTCGAACACACACACACACACACACACACACACACACACGCACACACACACAATTACTCCTGCTACGCAGAGGGATTACCAGGTAGTAGGCAACTATTTAGACAGTCCCTTGGTTAGGCAAAAGTTGGTGAGCAGGAGGTATAATTCGCCATTACGAGTGTCGCAGCATAGGGGTGTAGGCTTTTGGAATTGTGAATAGATTGTTCTATTCTTTCAGTTTTATGCATGGTTCTTATTGTTTATTTTGGGAAAGTTAAACAATTATTTATCAAACCAACTGCATAGAGTCCTTTTCCTAGTGTGTGGTTTTGCTGTATACTGGGGAACCCACCCTGTACACTACTTTAAATGAAGCATAAGTTGCAGTGGAAAGGTCACTCTGCTACAATACACATGCCTAGCGGGCTGGTGCAACCACCGTCTGCCCCATCAATGGCATCTGCGTGCTCTTCATCCTCTGTGACTGTGGGGACAGCAGTCACACATGCTTTTTCACGCTGAGCTTCCACCCCTTTACCCGCAACAGGGAGTGTGATTGTCATGTCATCAGCTGTTTTGGAAGTGGAAACAGCTGGTGGTGTTGAGCTCTCTCAGACATCGAGAGAACCACCTTTGGATGAAGGAAAAATTATATCCACGCCTGCACCTTCATCGCAGATTGGCTGGACTACCTGCAGTTAAACATTGCGTAGCAGACATGGAGAGGAGTGTAGAATGCACATGTGGTGTACCTTGCTTGACAGCAAAGAAACCATAAGGTAGTATCCCAGACAATTTTAGTACGCCCCTAAAAGTGTCAGCACTTTGGGAAATTAAAATTGCGTAGCACAAATGGAGAGGAGTGTAGAATGCGCATGTGGTGTACCTTGCTTGACAGCAAAGAAACCCTAAGGTAGTATCCCAGACAATTTTAGTACGCCCCTGAAAGTGTCAGCACTTTGGGAAATTAAAATTGCGTAGCACAAATGGAGAGGAGTGTAGAATGCACATGTGGTGTACCTTGCTTGACAGCAAAGAAACCCTAAGGTAGTGTCACAGACAATTTTAGTACACCCCTGAAAGTGTCAGCACTTTGAGGAAATAAAATAGCGTGGCAAAAAATGGCCAAGTGGGTAGAATGCAGGGGTGCTATGGGTCAGTGGACAGCAAAGGAACACTAACTTAGTATTCCAGACACTTTTAGGATGGCACAAAAAGTGTCAGCTCTTTGGGGTAATAAAATAGCGTGGCAAAAAAAGGGCCAGGTGGGTAGAATGCACGGGTGCTGTAGGTAGCAGGACAACAAAGCCCAGCACAGTGTTTGCGTGGACCTGCCTAGCAGCTATGGCTATGAACGCCTGGAAATCAGCCCTGAAAAGGGCTGAAATAACCAGTAGTCCCTAATCCCTAAAGCGCTGTGTAGATTGCACTGTATCTCTATAGCGCACACAACAGCAGTAGCAGCGGGAGCAGTGACTGTCACCCACACGCAGCAGACAGATAATGGCGGTGACGGGGAAAATGGCCGGATCTTATAGAGCAAAGACATGTGACATGCATAGCCTATGACACAAGCCCTTGCTTGTCTGGCAAAAATCCACTGTGCAGTGTGTGTCTCTGTGATTTGCTGACAAGCTGGCCCGCCCCACTGTACGCGCGGTTAGGGGAAAAAAAAATGGTGATCGGCATTCTCTCAGCACTCAGCTCAGCAGCAGCACTACTCAAACCTCGTCCCCCCCCCGCACACTATACGCTGAATTTTGATAATAGCGTAATTCACACAGTGACTCACACTATTACAGTGAAAAGCCAGCTGGTAACTAGCTTGGCTTTTTGGTGCTCGAACCATTCTCGAACGTAACTCAAACAGTCGAGTTTTTAGCAAAAAGCTCAAGTTTGTCGAACCTCTCGAACACCCCCAAAATCACTCGAACATGAGATTGGCGAACCTCGAACATCAAACATTGCTCAAATCTAGAGAGTAGTACTGTCAATGGCAGAGATTCTAATAGGAGCATTTAATCTTAGCAAAGGCAAACCCAGCTCTTTTGCTACAATAGAATCTATGAAATTGGCTGCAGAGCCACAATCAACAAAGGTCTGCAGCCGCAAAGCTTTTCCCTGGTAAGACAATTGGACAGGTAACATTAACTTTACAGGGTCTGCGGGGAGTACCTGGGCACCTGAATGAGTAGAGTATTCTGGGGCCCACTCAGGTGCTGCTGCTTTGGAAGCGATTTCCTCTGAGATCCAGGCTCTCCACAATTGGTTCCACAACGTGATTTTCTTCCTTGAAGTCGACGGGACTCTAGACACGATGAGGGAGGTGCTGCAGGAGCTTGAACTTGAGCAGACTTGAGATCTTGCACTTGCTGTGCAAGTCCTTGAACAAGGCCAGGCAGGGTGTGCACCTGGTTTATCACAGTAAGGAGAGAATCCATTTTTTTTTGTTTGATGGGCCAGAGATAATGTAACGCCTGCCTGGATACACAGGCTCAGACAGGCTGTAATGGACAGGCTAGAGGGAAGCCACTCACCAAACAAGACCCCTAGAACCCTGAAACCCTTTAACCCCTATACAGGGATTGGAATTACACAGGACCCTGTTGATCACTACCTGGGGAAGGCTGCAGTCTGATAAGAGTAGTAGCAGGCAGGGATTGGGATCCGGATTGGGCAGCGAGGTACATAAACAGTTACCAGGATGGTAGTCAGGAAACAAGCAGAAGTCAGAACACCAGAATCACTAAACAGAACAGGGTGGGACAGGAACCAGGAATACAGAACTTTCTTTGGCAGTGGTAAGCAGACAGTAGGGGAAATAAGAAGGGTGTGCTGTCTTCCCATTAGTTGTAGCTAAATTATGGTAACTTCAGCTGGAAGACACATGCTACCTACAGTCAGCCACTGGTACTGCAGATCCCAAAGAAACCCAGCCCACTGGATGAGTGGAGCCTGCGCCTTCCAGCGCCGCTGGCATCGACTCCTCTCCCATCACCAGTACTATCCACGGCAGGTACACAGCATCTCCTGGTGATCGAAGTAGAAGTCGCTGGAATGGACTCCTGTGGGGATATAACACTGGGTGGGTATTTCCTATTTGTGGGGTTTGGGGGATGGAGAGCTGCAAACTTCCATGCATGCAACAGTGTGGATCTAGTAGGTGATGCTGATGGTGGTCATGGTGGTGGTGCATTTGCTGTCACAACATGTGCTTGTCAGGAGGATGGTGTCCATGGTGATCATGAGCTGATGCAAGATGCTGACAACGGAACTGAACAGGCCAAAACCACAGTAGAAGAGGAAGCAGGAAGAGCTGGAGTTCTTTCCTGATTTATCAGGAAACTACTCCACTGCATCTTGTACTGTGAAGATGAACCATCATGCACATGGTGCTTAGGTTGAGAAGATTATTCCCTTGCTTAAGGCTATGACAGCACAACCTGCAAACCACCACTCTCTTGTCATCAGCATACTCCCTGAAGAAGTGCCAGGGAGGTCTTTTCTACTAGATTTACTGAGAGATTTTCACTTGTGTGACAGCCAGTTGCAGCCAACTTACTGGCTCTGATCCAGAAGTGCCCACAGCCTAAAAGCTTGCTGTTTGCTCTGCAACCTTTCAACTAGCTTTATTCTGATGACAAACCCAAACAAGAACCGGATGTACAGGCAAAAGTCTGTGTTCGATGATCAGCACTGAACACAAGATGTTTGATACGGACACTAAACTTTACAGTTCAGGTTTGCTCATCCCTACATATAACAAGTTAATTATGGGAGAGTTGAATAAAAAGGAATCCCTAACACCGAAATTAGTGAAAAAATAAAATGAGTGTGCAATCAAAGGTAGAAGAAATTTAAACATCAAGTTCCTATAGTGCTATTTACTTATTACGGTAGCACAGTATTAACCCGTTCTTTCTCTAACTGCACAACAAACTCTTCATATGGCTGCGGCAGCCATTATATGTACACTTTAGTGGTTGTGACTTCTCACAACTCAAAAAGGTTAGCCTTATTGCATAATTTCCTTATGTGCTTTTCTGTCTATTCCAGTTTTATATTAATTGCTGAAAACTTAGTTTCCCACTATTGATCATCCAGGTAGTGACATCACATCACATGAACAAGGCAAACAATCATGAGAGAGTCATCCTTGCCTTCCATTGTGCTTTTTCTTTCCGTGTGGGGTAGACTGTTGAAACCCTGACTCAGTTGTAGAGCAGCACAGATAGTCGGTACTGGAGCAGCAGGACAGAAGATTATGATTGAATCATAAAGGAAATACCAAGACGATGTAGTAGAGATGGAACAGTAATGACTAACATGCAAGAGCTTGTTTGGAGATGAATGATGAAGTAGAGTTGGGTCAGTGATGACTGATGAAGAAGAGCTGAATCAAAGATGACTGATGTAGCAAAGCTTACACAGAGATGACTGATGTGGAGGAGTTAGAACATCAATAAAGCCTGCTTTAGATGTGTCAATATGTCGTGCGATCGCATTTGCGATCGCACCCACCCCCATCGTTTGTGCGGCACGGACAATTTGTTGCCCGTGTCGCACAAAGTCGTAATCCCCCGTCACAAGTACTTAAATTTCAAACGACCTCGCTGTGGGCGGCGAACATCCTCTTCCTGAAGGGGGGCGGACGTTCGGCGTCACAGCGACACCACACAGTGGCCGGCCAATAGAAGCGGAGGGGCGGAGATGAGCAGGACGTAAACATCCCGCCCATGTCCTTCCTTCTGCATTGCCGGCGGGACGCAGGTAAGCTGCAGTTCCTTGTTCCCGGGGTGTCACACAGAGCGACGTGTGCTGCCTCGGGAACGATGAACAACCGGAGCACAGAAGGATGTTAGATTTTTTGAAAATGAGCGACGTGTCAACGAGCAACAATAAGGTGAGTATTTTTGCTCATTCACAGTCGCTCATTTGTGTTACACGCTACGATATGTCAAATGAAGCCGGATGTGCGTTACTAACGACATGACCCCGACGACATATCGTTAGATATATCGTAGCGTGTAAAGCGGCCTTCACTGATGCAGTAGAACTGGAACTGCATATAGAGTGATGTAGCATTGCTGGTAAAGTGGATATAGCAGAACAGCAGTGACCCTAATAGCAATTTGGTGTTTGCTGTGGTGGTTGATGTAGCAGGGCTGGCACATCGATTATCAAGGTTTTGAACCCTGCAAGATGATGTCAAAGGTGTTCTTCAGGTTGCAACGGCAACCTGAAGTGTATGAGAGATGGCTAGACAAGTAGAAGCAAGCTAGAACTCTACAATGCAACTTGAACAATTGAGTAACATGTAGTCATTTAATATATCAATATAATTGACATGATTGCACAAAGCACAAGAAATAGATGATAGGACAGCCTTAATGGTAATATTCTTTCTTAAGCCTGAATGTATAAATATTTCAATTTCTTTTTACATCTAGCATAATAAAGTTTTTGTTCGGTTTGCTCTCAATCTTCAAAACAAACTATATAAAATCAAGTCATGAGTAGAGATGAGCGATGTTCAAGGTTCGAGGTTCGCCAATTTCATGTTCAAGTGATTTTGGGGGGTGCTCGAGATCGAACTCGAACTCGAGCTTTTTGCTAAAAGCTATATAACACGAGTTACGTTCGAGAACGGTTCGATCAGCAAAAAGCCTAGCTATTTACTAGCTGGCTTTTCACTGTAATAGTGCGAGTCACTGTGATTCACACTATTATCAAATTTCAGTGTATAAGATGCAGGGGGGATGGGGTTTAGATCTGTGCTGCAGCTGAGTACTAAGATAATGCCGATTGCCATTTTTTTTGGTTTTTTTTTCCTAAGCGCGCGTGCAGTGGGGCGGGCCAGGATGAGCTAAGTGTACTTTTTGCCAGACAATCAAGGTCATGTGTCATAGGCTGTGAATGTCACATGTCCTTGCCTTATAAATACGGCCATTTTCCCTCACGCTGCCATTATCTGCTTTCTGCGTGTGGGAGACAGTCACCGCTAACGCTGCTCCTGCCGCCGCTCCTGCTGTGTACGCTATACACACAGCTGTACAGATTAGGGACTACAGTTTTCTTCAGCCCTTTCCAGGGCTTATTTGCAGGCACTCAGAGCCATAGCTGAAAGGCTGGTCCGTGCAAACGCTGTATACAGCTTCAGATAACAGCGTCTGTGTACCTCAGCTCAGGGAATTCCTTGCTGCATTTCATCATTAGGAGGGATAGAAAGTGAGGCTTCCTTTCCTGTCCTGGTACCAACAGAAGCCGGGCACTGTACCCACCTGCCCATTTTTGCCGAGCTATTTTTTATAGCAAACAGTGCTGACACTTAGTGGCATCCAAAAAGTTTCTGCTATACAAATTTTGTGTCCCACTAGTGCCAAGCAAGTTCCACCACCTCTGCATTCTACCCTCCAGCACATTTTGATATGCTATTTTTATAGCAAACAGTGTTGACACTTATTGGCATCCAAAAAGTGTCTGCTATACTAATTTTGTGTCCCACTAGTGGCAAGCAAGTATACCCCCACCTCTGCATCCCACCCTCCAGCACATTGTGCTACGCTATTTTTATAGCAAACAGGCATGAACATAAGTGGCCTCCTCAAAGTGTCTGCTACACTAATTTTGTGTCCCACCAGTGCCAAGCAAGTTCCATCACCTCTGCATTCTACCCTCCAGCACATTTTTCTACGCTATTTTTATAGCAAACAGTGCTGCCAGTTTTAAGGCCATAGTTGCATTGTCAGGGATAGTCAGTGTTGGTTCTTCAGCTGACAATAAAGCTAGACTACCTCTGCAATCTACACCACCTCTCAATTTTTGCTACCACATTTTAAGTGGCCAATCTTGTCACTAACAAAATGAGTGGCAAAAGGACAGATGCTAGTGGAAAGGGTAACAGACGTGTTGGAAAAGGAAAAAAAGTTTGTGTCCGTGGGGAAGGTGGGAAAGGTACATTAACATCTGCTGAAGATAGGCCATCTTCCAGCAAAAGTAAGATGTCTACTACTTTCTGTGGACAATCCGATGTGCTCCCTTTTTTACGGAACAAAACAACTGGAACAAAGGTAGATGATGCACAAAAGAAACACATGCTTGAATGGATCTCAAGTGCTCCATCGAGTGGACTCTCCTCCAGCTCAACTTCAAAATCCAAAAAACAACAGTCCTCTGAGTTGTCATCCCAATCGCACTTGTTTTCTCACAGTTCTCAAGTCTCCACCCGCTCTGCAGAGTATGGTGTAACAGAGATGGCTGAGTCTGCAGAGCTGTTCAGTCACACTATAGGCTGGGAATCAGAGGTCTGCTCCCAAGCAACAGTGAGTACAGACCAGGAAATGGTCTGCAGTGATGCCCAGAAGCTTTGTGAGTCAGATTCAGGCCCTGATGACCACGTTTCTGAGCATAATGTAGAGCCTCATTCCCAAATTGCAACACCTGTTGGTGGAGACAATGAGGAACATACTGATGACGAGGAGACGCAGATACCAGGTTGGGATGACAAATTAACTATTCAGTCAGGGCAGGAAGAGGTTAGGTCTGAGGGCGAAGGGAGTGCAAACACAACGCTTGATGATGAAGTTCTAGATCCTACATAATGTCAACCCTCAGTCGAGCACTCGAGGAAGTCACCAGAGGCGGTGGAGGAGGATGCAACTGACGACGAAGTTACCTTGCACCTTCCTGCGCGTACTGGAAACACATCAACAAGTGCATCCTCAGCCACCACTGTGCCTCTGAGCACAAGTCAGGGTGGCTCTGCAGGTCGCATGTCCTCTAAGCCTTGCCTAGCCTGGTCCTTTTTTGACCTTACAAAGGATCTCCCAAATCATGTGATCTGTAAAGTTTGTCGGCAATCTATAAGTAGAGGCCAAAACCTCACCAGTTTGATAACTTCTTCCATTAATCGTCACATGAATAACAAGCATAAGTCCCAGTGGGAAGCTCACCGTGCTGCAATGTGTGCTAGCGGAGCGGGCCATCCACAGCCTGCCCCTTCCAGTGCATCCGCGCGCTATTCATCTTCTATGACTGTGGCGACAGCTGTCAGACCTGTTCTTCAACGCAGACCTTCCACCACTTTAACCTCAACAGGCAGTTTGCTTGGTAGGTCGTCAGTTGGTTTGGAAGGGGAAACAAGTGCTGGTGTACAGCTCTCTCAGACATCGAAAGCACCAACTTTGGAGGAAGGCAACATCATGTCTCCGCCTGCATTTTCCTCACAGACCTGCAGTTTTTCAAGGACACCCTACTCACCACCGTCTCCACACAGCAGCCAGATCTCAGTCCCTCAGATGTGGACAAATAAAAGGCCATTTCCTCCGAGCCATGACAAAGCTAAGAGGTTGAGTTTATCCCTCTGTAAGCTCCTGGCTACCAAAATGCTGCCTTTCCCACCTGGTGGACACAGCGGATTTTCGAAACCTTATGTCCATCGCAGTGCCCCAGTACCAGATGCCCAGTCGCCACTACTTCTCTAAGAAAGGTGTGCCTGCGCTACACCAGTATGTCGCACACAACATCACCGCTTCCTTGAGAAACTCTGTGTTTGACCGGGTGCATTTCACCACTGATACTTGGACCAGTAAGCATGGACAGGGGCGTTACATGTCACTGACTGGGCACTGGGTAACTATGGTGATAGATGGAGAAGGGTCTGCTGAACAAGTCTTGCCATCCCCACGACTTGTGCGTCAATCCTCTGTATGTCGAAGTTCCTCCACTGCTTCTGCCTCCTCAACCTCGTCTGGGTACTCCACTTCCGCCCCAAGCCTGCCTGGTCAGGCCACCCGCGTTGCAACTGTGCACAAGGAATCTTGCACACCTCCATACTATGCTGGCAGCAGAGCTCAACGGCATCAGGCGGTCTTTAGCTTGAAATGTCTTGGAAATAAGAGTCACACAGCGGAGGAGTTGTGGACAGCTCTGCGGTCCGAGTTTCGTAAATGGTTGTCTCCACTCAACTTGCAGCCACAGAATGCCGTGTGCAACAATGCTGCAAACCTGGGTGCGGCCCTTCGCCGGGGCAAGGTGACACACATGCCTTGTATGGCTCACGTTTTGAACCTTGTTGTCCAGCAATTTTTAACCCACTATCCCAGCCTAGATTGGCTTCTGCAGAGGGCACGGTCACTCTCTGCTCACTTCCACCGTTCAACCGCCGCAGCTGACTGACTTGCATCCCTCCAGAATTCATTCGGCCAGCTGGTTCATCGCCTGAAATGCAATGTGGCGACACGCTAGAATTCGACTCTCCACATGTTACAGCGACTATGGTAGCACCACCGAGCCCTGGTGCAATACGTCATGACGTATAGCCTGGGCCAACGAGATGCAGAGGTGGGGCAGATCACGCTGATGGAGTGGTCTCAGATCAAGGACCTATGCACCCTTCTGCACAGTTTCGACATGGCGACGAATATGTTTAGCGCTGACAATGCCATTATCAGCATGACAATTCCAGTCATTTACATGCTGGAGCACACGCTAAACACTATTCGGAGTCAGGGGGTGGGACAAGAGGAAGCGGAGGAAGTACAGGAGGATTCATATGTGCAAGGGATACCAACATCTCCAAGGTCCAGACGTTCATCATCACCAAGGCGGCAGGCATTGGACGGTGGGGGAGAGGGATTAACAAGGGTGCATGGTAGCAGCCAAAATGTTGAGGAAGGTGCAGGAGACCATGAAGAAATGGAGGATGAACTCTCGATGGACATGGAAGACTCAGCAGATGAGGGAGACCTTGTTCAAATTTCCGTTGAACGAGGTTGGGTGGAGATGTCAGAGGAAGAAGAAACGGTTAGCACCTCGCTGCCACAAACACAGCGAGGACTTGGTCCTCCTGGATGCGCAAGACACATGAGTGCCTTCTTGCTGCATTACCTACAACATGACCCTCGTATTGTCAAAATTAGAAGTGATGATGACTACTGGGTTGCCACACTATTAGATCCCCGGTACAAGTCCAAATTTTGTGACATAATTCCAGCCATAGAAAGGGACGCACGTATGCAGGAGTATCAGCAGAAGCTGTTACTCGATCTTAGCTCGGCTTTTCCACCAAACAACCGTGCAGGTGCAGGGAGTGATTCTCCCAGTTGTAACTTGACAAACATGGGACGGTCTCGTCATCTTCAACAGTCTACCCATACCAGTAGGACTGTATCTGGTGCTAGTAACAGCAATTTTATGGAATCTTTTCATAATTTTTTAAGACCCTCCTTTGCAAGGCCACCAGAGACAAGAAGTCCGACACGTAGTCAACGGCTGGAGACGATGATACAGGAGTATCTCCAAATGAATATCGATCCCATGACTTTGCAACTGGAGCCTTGCTCATTTTGGGCTTCAAATCTTGTAAAATGGCCTGAACTCGCCACTTACGCCTTGGAGATCTTGTCGTGTCCAGCTGCCAGCGTTGTCTCTAAACGTGTCTTCAGTGCTGCTGGTTGTGTGCTGACAGATAAGCGCACGCGTCTGTTCAGTGACAATGTGGACAGACTAACGTTCATCAAGATGAACAAGTCATGGATCCACCAGGAATTTACTACCCCTGTGTCATCCTGGGGAGAGTAAAGGCTTGTGGATTTGGAATGTGCTTGATGCAAATGTACCTGTCAAGTTTGCAACTAGGGCACAAGTGATGCCACTGAAGAGGTGTCTGTGTGGCCCAATTTTTGGAAAAAAGGGAGACTCTGCTTGGAGTAACCCTTGCTTACAGTGTTTCTAAAAATGATACAAGGTAAACAGATCTGTGATCAGCAAAGACTTTGCTACCTACCCCGGTGTCATCCCGGGGACAGTTAAGGCTGGCGTATTTTGGAATGTGCTTGATGCAAATCTATCTGTCCAGTTTGCAACTGGGGCACAAGTGATGCCACTAAAGTGGTGTCTGTGGGGCCCAATTTTTGGAAAAAAGGGAGACTCTGCTTGGAGTCCCCTTGCTGTGTTTTACATGATTTTAGAAGGGCATGACATGCCTATATCTGTGTCTCCTCCTCTTTTTCCTCGTCCAGCTGTTTTGTTTTCGCATGAGTATTTGTGCTTGTCACTTTCCCATGTGTTTGTGTTGTCTTGTGAGTTGTTTGTCACCTTTTAGACACCTTTGAAGGTGTTTCTATGTGTTTTTATGTTTGTGATTGCCTCCCATTGTTTTCAATGGGGTTCGAGAGGTTCGTCGAACGGTTCGCCGAACCGAACTCGAACGCGGACTCCGTTCAACGAACCGAATCGAACTCGAGCGTCTAGAGGTTCGCTCATCTCTAGTCACGAGCCATAACAATTTTTACATAGTTTTATTACTAGGGATGAGCGAATGTATTCGTCACTATTCGGTATCCGACGGATAAAACAACATCCGCTCCGATACTTTCATTTTCCTTTCTGACTTCCTAGCGCCAGTTTTCCAGCCAATGAACACATCTGATGTTGCTTGCCCTCACAGTAACGCCGCAGCCATCTTTGTTGTGGTATTACTTTGATTTGCTTGGCCGCACAGCGTCATAGGGGCTATATAAGGCTGCCACCATTTTGTGAACACACAGTCATAGGGAGCTGGCGGTGTACATAGACTGTATTGTGTGCGGGAGAGCTTTCTTAGATCCAACTAATAAATAGTCCTTGTAAGGGCTGAACAGTGTCCAGTAGCTGCTAGCAGCTCCATAAATCGCTTTTTTGACAAACACAATGCAGGTCTTTCAGTCTCTCTGTCTGTCTGTCGGTCTCTCCCTCTCCCCCCTTCTGTGATACTCACTGATCACTGACCGATGACCATCGCTGCGCTGCACAGCTGTCACACTGCTCCGGCGGCTTCTCCAGCTTTTGAAAATGCCGGCCGCTCATTATTCCATCTCGTATTTCCTGCTTACCCCACCCACCGGCTCCTATGATTGGTTGCATTCAGACATGCTGACATGCTGCCCACACGCTGAGTGACAGCGGTCTCACTGCAACCAATCACAGCCGCCAGTGGGCGGCTCTATGTAGTGCAGTAAAATAAATAAATAATTAAAAAAACGGTGTTTGGTCCCCCCAAATTTTGATACCAAGTAAAGCCACACGGCTGAAGGTTTGTATTCTCAGGATAGGGAGCCCCCTGTTACGGGTCGTGGGTCTGCTCGTCCGCATCCTCCTTCTTCTCCCTCTGGTTCTCTGCCACGGCGTTCTACCCGCCTGAGAAATCCTTAGCGGCTGAGGCTAAGTCTTCTGCGCATGCACGATTAGACAAGCTGCTTTCAGCACTAAGTCAGCTTTGGCTCGTTCTGCGCCTGCTCACCATGTGGCAGCCACTGATTGGCCACGTGTGATGTCACCGCTGACACGGGATCACGTGACTATGATGCACTGGCTGCTATTGGTCGCAGGTGATGTCACCGCTGACGCGGGATCACATGACTGTGATGCTCTGCTTGCAGATTGGCTGCGGGTGACGTCCCCGCCGATGTTCTCGAATCTGATTGGCCGAGAGCCGATTGGGTGCTGGGCGCCTCCATCTTGTGGGAGGTTCTTTATCTATAAAGAACCCTGCAGCACGCTGCTCGGCACTCAGTCGTTCTTGGTGCATGCATGGGGTAGCCGCCTCATGTGTGACCTCTCCTACTAACTAGCCTATGCTTACAGTCACAAGCCAGTGAACATCCACTGGTTAAGCACTCTTTACCTTCTAGTGCACCACTAGTGCCCACTTCCTCGCACCTTCGTGGAACCAGACTTAGGCAGAGATCTTATTCACTGTCATCTCAGGTGACTCTCTGCGGCTAGCATACAGAGCTCCTTCACTCCCTACAGTGCGGCTAGCACAAGGGGTTTAGGCAGGGACTTGTACATTGAGCCTAGACAGTACAGTTAGTACTGTTTGCACCTACACCTTAGATACTGTACCCTCTATGAGTTAATAGAAGTTAGCGTCCAGAGATCTCTATTACCTGTAACGGATTTGGCAATGTGGCAGATGGCCGGTATGTGTCACAGAGGTGGAAATCCTCTGCGATCTGAACCTAGAATGTTTCTCTGGATTTTGTAGTTCCATGAGGATTGTTGTACACATTCAGGGCTGGGTTCATGGGATGGTCAGAAGTGATGGCCGGGACTGACCATCCACGTACCTCCCATACGTAGGTGTGTCTCATGGGAATTAATGGAGTTGTCGTTTGTCACATGATCTCTGTGTGCTGGTGGGAGCCATCTTGGTTGGAGCACATGTGCAGGAGATCCTGTGCATACAGAGCTAGTGAGGGCTCTGAAATGTCAGGGAGCTGCAGAATCCACTGAGGCTTTGAGGAATTGGAACGTGTACAAGGGCCGGGATGTTGAGCCCAGTGTGAGAGTCTCCCTGGACTGGATGGAGGCAGACTGACAGACTGGCTGGGGCACCGCATTTATACCCTCACTCTGCCGATATGAAGCCACGCCCCCCTGACGAAGGCTAGCGCCGAAACGTGCGTAGGCGGGACCTGGCGTCATTTCAGCGGTGAGTGTAAATGTTGTCCGGTGATATACCTCTCTTCATATATTAGTTCCTTGAGGGATACTACCCACCATGGGGTGTACAATCTAGTTTATCCCTGGTACTGGGCTCCCTTGAGGCTATATTGAGTTGATTGTTTATACATTTAACCGGACTTTTCCTCACTGCTCATGCACGCCACCTTTTGCACTGTTATGTAATTACACCCCTGCCCTGGTTTTACTTTGTTTCAATAAAAACCTACTGGCAGGTAACACCCCACAAAGGTGGACTTTACTGGCTGATGCCAGAGGATGAACTGTATGAACAATCGGCAGTTTAAACAGACAGTGAGACATTGTCCTGCGGGAAAGTGGCTGTGGCCCATTACACTGCGTGGTTTATGAGGATGTGAATAAATCACCGAGATTGTTTAAGTGACAAAGTGCTTGTGTGTGTCTTGATCCCGCTGCCAGATGTGTGCCCCAAGACGTTCAGGGCCCAGGACGTCACATTATATATATTACTTTACCTCTGTGAGGCAACAGAGGAGTCAGTTAAGTGGACTACGGTTGGGGTAACCATCCGTACACGTATAGTAGTTGCTGTGATTGGACAGGAACTACAAGTCAACCTCTAATATTACTTAGGCACTCACCATAAGCTTATTAACATTCCGTTATTTATATTTATGCTATTTTGGTAGTTGCTGTGAGTTAACAGCGAGTACCGAAGTTGTTTCTAGTGCCGCTGTGAGGTAACAGCGACAAGTGCCGCTTTTGTGGTACAGTTTTCTCTTACCTTCTGCTATCACCAGCAGCAGGTTTGCTCTGCATGATGGACCCTGACTGCCTGATAGCCTGTATCTACCTTATATTAGGCAGTTCTGTAACACCCCCCCAGCCTGAAAATATCAGCCAGCAGCCCGCCCGAAATTGCTGCATCCATTAGATGCGACAGTCCCAGGACCCTACCCAGCTCACGCCGAATTGCCCTGGTGCGGAGGCAATCAGGGTAATAAGAAGTTAATGGCAGTCCATAGCTGCCACTAAGTCCTAGATTAATCATGGCAGGCATCTATGAGACACCCCCAATGATTACCTGTAAGTGAAAGTAAATAAACACATACACCCGAAAAAATCCTTTATTTGGAATAAAAGACATAAAACCCCACCCTCTTTCACCTCTTTATTAAAATCCCTAATTACCCCTCCAGGTCCAGCATAATTTTCACGAGGTCCCGTGACTCATCCAGCTCTGCTACATGAAGCTGACAGGAGCGGCCGTGGAACACCACCAATCACTGTGAGCTCCATGCAGCAACTGAAGTGAGCTGCGCAATCAGCGGTGATGTCACTCAGGTTACCCACGGCCACAGCTCTTAGGTGGAGGACTGCAGCTGGCCGCGGATCCCCTGAGTGATGGCACCGCTGATCATGCGACTCACTTCAGTCACTCAGGGGAAGTCAGGTGAAGTTCATCCAAGTTCATTTTGATCACGCAGCTCTGTTTCGCAGCCAGCCATGTTGTATAGGGATGTAGCAGGCCGAGTGGGACCGCACTGTCAAAAATGCATCCAAAATGCTGATGGGGAACGTTTCCAATCACTGACAGCAAGCAGAGATGGTGGGGAAGGTTTCCATGCACTGACAGAAAACAGACGGTGATGAAGTTCATCCGAGTTCATCCTGATCACGCAGCTCTGTCTCGGAGCCAGCCATGCTCTATGCTCTGCTTGCTGTCAAAAAATAGAAATATTCCCCATCATCTCTGCTTGCTGTCATTGAATGGAAACATTCCCTAACACGTCTGCTTGCTGTCAGTGAATGAAAACATTCCACACCATCTCTGCTTGCCGTCAGTGAGTGGAAACATTCCCCATCATCTCTACTTGCTGTCATGAATGGAAACATTCCTCAACATGTCTGCTTGCTGTCAGTGAATGAAACATTTCCCAACACGTCAGCTTGCTGTCAGTAAATGAAAACATTCCACACCATCTCTGCTTGCTCTCAGTGAGCGGAAACATTCCCCATCATCTCTGCTTGCTGTCATTGAATGGAAACATTCCCCAACACATCTACTTGCTGTCATTGAATGGAAACATTCCCCAACACTTTAGCTTGCTGTCAGTGAATGGAAACATTCCCCCACCATCTTTGCTTGCTGTCTGTGAGTGGAAACATTCCCCATCATCTCTACCTGCTGTCATTGTATGGAAACATTCCTTAACACGTCTGCTTACTGTCAGTGAATGCAAACATTGCTCACCATCTTTGCTTGCTGTCATTGAATGGAAACATTCCCCAACATGTCTGCTTGCTGTCAGTAAGCGGAAACATGTCAGTAAGCGGAAACATTTCCCACCATCTCTGCTTGCTGTCAGTGAATGGAAACACTCCCCAACACGTCTGCTTGCTGTCAGTGATTGAAAATATTCCCCACCATCTCTGCTTGCTGTCAGTGAGTGGAAAAATTCCCCATCGTCTCTGCTTGCTGTCATTGAATGGTAACATTCCTCATCATGTCTGCTTGCTGTCAGTGAATGGAAACATTCCCCAACATGTCAGCTTGCTGTCAGTGACTAGAAATATTCCCAAACATCTCTGCTTGCTGTCAGTGAGTGGAAACAGTTCCTTTCATTTCTGCTTGCTGTCATTGCATAGAAACATTCCCCAACACGTCTGCTTGCTGTCAGTGAAAGGAAACATTCCCCAACGTGTCAGCTTGCTGTCAGTGACTGAAACATTCCCCACCATCTCTGCTTGCTGTCAGTGAGTGGAAACATTCCCCTTCATCTCTGCTTGTTGTCATTGAATGGAAACATTTCTCAACACATCCGTTTTCTGTCAGTGGATGGAAACATTCCCCACCATCTCTCCTTGCGGTCAGTGAGTGGAAAAATTCTGGATCAGCATTTTGGATGCATTTTTTACAGTGAGGTCCCACTCGGCCTGCTATGTCCCTATACAACATGGCTGGCTGTGAGACAAAGCTGCGCGATCTAAATTAACTTGGATGAACTTCACCCGACTTGATTGTCATCGCGCAGCTCTGTTTGTGTGCCGCAACCTGATTGGCGATCACAGGTAAAGGACTCACCGGTGACCGCAAATCCCCTGAGTGACTGAAGTGAGTCGCGCGATCAGCAGTAGCATCCCTCAGGTGATCCGCAGCCAGCTGCAGTCCTCCACCTTAGAGCTGTGGCCATGGGTAACCTGAGTGACATCACTGCTGATTGCATGGCTCACTTCTGTTGCTGTGTGGAGCTGACAGAGAGCGGCGGTGTTTCACGGCCACTCCTGTCAGCTTCATGTAGCAGAGCTGGATGCGTCACAGGACCTCCTGAGAATTACGCCGGACCTGGAGGGGTATTTGGGGATTTTAATAAAGTGGTGAAAGCGGGAGGGTTTTTTTGTCTTTTATTCCAAATAAAGGATTTTTTTCGGGTGTATGTGTTTATTTACTTTCACTTACGGGTTAATCATTGGGGGTGTCTCATAGATGCTTGTCATGATTACCCTAGGACTTAGTGGCAGATATGGGCTGCCATTACCCTTAACTCCTTATTACCCCAATTGCCACCTCACCAGGGCAATTCGGGATGACACTGGTAGAGTCCCGGAAATGTCGCATCTAATGGATGTGGCAATTCCGGGTGGCTACAGGCTGATATATTTAGGCTGGGTGCTCCCCATAACGTGAGGATCCCCATCCTGAGAATACCAGCCTTCAGCCATGTGGCTTTATTTTGGCTGGTGTCAAAATTTTGGGGGATCGCACGCCGTTTTTTTAAATTATCTATTTATTTATTTTGAGGTTAATAGATTGTCCAAGGACAGGAGTAAGCGCTAGATCCAACCATTCACTTAAAATTCTGCAGCTGGTTTGTAGGCAAAAAACACCCCAAAATTGCCTGGATACAAACAAATAATAAATTGGAGATTTTTCATAGATAGAAAAAGCTCACCAACCAGCGCTGAATAATAAGATTATTTGATATTTTAATATTTTATTAATCGACAGTATGAAAAAATAATGAATAATAATACTACTACATAGGACAAAAAACACAAAAAACACAAAAAAAAAACACAAAAGAGATATACAGACAAGAGGGAGTATAATAATACTGTACTATCGTGGAGCCCCGGCCGGTGGCACCACGAATATTACTAAGTGTTGGTAAAACTAAAGGTCCGACCAAAAGAAAATGAAAGATGATTGTTATAAAAGTTTTTTTGCCCAAGGGGGGGGTACCACGTCCGTGTTAGCCCATATGTGAGGGCAAGGGTTCCTTCTGGCGAATGTTAGTGCACAGATGTATCCTTCAAAATCGATTAGATTGTGCTGACATCCACGCTGCAAGTTTTCACGGTCCCTGAAATAAGATTGAATATGCCGCGCTTCTACCAAAGGCTCTGACAGGCAGAGGGATCAGTGCACCAGGGACTCGTTACAAGTCTCGGTGTATATTACCTGACACCCGCGCTGGCATGGGGACTCCGTGAAGTATGGTCCTTGCGTGGAACGATTCTCTCTCACCGCTGGAGAGGAGGGAATAATGCCGGGTTGGGATTTGCGAAAATCCTTAGATCCAAGCAGGATATTAGTTGAGAGTTACTGAAGCAAGATTGCACCGACCCAAGGCGTAGATTCCTCCGTGCACCTTGCTTAAACGTTCAGTTGCCAGTAAATCGGCAGAGTCCGTAATCGATAGGAACAAGCAGACAACTGCGTCCACTTCACAATATTAAACTGAGCTAGATCCGACGCGCGTTTCGGGGGCGTCACCAGTCCCCCTTCCTCAAGGATAGCTCAGTCATTCCATTAAAGCCTCAGTTTGTAGAACAAACGTTTTTGAAGTGGCCACTGTGGAGACTGGTGACTGGTGACGCCCCCGAAACGCGCGTCGGATCTAGCTCAGTTTAATATTGTGAAGTGGACGCAGTTGTCTGCTTGTTCCTATCGATTACGGACTCTGCCGATTTACTGGCAACTGAACGTTTAAGCAAGGTGCACGGAGGAATCTACGCCTTGGGACGGTGCAATCTTGCTTCAGTAACTCTCAACTAATATCCTGCTTGGATCTAAGGATTTTCGCAAATCCCAACCCGGCATTATTCCCTCCTCTCCAGCGGTGAGAGAGAATCGTTCCACGCAAGGACCATACTTCACGGAGTCCCCATGCCAGCGCGGGTGTCAGGTAATATACACCGAGACTTGTAACGAGTCCCTGGTGCACTGATCCCTCTGCCTGTCAGAGCCTTTGGTAGAAGCGCGGCATATTCAATCTTATTTCAGGGACCGTGAAAACTTGCAGCGTGGATGTCAGCACAATCTAATCGATTTTGAAGGATACATCTGTGCACTAACATTCGCCAGAAGGAACCCTTGCCCTCACATATGGGCTAACACGGACGTGGTACCCCCCCCTTGGGCAAAAAGACTTTTATAACAATCATCTTTCATTTTATTTTGGTCGGACCTTTAGTTTTACCAACACTTAGTAATATTCGTGGTGCCACCGGCCGGGGCTCCACGATAGTACAGTATTATTATACTCCCTCTTGTCTGTATATCTCTTTTGTTTTTTGGGTTTTTTTTTGTGTTTTTTGTGTTTTTTGTCCTATGTAGTAGTATTATTATTCATTATTTTTTCATACTGTCGATTAATAAAATATTAAAATATCAAATAATCTTATTATTCAGCGCTGGTTGGTGAGCTTTTTCTATCTATGAAAAATCTCCAATTTATTATTTATTTATTTATTTTACTGCACTACATAGACCCGCCCACCAGCAGCTGTGATTGGTTGTAGTGAGACAGCTGTCACTCAGCGTGGGGGCACATCTAAAATGCAACCGATCATAGGTGCCAGTGGGTGGGGGAAGCAGGGAATACGAGATGGAGTAATGAGCGGCCGGCATTTTCAATAGCAGGAAAAGCCGCCAGAGCAGTGTGACAGCTGTGCAGCGCCATGCCGGTGATCGGTCAGTGATCGGTGAGTATGAGAGAGGGGGGGGAGAGGGATAAACTGACAGACAGACAGACAGACAGACAGACAGAGAGACCAAAAGAGCTGTGTTCTGTTTGTCAAAAAAGCGATTATTTTTGTTTGAGAGCTGTTCTGGCGACTACATAAACGCCACGTGCTTCTCTGAGCACGTTGTTCCAAGACACCAGAAATGCAGTCACGCACCTTCTACAGGCTGTGCCCATACTGTTTCTGCCTTTTCCCATCCAATTCAGCCTTTTCCTCAGTCACCGCAGCTGGCTGTTAGGTTCAACATAAAATTATTTGAGTTTCCCATAGACTTACATTACACATCGAATATTCGCGGATAGTCGAATTGTGCCGACCTATTCGTTGGATATTCGTTGAAGCGGATATTTTGGTATTCGATCATCCCTATTTATTACCAATAGATCTAATTCAATGTTCCTTAATATTACTAAAGGAATCATCGTAATCAAAGAACCACCATGATAATATACTGTGTTTCCTATTAAAAGCACTGAATGAGTGCATTGCATTTGGGTGGACATGACTTATACCCTTCCACCCCGAATATGTGTTTAAGTACCATAGGTACAAAGCTGGAGATAGAAAAATTTTAGATCACATTTCTAAAATTTCACTAAAAAATTATTGCTTTTCCGATTTTTACGTTCAAAACTACAATTTTGTTATATTTTTTTGGCACAGAAGACAACATATTATGCACACACTATATTTATCTCAATAAAATATGCAAAAATAAAAACTGAAGACAGTTTATTGGCACAAATCAAACCCTTCTTTTGACAAGCAAACATTGTGTTGCTCCAAATTTTCATGTTTGGTTGATTAAAATAAGCTAATATGTTAATTTATGATAGCTTTATTAGATGTAATTTAATTTGTACACAGTGATAAGTGTGCGTGCTCGCAACTGCTTGGTACTCGATCGAGCATCAGGATGCTCAGGTACATTCATTACTCTATCGCACATCACGGCTGCTCGAGCGCCATGCTTCAGTCCCCACCCTACATGTTTTGTGGCTTTTAGATATCCAATAAATATGCCTGCCATGCATAGTAATGCCGTAGTCATGTTCATAATAATGCTTCCAGCATGTTTACTAGGATCACCCTGTCTTCCACTGGTTCCAGTCTCATTAGCCAAGTGTCTGGACCACATAATCCCCACTCTGATTTTCCACCATGGTAAGTCCCAGGAGACAATTAATCCCACAATCGCACACTCCAAAGAGCTCTTTACATTTCAATTTATTGGTTTTGGCCTCTCGCCCTGCACATTTCAAGAGGGAAATGAGTAGATCATATGTAAGGTTGTCCAAATTATTGAGCAGTCATAGTCAAAAGAAGATGACAATGGAAAATGGCAAATACTGTCTCAAGAGATAGATGATGAGACACAGTTGCCATCAAGTCAAGAGGACCAGAGGGTGGAAGTGGAAGACGAGATGGTGGATGATGAAGTCACTGACCAAACATGGGAAAGTGCCAGGCAGAGTGAGGACCACAGCATAGAGGAGAAGGGATAGCGCAGCAACAGGCAGGAAGGTGGCAAGTTCCCAGGCCAAAGGTTAGGTGTTCCCCAGCCTGGTGCTTTTTTTCAAGAAAGTGTAGACAATATAAAAATGGTCATTTGCAACCTGTATCATACCAAGAACAGCAGGTTCCTGATCACTATCATCCTGATTACCGCCAGCATGCTTATGCACCCAACTAGGTTGGCTGAACACCATGATCTACAATCAGTGTCTGTGGATGACACCACTATTCCCCTGTGCTACGTGCTTGACTAGCCCTTGCTCAGGCGCTGATGCCTCCCACCCTGCACCTATCATTGAACATTCACAAGAACAATCAGCAACCACGTACAGTTTTTTTTTTTCCCAGAGCAGCATTCACCTGTCCCTACTACAGAGCTTGGAAAGAAAAAGTAAATATCCAGTCACCCACCCACAGACCCAAACACTAACTGGGCACATTTCTAGACTGCTTGCCCCAAAAATGTAGGCATGTGGACACTGAGGCTTTCCATAACCTCATGGTGACAGCCATCCCACGGTTCTCAGTCCCCAGAAGCCACTAGTTTATTCAATGTGCCATCTCCGCCTTACAGCGGCACATGTCCCTCCCATAACATCACCCATGACCTGACCAATGCAATTACTGGGAAGGTCCAATGACTGACACATAAACAAGTTTTTGTGACCAGGCAAGCTACCTTTTACTGATGGCATACGCATACTGGCTGAACCTTATGTTGGCCTGGACTCTGAGACAGCACACGTGCTACCAATGCCAAGGATTGCAGACACTAGTTTCATCAGTATTTTCTCCACCTCCTACACCAGTTTCTGCACCCCCTCCTCATCCTCCATCTCCGTTTTTTCATCTTGGAGCACGTCATCTAAATCAGTCCTAAGCTGGAAGCACTGCAGCACTGCCTCAGCAAAGCAGCAACAGGCTCTGCTGAAACTAATTTGATTACGTGAATAAAAGTACAACTGCATATATTTGTGGAAATCTATAACAAACTAGACATATATGTGGCTCTAGCCACTGAAACTACAACAAGGTGATGTAATAACTGTGACCTGGTGAAGCTTGGCAAACATGCACACATACTATGCTTGGCCTACGTACTCAACTTAGTGGTTCAGCAGTTTTTGAAGACCTACCCAGATTTACCTGCGCAGCGGTGGGCTGTTTGTCACCCATGCAAAGTAGTTTCAGAAGATGGATGAGGAGGAGGGGCAGGAACCAGTGTAGGAGGTAGAGGAAACCCTAATAGAACTTGGTTCTAGAATCTTCAGCGTCGATAGCACATGTGCTGTCCCATGGTCTAACCCGATCCCAGTCACTAAAAGGTTCACCCAGTGTGCCGTTATTGAAATGTTGCATTCCTGGCTATAAGCACTTGTCCATTTGTCCTCCATTAAGTGGACATTTTTAGTATCTGAGTTGGTCAGGGCATGGGTAATGTTATGGAACGTATGCTGATGTAAGGCAGAGACAGCACACTGGGAAAAATAGTGGCGGCTGGGGACCAAGTACAAAGGGATGGCCGGTGCCATGAGGTTGCGGAAAGCCTGTGTCCACAAGTATAAATGATATTTCCAGGCAAAGCAGTCTGGAAATGTGCCCGTTTAGTGTTTGGGCCTGTAGGTGGGTGGCTGGGTATTAATATTTGCAATCCACGGTCTTGGGCAGGGACAGGTGAATGCTGCTCTGGGACAAGTAAATTGGACGTGCTTGCTGATAGTGCTTGCAAATGTGCAACGATAGGTGCTGGGCGGGAGGTCTTTGCACCTGTGTCCTGGACAGGGGATTCACCAACATGAAGCATAGGGTAAGAGGCAGTATTGTCACACGCAGAAGCTGTTTGTGGACTTGTGGGGTTTGGCGCACTTAGTTGGATGTTTTGATGACAAGTGCCTGAGCATGCTGGTTGTGGTCAGACTGGTAATTGTTAGGCCTCTGCTAATCTTGGTATGGTACAGGTTGCAAATGACCATTCTTTTATTGTCCACACTTTCCTAGGATAGTGCCAACCTAGGAAACACCTAACTCTTGGCCTGGGACGTTGCCGCATGTGGATGCTATGGGGAATAGTTGCCTGCCTTCTCCCTTTGGCCATGGAATTGCCTCTTTCTGTCTGTTGCAATGCTGCAGATCCCTCTTCCTCTGCACTGCTGTCTTTGCTCTGCCTGGCACCTTCCCAGGTTGGGTGAGTTACTTAATCATCCACCAACTTCCACGTCTGCACTCTACTCCTCCTGACTTGTTGACTTAACAATATCACTTGTTGGCAACTATGTCTCATCATAATCTACCTCTTCAGAGAGTAATTGACTTTCATCATTGCCATCTTTTTCTGACTATGACTGATCAAATATTTGGGCATCACTAAACACAATCTCTTCATGTCCATATTGAAACGTGCAGGGTGAAAGGCCGGAATAAAATAATAGAAATGTAAAGAGGTTCTCGGAGTGTCTGAGTGTGGGATCACTTGTCCCCTGGGACTTATCATGGTTGTATAAAGTAGGACCAGAGTGAGGATTATGAGGTCCAGACTCTTGGCTAGTGAGACTGGACTGTCTGGAAGACAGGGTGGTGCTGGTAAACATACTGGAAGCATTATCATCCAAGCGACCTCCTGTTCACGCTGTTCTAACTTCAAGAATGGTGTCCAGCACCCTTGCAAAGTGAGGCAAGAAGCTTGGTCTTGTGGATGAGCGTGTTTGTTGTCCAACTGCCGCAGCCACAGTTTCACCTGGCCTCGGTCTTTGCGTGTACCACCATCAGCTGCACGTCCTTTTCTTATCCATTACCGCACTTATTCCTCATTTTAAATTACGGTATTTTTCGGACTATAAGACGCACTTTTTTCCCCCAAAATGTTGGGGGAAAGTGGGGGGTGCATCTTATAGTCTGAATGTAGGGCTGCAGGGAATGAGGGTGCTGCGGTGAAGCGAGTCATCGGCGGCGCGAGCAGGCTGTAGCAGCACCTGCCGTTACCATGTGGATCCGCTCATTTAATATGCACGCCCATCATCCCGCCCATCATCTCTCAGCGCGGAAGCCGGCACTGACAGGTGGGCGGGGTGATGGGCGGGGAATGCGCGCATATTAAACAGTCTGCCTGCATGATCACCCCTGGCTACTACAGCCTGTAGTGATCATGTGCGGCTGTATTCACTGCCCCCCGAGCATCATCATCAGCGCGGGGTGCAGTGAATCAGTATAACTCAACGGCCACGATCCCTGCAGCATCGCAATGTCCTCCTGTCTGTGCTGTCGGCGGCTGTGTGGAGACTAGCGGCGCGCACAGCGATGACGTCATCGCTGTGCGCACGTGTCCACATGCAGCCGCTTGCCAACACAGACAAGAGGACATTGCGATGCTGCAGGGGAACGGTGATGGCTCCACACAGGTAAACGGTGCTGCTGCTGACACAGACGGAGGGGGAGCGATACTGTAGGGAGTGAGGTAAGGTGAGTATGAATGTTTATTTTTTTTTTATGTGCCACAGAATGTGGGCCGTATACCAGGATGGAAGTATATAGCAGGATGGGGGTGTATAGCAGGATGAGGGCATATAGCAGGATGGGGATATATTATGAGCAGGATGGGGGTATATTATGAGCAGAATGGGGGTATATGAGCAGGATGGGGGTACATAGCAGGATGGGGGTATATAGCAGGATGGAGGTATATTATGAGCAGGATGGGGCCATATGCCTGGATGGGGGTATATGAGCAGGATGGGGGTATATGTGCAGATTGGGGGTATATTATGAGCAGGATGGGGGTATATGAGCAAGATGGGGGTATATTATGAGCAGGATGGAGGTATATAGCAGGATGGGGCCATATGCCAGGATGGGTTATAAATCAGGATGGGGCCATATGCCAGGATGGGGTATATAGCAGGATGCGGCCATATGCCAGTATATAGCAGGATGTGGCCATATGCCAGGATGACGGTGTGACGACATGGACACCCAATGCCTCTCATGGGTTAAAGTCTCTTAACATTCAGCCAGACGTATTGTTCTACTGTGTGGTAACTCATGTTTGCTTAACTATTGTTTGGGACCAGACCCTTCAGAGCATTCATTGTTATGTAGTTGTGTATTGCTAATCTAATGGAAATTACCTTAGTAGCCATTGTCGAGTCTGTGACTTGCAGACTCCATGTAGATATCTTCAGTCTTTCTATGCACATCATTTGGATGAACATTGTCCATGCAGCTTGAGATTCATCCAATGGGAGAAGCAATCTTGTCCAACCAATCGATGAGGACGCAGTGTATCCAAGTGGAAGGCTGTGGCTATAAAAGGGATTTCTTTAAGCCACCA
Organism: Anomaloglossus baeobatrachus; assembly: GCF_048569485.1. Lineage (NCBI taxonomy): Eukaryota > Metazoa > Chordata > Amphibia > Anura > Aromobatidae > Anomaloglossus > Anomaloglossus baeobatrachus. The sequence continues at coordinate 406,541,403 of NC_134355.1, forward strand.
GGTGGTTGTTGATGGATGCTGATGGATCCTGTCTAAGCTCTTAGGAGCTGACTAGAGGATCAGGATATCTTATGGCTTCAATCTAGGGACTCCAGTTCCGGTTGGAGACCATATCCACAGTCTAGAGATTTCGACCCCGGCTGCCAGGATTATATCATCATACCAGGACTACCTAAGGAGGACACTCAGGTTGGGACAATCCGGTCACCTGGTTACAGACTTTGCAGACCTCACACAGCTTCCTAAATCTGGCGCTATTCCTTTCTCGGTGGGTGCCCACCGAAAGCGGGGTGCTGCTGGATTGGAGTAAGCGGCCCTTGGAAGCTCTGAGGCAAGGACATTCTAAATCCCTGGTGAGCCAGCGGAAGGGTGAGACTCTGTTGCCTGTTACATTTGTGTGTTTTGCTGGTTATGTGTTAAGTGCCGTTAATATTTTGAGGATCCAATAAAGTCTAATTATTGTGGTTCCCTCACCCTGTGTTGTCTGAGTAGTGTTATGCCCACGGTTACGGAGGCCGGCGTTCAGTTGGGATGAGCCCTGAGCCACGCTGTCTTTCTAAAGGCGGCGGGTTTTAGTGGACGAGAGCACCCACTGAGCCCCGTGTCTCCACAGACGGTATATAGCAGGATGGGGGCTATACCAGGATGAGGGACATATACTGTACATACAAGGCAGGAGGATCATTACCAGGCTGGGGTACCTTAGTAGAGAATTTGGGGACATTACCCCCATAACAGTGTCAGCAGCAGATCCTCGCCCCATAACAGTGTGTCATGACCGCATTTTTTGCTTAAAATTTTATTTTGCTATTTTCCTCATCTAAAACCATGGTGTGTCTTATGGTCCGGTGCGTCTTATAATCCAAAAAATACGGTAGGTATCTAATGTATGAATGCAAACTTTTGGTATTAATAGGGAAAAGAAAATATGTAGCCCTGAAAAGGATTTTTGTTTTTAGGTTGTATCAACAGTATACCTATAGAAGAACTGTAAAGGGTGCTTTACACTCTGCGACATCGCTACCAATATATCGTTGGGGTCACGTTGTTAGTGACGCACATTCGGCGCCGGTAGCGACATCACAACGTGTGACACCAAGGGGCAACGATCAACGATCGAAAAATCGTTCAAAAACGGTGATCGTTGACACGTCGCTCCTTTCCTTAATTTCGTTGCTGCCACAGGTACTTGTAATGGAATCCAGCTCACCCACGTCTGACCTCACTGCACCTTAGACACGGATCCGGCTCTGCCCTGGCCGCAGCAATGAGAAAATGAAGGAAAGCGATCCAGCTGAGTGACCAGGTGATTTATTCAGTGCAGTACAGACATGGCATAGTCGTGGTTAACGCGTTTCTGGCTTAACGCATTATGATTAAGGGCGTTAAGCCAGAAACGCGTTAACTACGACTATGCCATGTCTGTACTGCACTGAATAAATCACCTGGTCACTCAGCTGGATCGCTTTCCTTCATTTTCTCGCGGCCACAGGTACATTGTTGTTCGTCGTTCCTGCAGCACCACACTTCGCTACGTGTGACACCGTAGGAACGACAAACATCTCCTTACCTGCGTCCACCGGCAATGCGGAAGGAAGGAGGTGAGCGGGATGTTACATGCCGCTCATCTCCTCCCCTTCTCTGCTATTGGGCGGCCGCTTAGTGACGCCACAGTGACGTCGCTATGACGCCGAACGCACCTCCCCCTTGAGGGAGGGATTGTTCGGCGGTCACAACGACGTCGCTGACAAGGTATGTGCGATAATGTTCACTACGGCAGCGAGCACCAAATGTTGCACGAGAGACGGGGACGGGTGCTATCGCGCTCGACATCACAAGCAATCGCTAGCAATGTCGCAGGGTGTAAAGCACCCTTAACCCCCCTCACGACCGGCCGATTTTTCGCTTTCCGTTTTTTTTTTTTCGCCATTCTTTTTCTGAGAGATGTAACTTTTTTATTTTTCAGTAAATATGGTCATTTGAGGGCTCATTTTTTGCGGAACGAGCTGTACCTTTAAATGAAACTATCAGTTTTACCATATAGTGTACTGGAAAACAGCAAAAAAATTCCAAATGCAGAAAAATTGCAAAAAAAGTGCGATAGCACTATGGTGTTTGAGATAGTTTATTCACTGTGTTCACTATATGGTAAAACTGATGTGTGGGTGTGATGCTTTAGGTCAGTGTGAGTTCGTAGACACCAAACATGTATAGGCTTACTTTTATATAACGAGTTAGAAAAAAATCGGAAGTTTGTCCGAAAAAAGTGGCGCACGTTTTACGCCATATTCCATGACCCATAGCGTTCTCATTTTTCGGGATCTATGGCTCAGTGATGGCTTATTTTTTGCGTCTCGAGCTGACGTTTTTAATGGTACTATTTTTGCGCAGATGCTACGTTTTGATCGCCTCTTATTGCATTTTGCGCAAAAGTTGTGGCGACAAAAAAACGTCGTTTTGGCGTTTGGAATTTTTTTGCCGCTACGCCGTATACTGATCAGATTAATTGATTTTATATTTTGATAGATCGGGTGTTTCTGAACGCGGCGATACCAAATGTGTGTATATTTTTTTATTTTTTTAACCCTTTAATTTTCAATGGGGCGAATGGGGGGTGATTTGAACTTTTAGGTTTTTTTGTTTTTAATTTTTTAAAACTTTTTATAACTTTTTTTTTATTTTACTAGTCCCCCTAGTGGGCTATTGCGATCAGCAATCCGATCGCTCTGCAGTATCTGCTGATCACAGCTACAAGGCTGTAAACAGCAGATACGCTCTCTTTCTCTTTTGCTGTGCCGCTGGCACAGCGAAAGTGAAAGCAAGTAAAGTGTAGTACAGGAGTCATCACATGACCCTGTGCTACCATGACAACTATCGGAAGTCACGTGATCGCGTCATGTGACGTCCGGTATCGGGCGGTAAGTAAAAGTTTACCGCGATCGCGCTTATAATGGCGCTGTCACATATTGACAGCGCCATATAAGGGGTTAAACGGCACGAGCAGATAACGATTCTGCTCGTGCCTAGCAGGCACACATCTCAGCTGTGAAAATCAGCTGAGATGTGCGCCGATCGCAGCATGATGCTGCCGGCAGACCACGGGCAGTAACGTTATGACCGCTAGGACGTAATTTTACGGCCCGCGGTCGTTAAGGGGTTAATACTCTGACAACATTGTTCACAACAACGATCTGGGAGTCGGAGATGAATCCAGGCATCTTCCATTTGCTGTTCCCATTCCATTTAAGTGCTGTTTCCATTCAGTGATTTTTGTGTCCCCACCGGCCTCCTGGGGGGGAGGTCTTCTGGAAAAATGCTCGAGATTCCCATTAACTTCCATGATACTCGTTACTTGAGTAAAAAGCCCCTCCGGGAGTCAACCTTCCCTATTTGAGTACAGGGGAACACTATAAAAGGTCTGAGACAGTTTCATTAGACCCTCCCAGACCCTGATGTGTGGGATAATTTGACAAGGAGGGAAAGGTTTTTGAAGATGGTCAAGGAATACCTAGCCAACTGTAACAGCATCTTATGTGATTCCTCTGCGTTGTACAACTGTTGAGTATCAAAGCTGGACAGGTGGCATGAACTGTTATTCTACGCTTTCGAGGTGCTGGGCTACCCTTCCACTATCGTTTTGTCAAAGCAGTGTTTAGTACCACCGGGGGCATAATAGCTGATAGGCGAATCTGCCTGTCAACTAAAAATACTGACAGGCTAAAGGCTGCTTTAAACACTGAAATCTCGCTAGTGAGATCGCTAGCGTGCGTACCCGCCGCCATCATTTGTGCGTCATGGGCAAATAGCTGCCCGTGGCGCACAAATCGCTCGGACCCGTCACACTACTTACCTGCCTAGCGACGTCGCTGTGACCAGCGAACTGCCTCCTTTCTAAGGGGGCGGTTCGTTCAGCATCACAGCAACGTCACTAAGCAGCCTCACAATAGAAGTGGAGGGGCGGAGATGAGCGGGACGTAACATCCCGCCCACCTGCTTCATTCCTCATTGCCGGTGGACGCAGATAAGGTGAGGTTCCTGGTTCCTGCCGCAGTAACGACGAACAACATCGTACCTGCAGCAGCAACGATTTTTGGGAATAGGGGAGCATGTCAACGATAAACGATTTTGCACAATTTTGCGACCATTTTCGGTCGCACGTAGGTGTCACACGCAACGACATCGCTAACACGGTGGGATGTGCATCATGAATTCCGTGACCCCAACGACATTGCTTTAGCAATGTCGCTGCGTGTAAAGCGGCCTTTACTCTTCTCAAAAAAAACAATGCCTGGATTGGCCCAGACTTTTCAACCCCACCAGATGACAGCAATGGAATCTAAGCCAATTCAAATGTTCCTTTTTTTCTGGTGTACTCCCATGCAACCTTACCACTCAAAAAAGTGTATATGGTACATGGTTTCTTTTTTGTCTTCCTCCTCTTCTACCATATCAACTAGGTCATCAGATGGCCTCTCTCCAATTCTTTAGAAGGTCATCAGGCAGCCATCGTTCAAAATCTTTTGAGGGTCATCAGGTGGCCCTCTCACCAAATCTTTTGAAGGTCCTCAGGCAGCCCTCGCTCCAAATATTTAGAGAATCGTCAGGCATCCCTCGCTCAAAATATTTGGATGTCATCAGGCAACCCTCTTTCTAAATATTTTGAGGGTCATCTGGCAGACCTAGCTCCAAATCTTTGGAGGGTCATCAGGCATCTCTTGCTCCTAATCTTTTGTGTTTATCAGGAAGTTATTGCTCAAACTCTTTTGAGGGTCATCAGCAGCCCTTACTCAAAATCTTTAGAGGGTCATCATGCGACCAATACTTCAACCGTTTCGAGGGTCATCAGTTGCCCCTCGCTCAAACTTTTTTGAGGGTCATCAGGCGGTACTCACTCAATAGCTTTTGGAGATCCAGAAGTTAAATGGGGCAGACCCATCACTGAATACGTGGAGACATGAAGACACATACTCTTCCACCATGTTGTTAAAACGCTGCCACCTGCTAATACAGATAGTATCGGGTGGTGCTGCTAGATGCTGTGGTGAGTTGAGAAAGGTTTTCCACATTTCAGCCAAGCTAACCCTCCCTTCCAAGGTGGTGCCAGTTCCCCAGTTGCATTGGCGACTTCCTCCTCCTCCTCTGCCTTGTGCTGCCTCTGAGCCACAGCTGTCAATTGGGAACGCCTTCAGTAGTGTGTCTACCAGTGTGCACTTGTATTCCCGCATTTTCCAACCACGCTCCAGTGACAGAAGTAAGGATGGAATGTTGTCCTTGTAGCATGGATCCAGCAGGCAGGACACAGTAATCAACACTGGTAAAAATCCGGGCAACTCAGTGGCTGTTGTGCAGGCACTGCAGCATGTATTTACTCATGTGTTCTAGGCTGCCCAGAGGCAATGACAAGCTGTCCTTGATGGAAGGTGTATTGTCTGTGTCCTCTGTATCTTCCCAACCACACTCCACTGATGCCTTGGGTGACACTCTGCTATGAGCATTGTTTCTCGTCCCCCTCCTTCTCCTAATGTTCAAAATCTGTCCCCTGGCTGGATAGTTGTGTACCTGCCACTGCTGGTACAGGAATCCAACCTCTGAACTTTGTGGACGACTAGCTTGATAATTGTGTGAATGGTCCCTGCTCCACCTCATCAGTCATCTCCTCAAGCACTTTTTTTCAGGAATGCATGTAAGCGTAACGCTGATCATTGGAGTCATCAGTGTTGGCCACGTTCGTGGAGCACTCAAAGCAGTGCACAGCACACACGTCCTGCATGGAAGCCAACTCATTGGTCGTTAAGTGGTGTTGTTCAATAGAGCGTGCTACAGCTGACACTCCACTATTGCCTGCTGCTGTTCGCACAGTGTCTCTAGCGTGTGCAAAATGTAGTTCCACTTTGTGAATATATCGCATATGAGGTGGGGAGCAGGAAAACAGAATTTCTGCTACAGCACAGACAGGCGAGCATCAGCAGGGTGAGAATGCCAAATGTGCTCACAGACATCCCTCAGTTTCTGCAGCAGCTCTGCCATCTCAGGATAATTTTTCAGGAATTTGAGCACCGCCAAATTGAGCACATGCATCAGGTAAGAGATGTGCGTCAAGCCGGCTAGGCGCAGAGCTGCTACGAGATTTCGCCCATTGTCGTGCACCACCAGGCCTAGCTTGAGGTTCAGCAATACTGAAGACTCATCGCTCTCTTGTTTGACCCCTGTCCACAGCTCCTGTGTGATGTGATTTTTTTTTTTTTTTTTTTTCCCCCCCAAACAGATGAGTTTCAGCACAACATGCTGTCATTTCTCACTGGATATACTCAATTTGGTTGTGCAGATGTTACAATGATTGGCTGGGGAGGAGGTGGAGGAAGCAGAGTAGTAGGAAGAGGCACCACAGACAGAGAAACTGCCAGCAAACTTTGGAGGTGGTAAGACATGCTCCAAAGGTTTTTCCGCCACAATCCAGCCACCACTACATTTACCCAGTGGACAGTAAAGGAGATATAACATTCCTGGTCATGCTTACTGGTCCACGTATCAGTTGGTTATGTAGATCCTGAAACTGATGGAATGGGCAGTGCACACCTGATTTTGTGTGTAACTTCTCTGTGCAGGACAGGAATGGTCCCATAGAAAAAGTAGTGGTCACTGGGAATCACATAGTGCGGGACAGCTACCGCCAAAAGGTTTTAAAAAGTGTCCATGTGCCACCCCCACGTCAGCAGTCGGGCTTGCTGCTTAGATCCGGATCCGCAGTGGCTCGAGGGGTTTCCGGACCTGGGGGTCGCGCAGACACTCAAATAAAAAGGGACGTATATGTACGGGGATTGCTGTAGATATTTCGTGACGCCACCCACGGTGTGTGGTAATATGGTGTACCACCGCTGCTGTTGGGGAGCGCCAGGGGATGATGGGATGGCAGCTGGATGTTAACCCCTCTGTGGGTAGGGGTGGATGCCCCGGGGCTCAGTGTCCAGGATATGGGGAGCGATGTGGGCTGGAGGTGGCGCGTCGGGCTGGACCGGGGGATGTTGGTGTACTCACTGTTGAATAATTGCACACGAGTCTGTTGGTAAACCAAGGTGTCAGTGGCCGGCTGCTGCGTTCGGGTGTACTCGGGTCCCAAACCTGGCTGGTGTACTGATATCCCTTCCTCCGGTACTTTGTACTTTTTCTCACTTCTGGACAACTCCGTATGGAATGGGGAAGTCCGCTCCTGGTATCTTTTGGTTGCGAGATGTGCCCGCGAAAACTGACCCTTGGGATTTCAGTGGGTGTTTGCGGATACCCTTTTCCCCACGGTGGGCTGCCGTTTCGCTCTATCTGGGCTAACACTTCTGGAGCAAGGCCTGCAACCTTGCTCCCAGCCTGGTGAATTAGAGAAGGGGCTTGCAACCATCTTCTAACTCAGGTCCAGGTACCCCGCCTGCGCACAGTTTCCAGACCGGATCTCCGCTATCGGTGCTGGCGGACTCCAACCCTGTCCCGGTCAACTTTGGATTTCCCGTGAACGGACTCCCGTTGCCTTTGGACACGGTCCTCTGCTTGCCTCCTAGCCAGTAGACCAGGGCCACTACCCTGTCTACCCTCCACTAAGCTCAGCTTTCCTCTTGACAGTCTGTCACTGTCACTCCTCTCCACTTGACCTCCAACTTCAAACTCCAACTTAGACTTAGACTAAGGGTACTTTACACGCTGCAACATCGCTACCGATATATCGTCGGGGTCACGTCTTTAGTGACGCACATCTGGCGCCGGTAGCAACATCGCAGAGTGTAACACTAATGAGCGATAATCAACGATCGCAAAATCGTTCCAAAATGGTGATTGTTGACACGTCGTTCATTTCCGTAATATCGCTGCAGCCACCGGTACGATGTTGTTCATTGTTCCTGCGGCATCACACATCGCTATGTGTGACACCGCAGGAGCGACGAACATCTCCTTACCTGCGTCCACCGGCAATGTGGAAGGAAGCAGGTGGGCGGGATGTTACGTCCCGCTTATCTCCGCCTCTCTGCTTCTATTGGCCGGCCGCTTAGTGACGCCGCAGTGACGTCGCTATGACGCCGAACGCACCTCCCCATTGAAGGATGGATTGTTCGGCAGTCACAGTAAAGACGCTGACAAGGTATGTGCGTGTGACGCTGCCGTTGCGATAATGTTCGCTACAGCAGCAAGCACCAAATGTCGCACGAGCGACGGGGGCGGGAGCTATCGCGCTCGACATCGCTAGCAATCGCTAGCAATGTCGCAGCGTGTAAAGTACCCCTTAGACTTAGACTAACTGGTTCCCTCCCCCGAATCCTCAAGACCCCTAAGTGGGCGCTCCCAATCAGCCTGGTCCTGCCCACTGGTGTGTCCTTCCTACCCTGAGGGGGGTGGCTAGGATTTTGCGGCTGATGGAACCTGGTGTGGGAAAGTGTTATGTAGGGTGTAGTACACTTCTGTGACCACCTGGCGGTGCCAGGGCATCACATTCCCCCTTGGTTGAATACAGCCCGTCCGCGGGCTGTCAAACCGCTGACGGTTTTTTTTTTTCTAAAAGATAACGGGAAAGGTAAAACATTGTAGAAACATTTTCAAAACATTTCTTCCCTTTATTGGAGGTACTTTTCTTAAACATTTCATAACACAAAACATTACATTCCCGTCTTCTTCACCCACCACCCAAACCACCTGGTTCTTTGGTGCCACCGCTAAGAATGGTGGGCACCCCTTTTCCCCAGTCCACAGGAGTTCCGGGTAACGCCTACACAAGCCGGGTAAAATGTTCCTTACCCGGCAGTCCATCTCAAGGGCCCCAAGTCCGGGGGACCCTTGGCCTGGAGGTTAGCCACCGGTTTTAATAATGGCTGGGCCTCGGCCTACTCAACCGCAGGCCCTTCCAATCTACCTCTCCAGAAGCGGTGTAGGTAGTGAAGAATAACAAGAAGGTAGGTAGGGGTATTTACAAGACCCAAGGAAGTTTTTGGGTTGACCTTGCAAGTCCTGAGGTCATGGTCCATGATTAAATAATGGTAAACGAGGTTAGCTTCAACACTGAACGGGTAGGCGGGAACCGCTACCTTTTATTCTTGGTCATCATACAGAAAGCTGTGGGAAGCTAGGCAGGGCTTCTCATTCACCACTACCCATTTCTTCACATCAAGGGCAAACCAACCTCGCTCCCCACAGTGTCAGTTATAACTCACTAGGTCCCGGGCTCCAACTCACGGTCCGGGTGAACTGTAGGTAGATGAGGGACCACATCCCTCCGGGACACGAAAATCTCGGAATCCAGTCCCGGCTCGTAGATAAACCCCCATCCCTTTTGGGGGTTAAAGTGGAGCACTTGCCCTTGGTGGGTCGGGCCCTGCACCCGGAAGGTAGCTTGCCGAAGGTTGTCCTTTTCATTGTAGGCATGTGCCAGTACCTCGGCCTTCTGCTTCTCCCGGGTAGCAATCTCTTGTTTCAACTGGCGTTTTTGTCGCTCCCAGTATGGGGCATGGGCTCCATGCTCCGCTTCCTGCTCAGGGACGTGGCCCAAACAAATGCCCTCGGTGCCGGCTACAACCAGCTTCTCCCTCTGCCGAGGGTTCCATCTCTCATTGGCCTTCTCTGCTTCCCTGCAGGTACATCCTGGCTGCTCCATAGCCGGGACTGGGCACTGGGGAATGACCTGCGCGGCTGCAGATGGTGAGTCTTGGGTGGGCACCACCTCCGGTGCGACCGGACGGACTGCTGAGGCCGTTGTCATCTCTGTCACAGCTGGGCAGACTGCCTCAGCTGTCGCCGTCTCTCTTGCAGCCAGGTGGACTTCTGGAGCCATCGCCATATCTGCTGCGGACTGCCGGGGCCGGGAATGATGTCATCAGCTCTGCGGCCGGGCTCTGAGTCGGAGGGGATGTCTTTCTTACTGCGGTCCGGCACGGGGCTGGGACGGGTGTCGGAGCCGGGATGCTGACAGGGCCTCAGGTTCCCATGGCTGGGGCATCTTCAGTAGATATGACGGGTTCCGCTGCCGGTATTTGAGGTAGCGGGCTGATCGGGGCTCTGGCTGTGGACACGGGCTGTGAGGGAGGCGACGTGGAGGACGGGAGCAGGCCGGGCCCCTCAGCCGGGACGGCCGGTTACTGGGGAACATAGGGGCGTGGGTCACTGCTTACCCGCTCCTCCGAGACTATCTCCATCTTGCGTGCCCGGACAGCGGCAGCCAAGCCCTTATTCTCGGTGGTCCACCGCATCATCAAAAAATGTGCCTGGGCCTGGATCCTCCAACACATCCTCTCTGTCTGCGCTTCAATCCAGTCGGCGGTCCTGGGAACGGGCCTCTCCACTTGCTGGTTGTCGGACCCCTGACACATCCTGCCGCTTGCTCGTTAGGAACGGGATTTGGCAAAGTCCTGGTGTCACTGCCTTTTATCTTCTTGTGTCACATGCCGCTTTTTCTGTCCTCCCCTTTGGTTTTTCGACAGCAGTCTCGCGGGACCCACTATCCTTTTTCGCTTCCTGTCTGGGGAGTCACCAACTTCCACCCGCGTTCCCAGGGGGCGGGGCTTCAACTTTGCGCCCTTTTCCGGGGAAGGAGACGCTGGGCTTGTTGTTTTTCGTGCCCAAAAATGGCGGCAAAATGGCGGCTGTCAAAAAATGTTCAAACGGATTACCGTTTACAGTCCAATACAAGACACACTTCCATCAAGTAGGTGGATGGGTTACAATCCTGTTCACGATGCCAGGTTTTGAGGTGTGCCGCCCCCCACGTCAGCAGTCGGGCTTGCTGCTTGGATCCGGATCCGCAGTGGCTCGAGGGGTTTCCGGACCCGAGGGTCGCACGGACACTCAAATAAAAAGGGACGTATATGTGCGGGGATTCCTGTAGATACTTCGTGACGCCAACCACGGTGTGTGGTAATATGGTGTACTACCACTGCTGTTGGGGAGCACCCGGGGATGATGGGATGGCAGCTGGATATTAACCCCTCTGTGGGTAGGGGTGGATGCCCCGGGGCTCAGTGTCCAGGATACGGGGAGCGATGTGGGCCGTTGATGGAGCGCCGGGCCGGACCGGGGGATGTTGGTGTACTCACTGTTGAATAATTGCACATGAGTCTGTTGGTAAACCAAGGTGTCAGTGGCCGGCTGCCGCATCCGGGTGTACTCAGGTCCCACACCCGGCTGGTGTACCGATATCCCTTCCTCCGGCACTTTGTACTTTTCTCACTTCTGGACAACTCTATATGGAACGGGGAAGTCTGCTCCCGGTATCTTTTGGTTGGGAGATGTGCCCGCAAAAACTGACCCTTGGGATTTCAGTGAGTGTTTGCGGATACCCTATCCGCCGCGGTGGGCTGCCGTTTCGCTCTATTTTGACTAACACTTCTGGAGCAAGGCCTGCAACCTTGCTCCCAGCCTGGTGAATTAGAGAAGGGGCTTGCAATCGTCTTCTAACTAGGGTCCAAGTACCCCGCCTATGAACGGTTTCCGGACCGGATCTCCACTGTCGGTACCGGCGTTCTCCAACCCTGCCCCGGTCCACTTTGGATTTCCCGTGACCGAACTCCTGTCGCCTTTGGACACAGTCCAATGCTTGACACCTAGCCAGTAGACCAAGGCCACTACCCTGTCTACCCTCCACTAGGCTCAGCTGTCCTCTTGACAGTCTGTCACTGTCACTCCTCTCCACTTGACCTCCAACTTCAAACTCCAACTTAGATTTAGACTTAGACTGACTGGTTCTCTGCCCCAGGTCCTCAAGACCCCTAGGTGGGCGCTCCCAATCTGCCTGGTCCTGCCCTCTGGTGTGTCCTTCCTATCCTGAGGGGGGTGGCTAGGATTTTGTGGCTGATGGAACTTGGTGTGTGAAGGTGTTATGTAGGGTGTAGTACACTTCTGTGACCACCTGGTGGCGCTAGAGCATCACATCCATCTCCACCAGCTGGAATGGCAGCATATCAAAGACTAGGAAATTGGAAATGCTGTCATTCAGGACAAAGGCTCATGAGTTGGGAGAGGGACAGCTTCCTTTTATTCTATAGTACTTTGGTGATGACAGAAACAGTGTGGAGATGCTAAGTGAAACTGCTGGTGGTGGTGCTTTCACATCCTCTCTTTGCTGGGAGCAATGTCACCCTGTTGCTTGGGAGGGGGAGGGAGAGGCTGATGTGATGCCCTGGCAAAACCAGGTAGTCACAGATGACTGTACCCCCACCAAGGGTAAAGGAATCACCTCCTCCTTGGGAATTAACACCACACATCCCACACACAGGAACACCAGCCACAAATCCTAGTCGCCCCCCCATGACAGCCGTGACACACCAGTGGGCGGGACCAGGTGGATGGGAGCGCCCACCTAGGGGTCTTGAGATGACAAGAGGTGGGAACCAGTCAGAGTGTTTTCCAGTGGAGTTGAGTGGAGCTGAAGTTGTGAGTTGGAGAAGCAGTCGGTGACAGGAGCTGAAGTGCAGCATGGTCAGGGTTGGAGCCCTTGGACCACGGGAGACCCGACTAGGTGGCAGATGGCTTTGTAGGGTCTCAGGCGATGGAGATCTGGTCGCAGGAGACCTGAAGTGGGCTCCGGTCCGGAGGCCGTGTACGGGTGGGGTACTTGGACCCTAGAACGAGGCAAGCTTCAAGCCCCTTGTTAATTGACCAGCGGGACAAGGTACCAGGCCTTGTTCTCAAAGAGAGCAGCCCAGATAGAGCAAACCGAAAGCCCAACGCGGGGGACAGTGTGTCCGCCAAGAACCCATTGAAGTACCATGGGTTAGCGTCTGCGGGCAATGGCTCCCTCTGCGTCCAAAACTGCAGGGGAGCGGATTTCTCCCGTTCCAAGCGGGTTAATCCACACACCACAATACACAAGTCCAGGAGGAAGGGCCCCTACATTGCTAACCCGTGTGCCGCACCAGCACACCCCTCCAGAGGCAACCGGCATCCGGCCTTGGTTTACAGTACAGACTCTGTGTGGATTATTCATAATCGTGAGTACACTGGTGTCACCCAGTCCAACCTGTCAACAATGCCCTAGCCCTGCTCCTGACCCCACAACCGGGTCCCGGGACTACACCTCCCCTACCCGTGGAGGGGATCCCACCTTGCTGCGCCACTCCATCAGCCCCGGGCACCCACAAACAAGGCAGCAGTGGTGCCAACATCCCATCACCGCAACCCACGGGTGACGTCACAAACAATCTCCCCTGTAAATACCTCCCTTTTTTCATTGTGTGCGAGGACGGGCGGTTGCACGAGCCCTGGGTCTGGCCGCCACTCAAGCCCAGGCCACGATCCCGGATCCGAGCACCCCTCGAGCAGCCCCGGTTGCCGCAGCGGAGGCGGCACCCGTCCGCGACACTGAGACTACAACAGAAGAGATTGAAGGTGGAGACTCACATCTTTCCTGGTTCTTCAGATGCCTACTCCACTGCAGCTTATGCTTTGCATTCAGATGCCTCACCATGCAGGTGGTACTCAGGCTAAAAACATTTATTCCTCGCTTCAGTCTTTGACAACACAGCATGCAAACCACCTGTGTTTTGTTGACAGCACATAGCTTGAATAAATGCCACACCAGGGAGCTCCTTTGAGCTTCCTTTGGGGTGCTCTGTGTGTTGGCATGTTGGGCAGTAGCAGCTGACGTACTTGCCAGGGTTCAGCTGCTTTTCTTTTGCACCCAACTTCCTCTTTTGCTGTGCAGCTGGGGCAGCATCACCGCCACTTCTTCCTCCAAATTGGTCATGTCTGCATTATGGCCTTGACTCTACGTGATGTCTTGGATCTCATCAGCCCTGAATTATCTTCCACCCACTCCTCACGCCTGCCCTCATTATCAGTCTGCACACTGTAGAAAGCTGCAGCTGTTGGCACTTGTGTTTCGTCATCATCATTAGAGATGTGCTGCGGTGGTCTGCTGACCGATTGCTCTAACCCTCTCATGTCCTCATCCTCAAACTGAACAAGTAGTTGGGCATCAGTGCACCCAATCTCTGCCAGTTCTGGAGGAGTGACAATTGGATGGCCCTTGAAACTTTAGCCAGCGAAGTCATCAAAAATCAAAAGTGACTGCTGCATGACTTTTGGCTCAGACTACTTGCCTGATTTGCTAGTGGGTGCGGTGAAAGACAGGTAATGATGGGCCACAGTTTAAAACTTTAATCTTTCAGCAGAGGACAGGGTGGAAGATATATTGAAGGAACTGGAGTCACTCCCAGCCATCCTATCTAAAACCACCTCTACCTGTTCTGGCCTCACTATTCCTGCAATAGTACCCGGGCCTGATAAATTATGCAGAACATTCTGTCACATGCTTGCACCAGAGGATGTTTCATTTGGATGCATAACGAGAACAAATCAACCACATCTGCTCCCTGCAGCAGCTCTACCACCACCACCAGCACCATAACCATGTCCCCTATTTGATGCTCTTCTAATTCTTTGCACCTCAAAAAAAGTGCAGTGTATTACACTGCCTGTACACAGAGAGAGAGAGTGCACAGCAGATTATTATACTGCCTGTATGTGGAGTGGCCAAACAGACCATTTTTTAATAGTACCCCCACAGAGCCTTTATGAAAAGTACCCCCACAAATCATTTTTAACAGTAACATACAAAGCCTGCTGCACAGATTTATGTGCATAGGTTTATGTGGAAAATCGAAAAGTTATAACTCTTGGAAGAAGGTGAGGAAAAAAAAAAAATGAAGTGGGAAGGAGTTAAAACTAACCTGACCCAATGATGTGCCATAAACATAAACCATGTAATCAGGGCTGTATTTTGCCTTCATGCTGCCCTAGGCACTTTGAGTGGTCGCGCCCCTTAGTGACAACGTAAAACTGAGTTTTCGCACACGACATCTGTTCAAGGCAGATCTACTCTGTAGCACACTTTAAAAAGTATCAAGAAACGAAGGGTACTACCCCCCCCAATGGGGATCACCACGGGCACATCAAAACATAGCATGAGTATAAAAAAAATATTCCCACCACACCGTCCCCACTTATATACTGTGACTGTCACACTGCCCCTAATAAACTACACACTACCCTCCCTTATAAATTATATCCACCACACCTTCCTCAATTATGAAATATGATCTGCACATTGTGAGGAGGGAGCAGCATGATGTGAGGACAATGTCCCATGCATGCTGCCCCCTCCACAATGTCCCATGCATGCTTCCCCCTCCACAGTGTCCCATGCATGCTGCTCCCTCCTCAGTGTCCCATGCATGCTGCTCCCTCCTCACAATGTCCCATGCATGCTGCCCCCTCCTCACAATGTCCCATGCATGCTGCCCCCTCCTCACAATGTCCCATGCATGCTGCCCCCTCCTCACAATGTCCCATGCATGCTGCCCCCTCCTCACAGTGTCCCATGCATGCTGCCCCCTCCTCACAGTGTCCCATGCATGCTGCCCCCTCCTCACAATGTCCCATGCATGCTGCCCCCTCCTCACAATGTCCCATGCATGCTACTCCCGCCTCACAATGTCCCATGCATGCTACTCCCGCCTCACAATGTCCCATGCATGCTGCTCCCTCCTCACAGTGTCCCATGCATGCTGCTCCCTCCTCACAGTGTCCCATGCATGCTGCTCCCTCCTCACAATGTCCCATGCATGCTTCCCCCTCCTAACAATGTCCCATGCATGCTGCCCCCTCCTCACAATGTCCCATGCATGCTGCCCCCTCCTCACAGTGTCCCATGCATGCTGTCCCCTCCTCACAGTGTCCCATGCATGCTGTCCCCTCCTCACAGTGTCCCATGCATGCTGTCTCCTCCTCAGTGTCCCATGCATGCTGTCCCCTCCTCACAGTGTCCCATGCATGCTGCTCCCTCCTCACAGTGTCCCATGCATGCTGCTCCCTCCTCACAGTGTCCCATGCATGCTGTCCCCTCCTCACAGTGTCCCATGCATGCTGCTCCCTCCTCACAGTGTCCCATGCATGCTGCTCCCTCCTCAGTGTCCCATGCATGCTGCTCCCTCCTCACAGTGTCCCATGCATGCTGCTCCCTCCTCACAGTGTCCCATGCATGCTGCCCCCTCCTCAGTGTCCCATGCATGCTGTCCCCTCCTCACAGTGTCCCATGCATGCTGCCCCCTCCTCAGTGTCCCATGCATGCTGCCCTCTCCTCAGTGTCCCATGCATGCTGCCCCCTCCTCAGTGTCCCATGCATGCTGCCCCTCTCCATGAGCTCCTAATGCTGCCTTCCTCTTTTCCATAATGAGACCTTCATGTTGCCCCACTCATGCTAAGACCACCACACTAACGCTTATGCTGAGATCCCCCACACACACTACCCCACTCTTGATATTGACTCCCCTACATTGCTCCACTCCAAACTGATCCCACACATGCCGCCCCTTCTCCATAATGAGCTCCCAATGCTGCCCCCCTCTTATTCTGAGTCCTTACAGTCCCCCCACCCAATCGATTTTGTCATTGCACTATCCCTCATCCCTTGTCCTCTGTCTCTAGCATTAGCCCCTCTCTCCCACTCCCCCCCAGCATCAGCCTCTCTCCCCCAGCATCAGCCTCTATCTTCCCTCAGCATCAGCCTCTGTCCCCCAGTCTCAGCCTTTGCCTCCCCCCAGCCTCAGCCTGCCCCAGTCTCCGCCTCAGCCTCCCCCCAGCCTCAGCCTGCCCCAGTCTCCGCCTCAGCCTCCCCCCAGTCTCCGCCTCAGCCTCCCTCCAGCCTCCCCCCAGTCTCCACCTCAGCCTCCCTCCAGCCTCCGCCTCAGCCTCCCTCCAGCCTCCCCCCAGTCTCAGCCTCAGTTTCCCTCCAGCCTCCCCCCAGTCTCAGCCTCTGCCTCCCTCCAGCCTCCCCCCAGTCTCAGCCTCCCTCCAGCCTCACCCCAGTCTCAGCCTCCCTCCAGCCTCCCCCCCAGTCTCAGCCTCCCTCCAGCCTCCCCCCAGTCCCAGCCTCTGCCTCCCTCCAGTCTCAGCCTCCCTCCAGCCTCCCCCCAGTCTCAGCCTCCCTCCAGCCTCCCCCCAGTCTCAGCCTCCCTCCAGCCTCCCCCCAGTCTCAACCTCCCTCCAGCCTCCCCCAGTCCCAGCCTCCCTCCAGCCTCCCCCCAGTCTCAGCCTCCCTCCAGTCCCAGCCTCTCCCTCCTCCCAGCCTCCCTCAGTCTCAGCCTCTGCCTCCTCCAGCCTCCCCCCAGTCTCAGCCTCCCTCGAGCCTCCCCCCAGTCTCAGCCTCCCTCCAGCCTACCCCCAGTCTCAGCCTCCCTCCAGCCTCCCCCCAGTCTCAGCCTCCCTCCAGCCTCCCCCCAGTCCCAGCCTCTGCCTCCTCCCAGCCTCCCTCAGTCTCAGCCTCAGCCTCCCTCCAGCCTCCCAAGTCTCAGCCTCCCTCCAGCCTCACCCCAGTCTCAGCCTCCCTCCAGCCTCACCCCAGTCTCAGCCTCCCTCCAGCCTCACCCCAGTCTCAGCCTCCCTCCAGTCTCAGCCTCCCTCCAGTCCCAGCCTCTGCCTCCCTCCAGCCTCCCTCCAGTCTCAGCCTCCCTCCAGCCTCCCTCCAGTCTCAGCCTCCCTCCAGCCTCCCCCCAGTCTCAGCCTCAGCCTCCCCCCAGTCCCAGCCTCTGCCTCCTCCCAGCCTCCCTCAGTCTTAGCCTCTGCCTCCCTCCAGCCTCCCCCCAGTCTCAGCCTCCCTCCAGTCTCAGCCTCTGCTTCCCCCCAGTCTCAGCCTCTGCCTCCCTCCAGCCTCCCTCCAGTCTCAGCCTCTGCCTCCCCCAGCCTCAGCCTCCCTCCTCCCAGCCTCCCCCAGCATCAGCCTCCCTCCTCCCAACAACCCTCAGCATCAGCCTCCCTCCTCCCAACCTCCCCCAGCATCAGCCTCCCTTCTCCCAACCTCCCCCAGCATCAGCCTCCCTTCTCCCACCCTCCCCCAGCATCAGCCTCCCTCCTCCTAGCCTCCCCCAGCATCAGCCTCCCTCCTCCTAGCCTCCCCCAGCATCAGCCTCACTCCTCCATCAGCCTCCCTCAGCATCAGCCTCTCTCCCCCCAGCCTCAGCCTCTCTCTCCCCCCAGCCTCCCTCTCCCCCCAGCATCAGCCTCTCTCCTCTCAGCCTCTCTCTCCCCCCAGCCTCTCTCTCCCCACCCTCCCCCCCCAACCTCAGTCTCTCTCTCCCCCCATCCTCCCCCCCAGCTTCAGCCTCTCTCTTCCCAGCCTCCCCCCCAGCTTCAGCCTCTCTCTTCCCAGCCTCCCCCCAGCCTCAGCCTCCCTCTTCCCAGCCTCCCCCCAGCCTCAGCCTCCCTCTTCCCAGCCTCCCCCCAGCCTCTCTCTTCCCAGCCTCTCTCTTCCCAGCCTCCCCCCAGCCTCTCTCTTCCCAGCCTCCCCCCAGCCTCTCTCTTCCCAGCCTCCCCCCAGCCTCTCTCTTCCCAGCCTCCCCCCAGCCCCAGCCTCTCTCTCTTCCCAGCCTCCCCCCAGCCTCTCTCTCTCTTCCCAGCCTCCCTCTCTTCCCAGCCTCCCTCAGCCTCTCTCCCCCCAGCCTCCCCTTGCATGATTATAGTGGACAAAAAGAGGCATCGCAACCATCATCAACTAACCTGTAAGGTGCCCATACATTCTAGGCTCTGCCTTATCTGCTCAGCTGCCGGCTGCCCTGCTCTTGTGATTATCCTCTTCTGCCGGCTGGCTCCAGCTTCAGACGCGGCGTGTGTTGTCTGCAGCATTCAGCATTGGATGCTGCAGCATGGGGCAGTGAGCTGATTGTTGCGCCCGCGCGCCTCTGACCCCGGAAGTGCAGGCGATGGAACTTCCGGGGTTAATCAGCTCACTATGCCTGGCGCCCGCCGTGTATTTAAATAGACAGAACTGCGTCTCTCCCCCCGCCCAACACAGCCAAGTGTAACGAAGGGAGGGACGGGGATGTAAAAAAAAGAAAAATTTATATATATATATATATATATATATAATATGTATATTTTTTTTTTTTTTTTGCTGCCAGACAGTGCCGCCCCCCGCAACGTGCCGCCCTAGGCACTGGACCACGGGTGCCTAGTGGCAAATACGGCCCTGCATGTAATAAAACATTACTCGTCACTTCAAAGACATACACGTACAGTCATGTTACATTTTCATTACATTCAGCAATATTGCTTTGGAAATAGAAATATTGTGTACAGCATAGAATATATTCTGACAAGACATGTCAAAAAAATGCTATCTGTAGAGTAGATGGCCAAATAAACCCCCAAAATATTTAGAACTAAGAAGCCCTTAAGATTCCTTTGGGATTATAATGATAAATACTATTACTACTCTAATACATATTTTCTGGAGTATTGGAATGAGATATTGATGATATTCTTATATATTAGTTTGTGGATTCTGTTAAATATAAATTTTTTGTAGTAATACTTTTATGTGATTATAAACTACCTATACAGTAAATGGCAGTTGTGACTTAGTTGACTGTACATTAGAGTTATATGAATTATTTTGATGCAAATCAAATTTGACAGTAAATAGTTCAATTATTCCAAATTATTAAATTTTTTTATTTAAGATTAAGGTAACATACCACCAACGTGCATCTACAAGTATAAGTAATTGACCAAATCGGTCGCTTGCATATAAATACAGAGACAATGTGTACAATGAACATATACAGTTGTCAGAAATGAAGGTTCACATATAAGGGATGGAGTCAGAGCCCAAACTTATCTTTGGGACCCCACACACGCTGGTTCAGGCAGCGCCACATAGTATGGAAGGAAGATTTCAGTCCATATAATTCCAAAGAGGTATTTAAAGGTGCTCTCCAACAATTCCCTTTTTATGGATGAAAGTGAGCCTTCAACTTCATTGATAATAGATTATCTCCACCTCAACGCGTTTCCCCATACAAACACCGTATGGTTCATCAGGAGGCTAAAAGATAAATGCACTATATCAGCAACCAAATAACTTACAATAAGACAAACAATTTAAAAGAAGGGGCACCACATGTGGTATGGAACATATGATAATTTACGATAAGGTACTTGCCCAAAGAGATATAGTTTCAGATATGCAGGTCCATGGCGCCATCAGCAGGGATCCATAGCAGACAGACAATGCTGTAGGTATATTGCTGCCACAGTCCAGGGCGAGGCGTCATGGAGCTGCATATCACGGTGGATTTAAGTAGCCAAAAGCAGCTGGGTGTAATCAATCAATCATGCAAATATCGGCCTCCCTGCAGGTGCATATGTCCAGTGTATTGCGGGCATTATGCAAAGACAGGGTCTGGCCCCACCAGTATACAAGGCAGTCCCGCATCGCCATTCATATCTCAGGCGCGCACGCCCAAGATCTCACAGGCAACGCGCACGCCGAGACGAAAGCCCAGCGGCGCCACAGTCAGCCAGTCAGTGCGCATGCCCGGGATCTCCCAGGCAATGCACATATACAGACGGCGGCCGAGCGACACCACACTAGTTCCAGGCGCGCATGCTAAGGAGTACTTGGCAGCGTGCACTCACAGATAGAGACCCGGCGGCGCCTAGTCAGACTCCAACGCGCATATCCGGGATCTCCTAGGCAACGCACGTACACATATTGGCGGTGCGGCGATGCCACTCTAAGCCCATTAAAGCATGTGTGGGACCCCTCATGTCGAAGCACCATAATTAGATGGAGTAGATTATATAATCCTACTAAGAAATTACCACAAATATGCAGTAATAGATATTCCTCAACATTTCAGCAATTCGCTGCATTAATGCTTAGAATAGACACTTTAGAATATGATAATAAATATAAATAGTATACTAAATTTCAGACAGATGCCATGACAATTCGGGTCCCCGCTTACAACGCTAGGCACAAACATTATATATTTTTAGATTATAATATAATGATATATGACATGATATACTGTAGTGTACATAAATTCAGCTTAAATTGACACCCATTACTAATAGAGGGACAAATAAATAATTAAATGAAAACATCCACTCCCAATTTTATCCACATATGCACCCAGACGTACCCCCCCTGTACCCATTGGGGGAGCACGTCTGGAGCAAATATCCCAGGGCAACAATTTCTATATGTATTGGCCATAAATATGGCTCCATCTCTCTAGAGAGAAGGGTCTTCCAAAGTAGGGCATAGGGACTATCCAAAACAATTTAGGATTCCACTCAAACACTAAGTGGGAAGGAAGCAAGAAAAGGAAAGCTGTTCATTAAGCCCTCTCGGAGCCAATGAACCCATTTTAAAAATCCATGCCGATTCTTTTTGCAATAAAACCCTATCGAAGTCGCCTCCCCTAGGGCTAGGTCGGACCCCCTCCAAAACCGAAAACCGAACATGAGTTACATCACCACTATGAGCCGCATTGATGTGACGAGAAATTGGCGTATCTCGTCCATTCCGGATGTCTGAAAGATGTTCCCCAACCCGCCTCCGGAGTTCTCTTAAGGTTTTACCGACATAGTCCATAGGACACGTACAAGTAGCCCTGTAGACAACTCCGGAGGTTTTACAGTTACTGAAGTCACGCAAAAAGAAATTTCTTCCTGTAGCTGCACTAATCACCCTTTTACATTGTTCCATGGACCCACAGTACTTACAATTGCCACAGCGGAACATTCCGCATGGATATTCCAGTGTTTTTTTTTATTACCGAGAATACCATTTCAGACTGCACATCGAATGTACCAATGACTCGTGTAACCTTAGAATCGTCCTTATGGATCCTGGGGGCCATAAGATTGTGTCTATTAGTGTTCCTGGCATGAGTATAAGATTGCTTTAAAATCCTTCTGGGATATCCACGGTCCAAAAAGCGACCAAAAAGATCCGAGGCTTGAGCCTTAAAATCACTCTCCCTTGAGCAATTTCTGCGTATCCGCAGAAATTGCCCCTTTGGGATGCCCTTCCTAAGTGGGATAGTCATCATCCTCTCCCACCTAGGAAGGGCATCCCAAAGGGGCAATTTCTGCAGTCTGAAAGGGTATTCTCGGTAATAAAAAAAACACTGGAATATCCTGAGGGCTGACCCTGAATTGGCAAAATATATTGCTAAATCCCCAAGTATTACCTATAGACAAGGCCGTACTCTAGGTGATAGACTTGTACATAGCATGTGCCAAGGGCCTAGGTCCCTGGAAACCTGGCTGGATAGACGTCCATGCGGAATGGAACTGCGGAGGCGGGTTGGGGAACATCTTTCGGACATCCGGAATGGACGAGAGATGCAAATTTCTCATCACATCAATGCGGCTCATAGTGGTGATGTAACTCATGTTCGGTTTTCGGTTTTGGAGGTGGTCCGACCTAGCCCTAGGGGAGGCGACTTCGATAGGGTTTTATTTAAAAAAGAATCGGCATGGATTTTTAAAATGGGTTCATTGGCTCCGAGAGGGCTTAATGAACAGCTTTCCTTTTCTTGCTTCCTTCCCACTTAGTGTTTGAGTGGAATCCTAAATTGTTTTGGATAGTCCCTATGCCCTACTTTGGAAGACCCTTCTCTCTAGAGAGATGGAGCCATATTTATGGCCAATACATATAGAAATTGTTGCCCTGGGATATTTGCTCCAGACGTGCTCCCCCAATGGGTACAGGGGGGGTACGTCTGGGTGCATATGTGGATAAAATTGGGAGTGGATGTTTTCATTTAATTATTTATTTGTCCCTCTATTAGTAATGGGTGTCAATTTAAGCTGAATTTATGTACACTACAGTATATCATGTCATATATCATTATATTATAATCTAAAAATATATAATTTTTGTGCCTAGCGTTGTAAGCGGGGACCCGAATTGTCATGGCATCTGTCTGAAATTTAGTATACTATTTATATTTATTATCGTATTCTAAAGTGTCTATTCTAAGCATTAATGCAGCGAATTGCTGAAATGTTGAGGAATATCTATTACTGCATATTTGTGGTAATTTCTTAGTAGGATTATATAATCTACTCCATCTAATTATGGTGCTTCGACATGAGGGGTCCCACGCATGTTTTAATGGGCTTAGAGTGGCATCGCCGCACCGCCAATGTGTGTACGTGCGTTGCCTAGGAGATCCGGGATATGCACGTTGGAGTCTGAATAGGCGCCGCCGGGTCTCTATCTGTGAGTGCGCGCTGCCAAGTACTCCTGAGCATGCGCGCCTGGAACTAGTGTGGTGTCGCTCAGCCGCCGTCTGTATATGTGCGTTGCCTGGGAGATCCCGGGCATGCGCACTGACTGGCTGACTGTGGCGCCGCTGGGCTTTCGTCTCGGCGTGCGCGTTGCCTGGGAGATCTTGGGCGTGCGCACCTGAGATATGAATGGCGATGCGGGACCGCCTTGTATACTGGTGGGACCAGACCCTGTCTTTGCATAATGCCCGCAATACACTGGACATATGCACCTGCAGGGAGGCCGATATTTGCATGATTGATTGATTACACCCAGCTGCTTTTGGCTACTTAAATCCACCGTGATATGCAGCTCCATGATGCCTCGCCCTGGACTGTGGCAGCAATATACCTACAGCATTGTCTGTCTGCTATGGATCCCTGCTGATGGCGCCATGGACCTGCATATCTGAAACTATATCTCTTTGGGCAAGTACCTTATCGTAAATTATCATATGTTCCATACCACATGTGGTGTCCCTTCTTTTAAATTGTTTGTCTTATTGTAAGTTATTTGGTTGCTGATATAGTGCATTTATCTTTTAGCCTCCTGATGAACCATACGGTGTTTGTATGGGGAAACGCGTTGAGGTGGAGATAATCTATTATCAATGAAGTTGAAGGCTCACTTTCATCCATAAAAAGGGAATTGTTGGAGAGCACCTTTATATACCTCTTTGGAATTAAATGGACTGAAATCTTCCTTCCATACTATGTGGCGCTGCATGAACCAGTGTGTGTGTGGTCCCAAAGATAAGTTTGGGCTCTGACTCCATCCCTTATATGTGAACCTTCATTTCTGACAACTGTATATGTTCATTGTACACATTGTCTCTGTATTTATATGCAAGCGACTGATTTGGTCAATTACTTATTCTTGTATATGCACGTTGGTGGTATGTTACCTTAATCTTAAATAAAAAATTTTTAATAATTTGGAATAATTGAACTATTTACTGCCTGATAATATTCCTGGGACGTTGAGTCCATTTAGTGTACTGGCAAATCAAATTTGAGACAAATTTTATGAAACAGGACCCCTTTAATAATTTGTAATTAGATTCACACAAGTAGACAGAATTCCTGTTTCCTTTTTACACATTGAAAAAGATTGCATCTGCCTCTAATGGCTGTCATGGCTTCAGGCTTCCTCATATATGCAGGTTTATTTCCCATAGTATAGCTCAGCCAATCAAGAGCGGCTATAATAGCCTATATTAGGGGTCTCCAACCTGTAGTTAGGGAACCACATTTGGCGCTCGGCTTCCAACTAGGTGCATTAGCACAAGGTAGAGTGTACAGCTATGAAGAGAAGAACTACGGATGGTGACTTTGTGAGTTGTCCTGCACAGAAGGCCACTTCTGAAAATACACATATTGGTGCAGGAGGGGATAAATAGGGTAAGCTTGGGATAGTATCATCATATTAGATAGAGGTGAGTTAAAGCTTAATACAATAGTTGGGTGGGAGTGCTTCATGCAAGAATTCAGGATAGAGGTCTAGTGGGTACCCCTGGATGTAAGTTTGCTGCCTATAAGGGAGGGTGGCACAAGATGCTTTCTGGGGGAAACCATGGCTGCCATATTGGTGATGGGGGCTCTGTGTGACACCACAATGGGAAAGAATGGGTGCGCTTTATGTACAGTAGCTCATGAACATCTATCAAAATGGAATGTGGCTCTCAAAGTAAGAAAGATGGAGACCACTGGTTAGTGGTTATATAAAAGTTGGGTATGCAGCAGTCATTTTAAAGGTGATTTTAAATGAGAGTTTGTAAAAGCTCAGCAACAAGGCAGGAGAAAGCCTTCACACATTGCACAAATACGCCAGACAATAAGATGTTCGATAATTAGAGCAGTGCAGAAGATGAAAGTAGCAGTCTGTGAATAAAACAGAGTCAATTAATAAGGGGAGAAGTACATGCAGCAGGGCCAGACTCAGTGTGATTGATCGATAATTTAGCATGGCTGGCAGATATCCAGCTTTCATTTGAATTACAAGTACACATTTTATTCTTGATGCAATAGAAAAGAACATTTCTGAAAACTGTGTCAGGGGTTGTGCATGCCTTCTTGTGACAAGCAACTATACTGAGCTTTTGCATTTATTTTGTGATTGAATTGTGAAATATTTAATATTCTTTTTTAAATTATGTTTTATTCTCAAATTCCAGACATTTAAGTATCACTTTCTACCTTACAAAGTGTGCTTGTGCGATATTTTTTTTCCTCATCGATCTTACTAGTCTCATATTATATCCATACATGCCACACTTAGACAGAATACTTTTGCAGGTGATGACTTTTTGGATGTGTATCAACTTAGCATTTATTTTGGATTTTTTGAGAGAAAGGTTGCATTTTCTTGAAATAAATTGAATAAATGTGGATATTAAGGTCAGAGTCACACTTCCGAGGGACTCGTATGAGTTTCAAATTGCATCACCCGGCCTGGCTGGCTTCTCTCCTGACAGGAGCGGGTCGGCTGCTTATATTTCTACAGTATGCAGTTGGATGCTTCTGTCTGAAGTGTGGCAGACCATGCCGGGTGATGAGATTCGAGACTCGCGCTAGTCTGTTGCAAGTGGGACTCCGAACCTAACTGTACAAATGTTTTTCAACACCTGTTTTACTAGTCCAATTTGACAAGGGTAATCACCACACCCATACTACCGCCTGCTGTCACATTTTGTTTCCTGTACATCCCATTACCTGCCATTTCTTGTGATTTTATTTTTAACAAAAATTGAAAAATCTTAATTAGAGAATTGCCCAAACTGCATGTTAGAATAAAAAGTTGTGTTGGTATGGTAATGGTAGTATATATGGAAAAAAAATATATACGTTGACTAAGAATGTGGAACTGCTAGCTTCAGCAACAGAAAGATACAGTGTGTAACATGTAAATTGTGTGTAGCATTAAATGTGTGTAACGTATAGTGGGTGTGGGTATGAAGCATACATTGTGTGCAACAAGTACTGTGTAGTATATATGTAGCATCCAAAATTAAACATTTTGACAGTAGAGATCAGAGTTTGTAGGTGTAAACGACAAGCATTAATGTGCCGCCCCCGTGGGAGCAGCCGAGCTGCTTGGATCCGGGTTCGCTGTGGCTCGAGGGTCTCCGGACCCGGGGTCGTGCAGCCACTCGAAATGAAGGGGGGTATTTACAGGGGAGTTGAAGTATACAGTTCGTGACGCCACCTGTGGTATATGGTAATTTCGGGAATACCGCCGCTGATGCTTGGAGGACCCGGGGTGATGGAGTGGGGCAACCAGGTGTTTTAGCCCTCCACGGGATGTAAAAAAAAATCCTTCACAATATCTACCCAAGTGAAGACTGCTCTACAGGAAGTAGGTGTTTCAATATCTAAGTCTACCATAAAAGGGAGGACTTTATGAGAGCAAATATAGAGGGTTCACCACAGGGTACAAGCTATAAATTAGCCTGAAAAACATGTGATAGGGAACTGACTGGTGTGCATCTAGGATTGTGAAAAAGCTGATAAAAAAAGGGAAAGGGTACATCAAACATGAGTTTGAAATCCCGAGGTCATGATGGAAAGGGGAACTGACGTGGTATTTGAGGTGTATGTGGGGTAGGTGTTAATGTTCCTCAAAGCTCAACTGAACAAACAGTGGCTCATCCTATCCAAAGACAAGTGACAACTTCTGTTACTAAATGGGCTACCCCAGTCCTTTTCTTTGGCAGGCACACAGTGGTACGACTTGTAGATGAAGACCAGAGAGAGCATGTGCAACACTGGAAGCCAAGTGCTGTATCAAGTGGCCTCTCCTCCTCTTCCTCCACCTCAACATTACAAACAGTACAGTGCTCAGAGGTAGTACCCCAATTACCCTTGTTTCCCCGCATGTCACAACTCTCCAACCGCCCAACTGACTGTGGGAAACCACAGATGAGCTTTTAACTCACTCTATTCTTTGGGCATTAGAGATATGCTCCAATGATTCACAGGCTCAAGAGGAGAAAAGCATCTCCACCGATGCACAACATTTTTGTGAGTTTAATCCAGGGCTGGACAAAATAGGGTCCGAACAAAATCCAGACCCTCGTTACCAGATGTTAAGCGGGGGTAGAGGTGATAATTATAAGACTCAAATACCTGAGGCAGACGCGTACTGTACAGTCAGGTAGGAAGAGGAGGAAGATAACAGAGAGGATGACAATGATGTTGTAGATCTCACTTGATGGAAACCCACAGGCACACAGCTGACTAACTCAGCAGAGGAGGTGGAGAGGGAAGACGAGGAGGTTACGTTGCTGCTTCCCGTACAAAAGTGTACTGATGCAACTTTGACCAGCAGTGATCACGGGTCTGCAGTTCGCATGGGTGGAAAGTAGAAAGGAGCAAACCTGTTTGATATAGGTTTGACAATTTCAAAATAGGTACAAACTTTAGCCTGTTCGGCTTGGTAACACAAGCACTTTCCTCAAAAATTTGCAATGTTCAGTTTTGTTTGATAACTGATCGCGCTTTCCAAAAATGTTTTTCTAATAACATGTTATGCTTTTGGATAGGATTGTGGTGCTGTATGATGAATGAGGGGGTGTATTCAATCACGGCGCAGCAAACATTCAGAAGGTTATGGCTAGAGTCTTGCGCGGTTCGCGGTTCTCCAGTTCGCGGTTCGAGTGATTTTGGGGCTGTTCTAGATCGAACTAGAACTCGAGCTTTTTTGCTAAAATTCGATAGTTCTAGATACGTTCGAGAACGGTTCTAGCAGCAAAAAGCAGGGCTTTTTACAGCTACAGTGTGCAGGAGCCATCGCTGGCAGCCTGCCACAAACTGGTAACCATGATAAACATCGGGTATCCAACCAAAGCGCTTTGGTTAGTAACCCGATGTTTATCCTAGTTACGTGCAGGAAGCCCACACTTCCCCGCTCAGCTCGCTCCGCCCCCTCCTGCCCGCGGCATGTACACACGTACACACACACACACACACTCTGCACGCACACTCTGCACACACACTCTGCACACATGGTCCCGCTCGGCTTACCTGCGGTGATGAAGTCCCGCCATCCTGACCTCAGCGCTGTCACTGTCCTCCATGGCTGCCGCTTGTCACATCACCTTCTCTCGCTTCCGACCCGAGACTGACTAGCGGTGACGTCACGAGCCTCTCGCGATACTTGGCTGTGAAGGCGGCGGTCATTGAACTCAGTGACAGGTGCTGTCAGTGTGCTGGAGATCAGCGCAGGTAATGTACCTCGCTGACAGCAGCACTTGTCATGCCCTGCGCAGTGACCTGGGCTGACCCATTGATGTTAGCTCAGGTCACTGCATTGCTCTCCCAGCCAATGGGGAACATTCTGCTCTTCATTGACTGGGACAGTGTGGATCGTCATGGCAACCCCTTGGATTACACCAGACCTGGATTTGTTTTTCTTTCTAATAAATTGGTTAAAGAGGGAATGTTTTGGGGAGTGTTTTTTCAAATAAAAATGTGTTTGTCGTCTATTTTTTTTTATTACTGACTGGGTTGGTGATGTTGGGTATCTGATAGACGCCTGACCTCACCAACCCCAGGGCTTGATGCCAGGTGACATTACACATCTGGTATTAACCCCATATATTACCCCGTTTGCCAACGCACTAGGGCGCGGGATGAGCTGGGGCGAAGCACCAGGATTGGCGCATCTAATGGATGCGCCACTTCTGGGGCAGCTGCGGCCTGCTATTTTTAGGCTGGGGAGAGTCCAATAACCATGGACCTCCCTAGTCTGAGAATATCAGACCCCAGCTGTCTGCTTTACCTTGGCTGGTGATCCAATTTTGGGGGGACCCCTACGTGTTTTTTTTTTTTAATTATTTATTTAATTTAAAATAACATCGTGGGGTGCACTCAGTTTTGGATTACCAGCCAAGGTGAGGTTGCCAGCTGTGGTCTGCAGGCTGCAGCCGTCTGCTTTACCCTAGCTGGCTACAAAACTAGGGGGAACCCCATGTCATTTTTTTTCCATTTTTTTGGCTAAATACAAAGCTAAGCACCCCTTAGTGCCACATGAAAGGCACCAAAGGGTGCAAAATTACAAAATGCAGGAGAGTGGGACATTATGTGTCTTTCTGCCATTATAATGACAGAAAAGACTGATATGAAGTGCACAAGCACAAGAAAATCACCAGAGTGCTCTACGCTGTGAAAACCAGTAGAAAATGGCACTGGAGTGAACATGTGACCGCCTCATGTAGGATGAAGCTATGGATTCTGGGTAAATTTATGCATTTACCCTCCTTCAGTTTTTTTGCAGTACACAAAAAAAACGGAAGGCACACGGATGACAAACAGATGACATACGGACCGTCTATGGAACGGAAACGGATGCCACACGGATGCACCCGTGAAAAAAAACGGACTGTTTTTTGCAGACCGCAAAAATGGATCGGTCATGTTAATGTAGCCTTATTCTGATCTGCCGTTTATAAACAGCAGGCAGAAATAAGTGAATAACGCCCCCCGGCGTCAGAAAATCTCCGGGGTTTCAGGGCTAGCTGAGACCCTGGAGATAATGATTCAGGACGGTTTTTCCGGTCCCCGCTCACGTGATCACAGGTATACACCGTACACCGATGATCACGTTACAGTAAATGACAGCGCCGGTAAAAAATTATTTATCTCCCATCTGGCATGAACAAACACTTCTTCTCTACTTCTTCTCCACTTCTCCACTTTTTCTCCGCTTTTTCTCCGCTTTTTCTCCGCTTTTTCTCCACTTTTTCTCCACTTTTTCTCCACTTCTTCTCCACTTTTTCTCCACTTTTTCTCCGTTCTTTTTCTATGGTCGGTCTACCCATTAGCTCTGCCATGCATAGTGTAGCTCTACACCTATTGCACATGTTACTTTATGATTGACATCTCTTTCGTACCAGAGCTGTCTAAGCCTACTCTGACCCCATATTTGTCATTACTATATTGTCCTTGTACTGTATTATGACATTTGTATCATGTGTTTCATTTCTTGCTGTGTTGCAATTTTTTTGCTGCATCCCAATTGTACCTCTACATTGTTCGAGTTTATGTTATTGTTCTCTCACTCTTATGTGATACTGATTATTGTCATTTTTCATGATTACATGCAGATAAGTCCAATCTGACGAAGGCTCAGGTCGAAACGTCATTTGTAACTTGTTTTGGACAAAAACATATATGCTTATGAGAAAAAAAATTTTCTTAATACGGACCAATAAAGAGTGATTTTGCATTACTATCCGTTGTGACTTACTGACTTAAGGCCCCGTCACACACAGAGATAAATCTTTGGCAGATCTGTGGTTGCAGTGAAATCATGGACATATTGTTCCATTTGTACACAGCCACAAACCTGGCACGGATTGTCCACAATTTCACTGCAACCACAGATCTATCGCAGATTTATCTCTGTGTGTGACAGGGCCTTTAGCCTGGGAGATTTAGAGTGCCGAGGTTACTCACTAATTTTATCTATTATTACCTCTGAGCACCTATATACCAGTGAGCAGAGCTTCCTCTACAGTAGTTCTCCTGAATAGGCATGCCCTTACCTCATGAGCAGGGCATTGCAGCTTTGGTAGCAACCATTACGACATGGACTCTGCTGCTGTGGACCCGGGGAGAGTGAGTGCAGATTCATTGCACCCACACTCCTCACATGAAGGGTCCGCACTCCTAGAAAATGGGGGATACGTTCCCTGAGTGTCTCCCCCCCCATATTCTAGACGGTCCAGAGTCGTCGTGGGACCCCTTTATTTTTTTTCTTACAATAAATTGGCGAAAGAGGAAATGTTTTGGGGACTGTTTTTTCAAATAAATTTCTTTTGTCGATTTTTTTTTTTTTTTTTGTTAGTACTGACAGTTTATGATGTTGGGTATCTAATAGACACCATGGCCATGACATCACAAACTGCTGGGCTTGATCTCAGGTGACTTTACAGCTAGTATCAACCCGATTTATTACCCCGTTTGCCACTGCACCAGGGCACGGGATGAGCTGGGGTGAAGCGCCAGGATTGGCGCATCTAGTGGATGCGCCACGTCTGGGGTGCCTGCGGCCTGCTATTTTTAGGCTGTGAAGGCCCAATAACTATGGACCTTCCCACCCTGACAATACCAGACCACAGCTGTCCGCTTTACCTTGGCTGGTGATCCAATTTGGGGGGACCCTACTTTTATTGTGTAATTATTAATATTTATAAAATAATTATAAAAAAGAGACTGAGGGGACCTCCACATTGGATCCCCAACCACGGTAAAGCTGCCAGCTGTGGTTTTCAGGCTACAGCCGTCTGCTTTACCCTAGCTGGCTATCAAAAATGGGGGGACCCAACGTCATTTTTTTTTTATAACTATTTTTTAAATAGAAAAAATTAATGGGCTTCCCTGTATTTTGATTGCCAATCAAGGTAACGGCAGGCAGATGGGGGTGGCAACCCATAGCTGTCTGCTTTATCTGCGCTGAGAATCAAAAATACCGCGGAGCGCAACGTCATTTTTTTAAAGATTTATTTTTACAGCACTGTGATGTCCAGCAATCAAAATACAGGGAAGCCCATTTTGTTTTTAGTTATTTAAATAAATAATTAAAAAAAATATATATTGGCTCCCGCTGCATTTTTTGTATTGCTAGCTAAGGGTAATCCAAGCTGCTACTGGCTGCTAACCCCCACTGCTTGGTGTTACCTTCACTGGCAATGGAAAATCCAGGGAAGCATTTTTTATTTTTTTTGCCAAAAAACTACAAAAAAAGGACGTGAGCTTCGCCATATTTTTGTATGCTAGCCAGGTATAGCAGGCAGGTGCTGGAAGAGTTGGATACAGCGCCAGAAGATGGCGCTTCTATGAAAATGCCATTTTCTGAGGCGGCTGCAGACTGCAATTCGCAGCAGTGGGGCCCAGAAAGCTCAGGTTAACCTGTGCTGCGGAATCCAATCCCCAGCTGCCTAGTTGTACCTGGCTGGACACAAAAATGGGGCGAAGCCTACGTCATTTGTTTTCTAATTATTTCATGAAATTCATGAAATAATAAAAAAAGGGCTTCCCTTTATTTTTGGTTCCCAGCCGGGTACAAATAGGCAACTGGGGGTTGGGGGCAGCCGTACCTGCCTGCTGTACCTGGCTAGCATACAAAAATATGGCGAAGCCCACATAATTTTTCCAGGGGGCAAAAAACTTCTGCATACAGTCCTGGATGAAGTATGCTGAGCCTTGTAGTTCTGCAGCTGCTGTCTGTCTGTATGGAGAAGAGCAGACAGCAGCTGCAGAACTACAAGGCTCAGCATACTCCATCCAGGACTGTATGCAGAATTTTTTTGCCCACCAAAAAAATGACGTGGGCTTCGCCATATTTTTTTATGCTAGCCAGGTACAGCAGGCAGCCACGGGCTGCCTCCAACCACCAGTTGCCTATTTGTACCCTGCTGGGAACCAAAAATATAGGGAAGCCCTTTTTTTTTAATTATTTCACTTTTTTCATGAAATAATTAAAAAACAAATGACGTGGGCTTCGCCCCATTTTTGTGTCCAGCCGGGTACAACTAGGCAGCTGGGGATTGGAATCCGCAGCACAGGTTAGCCCGAGGTTTCTGGGCGCCTCTGCTGTGAATTTCAGTCCGCAGCCGTCCCAGAAAATGGCGTTCTCATAGAAGCGCCATCATCTGGCGCTGTATCCAACTCTTCCAACAGCCCTGGAGTCGGGTGGCTTGTTGGGTAATCATGAGTTAATACTTGCTTTGTTTTACTAGCCAGTATTAAGCCAGAGATTCTTAATGTCAGGCACGTTTGACCCGGCCATTAAGAATCTCCAATAAAGGGTTAAAAAAAAGACACCACACAGAGAAAAAATACTTTAATAGAAATAAATACACAGACACATTAGAGACTCCATCTTTATTACCCCATGTCAGCCCTCCACGATCCTGCTCTTCTGACTTTCTCGTTCAACAAATGCAGCTCTGCTACATCACTGCTGCACGGGGGAAGACGCTGCTTCCCGTGGAGCATTCACTCCGTGAAAGCTGCACGAGAAGCAGCGTGCAGCCTTCACTCCGTGAGTGACCAGTGCTGCTAGCGGTAACAGCGGTAACGCTGACAGACGCGTTACCATAGCAACGGTGCTCCCGGAACCGCGGTTAGCGGTGACGTCACCGCTAACTGTGTTGCTATGGCAACGGTGATCTCCGTTAATGACCGGCTGTGTCAGCCGGTCCCTAACGGAACGGGGAGTCGACCGTGTGCTAGAGCATGTCGCCGGTACACAGCGATACACAAATGTGCGCCGTTTACCGGAGAGATGCAATCGCAGGTCCTACATGACGCGTCATAGTCATGTGACCAGTCTGTAGCCAATGAGATAATAGCCACGTGACTGGTCACATGGCTATTTTGACGTCACGATAGGTCCTGCATCACTTCTGGCAGTGCTGGTCACCGGGAGGATTCAGCGATCATCAGATGGAATAGCGGCAGGAGACAGAGTGCAGGAGGGATCGCGGGGACCGGTAAGTGTTATGGCAATGTTTATTAACTGTTTGTGTACATTTATCATGCATTTTTATGTGTTTGTGATTGCCTCTCATTATAGCCTATCGGTTCGAGTTCGGTTTGTCGAACGTTCGACGAACCGAACTCGAACGGGACCTCCGTTCGGCGAACCGACCTCGAGCCGAACCGCGACCGGTTCGCTCATCTCTAGTTCTGGCACAAGGGCCTGTGTCATTGGCTGTCTAAGTCACATGTCCCTCTGCATTTAAAATGAGGACATGCGATATAGGCGCCATTTAGTGGATGTTAAATATTAGGGAAGGTGCTGCCACTGGTGCTGCTAGACAGTTAGCTTAGCTAGGGGATTAATGATAAATAGTTTAGATAGATAGTGTAGAATAGGTATGTGCAGTGTAAGGAAAGGTGTATTCCATAAATCAGCATTTCATGGTAGAAATAGGGATTGCCTGCTAAAGAGTTGCCAGTGACTGATTTAAATTATTGTTACTTATTACTGCCTGCTCAAAATTAGCCAGTAAACAACTTTTCTAGGTATTGTTAGTTTGTAGTGCCTGCTCCAAATTTGCTAGTGAACAAGCTGAATAGATGTTGGCACTTTTCAGTGCCTGCTCTAAATTATGTAGTGAACCAAATTTCTAGGTAGTGCAACTTATTACTGTCTAGTCGAAATTACCCAGTGAACCACATTTCTAGGCATTGTTACTTTGTAGTGCCTGCTCTAAATATGCTAGTGATCTAGCTAAATAGGTCTTGGAACTTTTCAGTGACTGCTCCAAATTATGCAGTGAACCAAATTTCTAGGTATTGTTACTTTTTAGTGCCTTTACAATATTGCCATATCAGGCAAGAAATAAATAATATATCTTTTGTGTCAGGTATCTGACAAGTGTGGGTGTCTGTCTGAAAGGGGAAGGGTCCATCACTCAGGAATGGTAAATTACGATGAGGTTGTGGTGGAAGGGTGAATAGGCAGAGTGTTCAAAGTTTACGTGTGGTACATTCTAATATTAGTCAAAGCCTTAGTGAGCAAACACCGGCTCATCCTATCCCAAAAGAAATGAGAACAACTTCCACTTCTGAACAGCCTACTTCACTAGATTTCTTTGACAGCCACACATCACTTCAACTTTGAAATAAGAGTGATAAACAGCATGTGCTAGAGTGGTGACAAGCATTGCATCAATTGGTTTCTCCTCCACTTCCTGTACTTCAACATCATACACAGTTCATTCCTTAGAGGTGCCACCCAGATTACACTTGTTTCTGCTCGCATCTCAAATCTCCAACCAGCAAACTGACTGTGGGGAACCACACATGGGCGAGTTTGCAGAGCTGTTCACCCATTCTATCCCATGGGCATCAGAGGTCTACTTCAGAGATTCCCAAACTCAAGAGAATAAATGCATCTGCACCGATGCCCAAAATCTTTGTCAGTTGAATACTTTCCTGGATGAAGTAGGGTCTGAATAGGAATCCGACTCTCGTCACCTAACAATAACCTCCGGGGGTGGAGGCGATGATGGTGATGAGATTCAGATACCTGAGGTGCACGCATATTGTTATGTGATGTTATGGGATGTCAGGTCAGGAAAAGGAAAAGTTGGACAACATAGAGCCTGAAGATGAAGTTATAGATCCGACTTGGTGTTAACCCAGAGTCACGCAGCTGTGAAGTTCAGCAAATAAGGAAGAAGGGAAAGGGAGGAGGGAGACGAGTAAGTTATATTGGCAATTCCCATACAAACACGTAGTGATGCAACCAGGTTTTTAACCTTTTTATCATGTATTAATAAAGAAGAACAAGTTTTAGATTTTCAATGTCGTGCTGGTCTTTTTCATATTTCCTATGGAAGTGACCATGCCTGATGTTTTTGACCCATGTTAGACACCGAGGCCACATCCTGTGTGTTGCATGGACGATACCTCCCTGCTGTGGGAAATGGTGGTAAATTGGGGGCAGTTGATACCACTGTCCTGCTGTCTGTCTGAAACGTTTTTAATTTCAAGACTCCAAGATGGGTCTCCAAATTGTATTTTTTCTGTATTGCCAGAGTTCTTGGAGGAAGAGACCTGTCACTCACACATCTCTTTATTTTTAAAATTAAAATGCCAGCCCACATCTTGTGTGTTGCATGGACCATACTTCCCTGCTGTGCAAACTTGCTATGGAGAAATTGGAGGGACTTGATGACACTATCCTCCTGTCTGCATGCAATGTTTTTAAATATCAAGACTCCAAGAAGGGTCTCCAAGTTGTGTCTTGTCTCTAGTGCTAGGGTTATGGGAAGAAGAGGCCTATGCCTGTCACTCATGCTTCTCTTGATTTTTAAAATTAAAATGCCAACCCACATCCTGTGTGTAAGTCAATGCAATCAGGCAGTGTTTACGTTAATATACATTGGAGAATGCAATCACACAGCTGCAGTGATATGGATCACTATTCAGGCTGAGTTTGATCAATGGCTGTCTCCACTGAAGCTGGAACCAGGGAAGGCTGTTTGCAATAATGATGTAAATCTGGTGGTGGTATTACATGTGGATTGCATGGCTCACATACTTAACCTGGTTGTACAGAAATTTCTAGGGCACTATTCCATCCTGGACGCGCTGCTGCAGAAGGGACGATCACTGTGTGCTCGCTTTTTAAAATTAAAATGCCAGCCTACATCCTCTGTGCTGCATGGACCATACTGTCCTGCTGTGCAAACACACTATGAGGAAATTGGGTGGGGAGGTGAGCAATTGATGCCACAGTCCTGCTGTCTGCCTTAAACGTTTTTAATCTCAAGACTCCAAGATGGGTCTCCAAGTTGTGTCTTGTCTGTAGTGCCTGGGTTCTGGGAGCAAGAGGTCTATCTATGCCTGTCACTCATTATCTCTTTATTTTTAAAATTACACATCCTGTGTGTTGCATGGACCATACCTCGCTGCTGTGCAAACACACTATGAAAAAATGGGGGGACAATTGATGCCACTATCATGCTGTCTGCCTGAAAGGTTTTTAATCTCAAGACTCCAAGATGGGTCGCCAAATTGTCTTTTGTCTGTAGTACCAGGGTTCTGAGAGCAAGAGGCATATACCTGTCACTCCTGCATCTCTTGATTTTTTAAATGAAAATGCCAGCCCAAATCCTGTGTGTTGCATGGACTATACTTCTCTGCTGTGCAAAAACAGTATAGGGAATTGGGGCGAGAATTGATGCCACTGTACTGTTTTTGGCCTGCAATGTTTCTACATATCAAGACTAAATCAAGATGGGTCTCCAAGTTGTGTCTTGTCTGTACTGTCAGGGTTCTGGAGCAAGAGGCCTATACCAGTCTGTCATCTCGCTGTCTTTGGTGAAGGTAGACATGCTGGTTCAGGCCTTGCTACAGGGTCGGTCCCACACATCCATGTTGTGGTGTTGGACTATTTTTAGTCTGTGCCTATTGTTGCCACTTTTCCTGTTGTCTGACCTTAATTTTTGTAAATGTGAAGACTACAAGTAGAGTCTCCAAATTGTGTTTTTTCTTTAGTGCCAAGGTTCTGGGAACAAGAGGCCTATACCTGTCAGTCATGCATCTCTTGAGTTTTAAAATTAAAATGCCAGCTCACATCCTATGCAATGCATAAACCATACTTCTGTGCTTTGCAAACACACTATAGGGTGAGGAGCCAATTGATGGTTTTTAAATCTCAACATGGTTCTCCAAGTTGTGTCTTGTCTGTAGTGCCAGGGATCTGAGAGAAAGATTTCTATGCCTTTCACTCATGCATGTCTTGACTTTTAACATTAAAATGTCAGCTCACATTCTGTGTGTAAGTCAATGCGATCAGACAGTGCTTAAATTAATATCTACTGTAGAATGTGGTCACACAGCTGCAAAGTTGTGGACAACTATCAAAGCTGAGTTTTGATCAATGGCTGTCTCCACTGAACCTGGAGCCAATGAAGACCATGTGCAATAATGCTGCAAACCTGGTGGTGGCACTACGCCTGGGCGACATCACATGTGCATTGCATGGCTCACAAGCTCAACCTGGTTTTACAGAAATTTCTAGACCACTATTCCGGCCTTGATGCGCTGCTGCAGAAGGCATGGTCACTATGTTCTCACTTTTTAAAATTAAAATGCCAGCCCATATCCTGTGTGTTGCATGGACCATACTTCCATGCTGTGCAAACATGGACCATACTTCCATGCTGTGCAAACATGAGGAAATGGGGTGGTGGCCAATTGATGCCACTATCCTGCTGTCTGCCTGAAAGGTGTTTAAATCTCAAGACTACATGATGGGTGTCCAAGTTGTGTCTTGTCTCTAGTGCCTGGGTTCTGGGAACAAGATGCCTATGCCTGTTTTTCATTCATCTCTTTATTTTTACAATGAAAATGCCAGCCCGCCTCCTATGTGTATCCTGTATGTTGTATGGACCATACCTCCCTGCTGTGCAAACACACTATGGAGAAATGAGGGAAGCGATTGATGCCACTTTCCTGCTGTCTGCCTGAAGGGTTTTCAAATCTCAAGACTCCAAGATAGATCTTTAAGTTGTGTCTTGTCTGTACTGGCAGGGGTATGGGAGCACCAGCTTTACATTTGTGTCTCATCCATCTCTATATTTCTTATGTCAATAGTCTAGGAATCTGATGGATATCCCAAAGCAGTGGTGCTGCACTGTAAAATGTATTTTTGCTGTTTTCAAAGCTTTTTGACTCCCCCAAAAGGTGTTTTGTCTGTCTTATGTTTTGCCTCCCATTGAAGACAATGAGGTTCGAAAGGTTCATTGAACAGTTCGGTGAATGTAGCATTTGTTCGGCAAGGCTCGGCGAACCGAACTTTGAAAGGTTCGCTCATCTCTGATCTCCACTGTTTAGGCACATCAGGAAAGGGGCTCTCCAAACACAACACGGCATCTGCTAGCTATTCCAAAAACCTGTGCATTCAAAAAGTCAAATCGCACTCCTTCCCTTCCAAGTCCAAACAGTAGATTTCCACCACATATGTGGTATCAGCATACTCTGTTGAAACTGCACAATAAACTGTATGGTGCATTTTGTCTTACTACGGCCCGTTTCACACGTCCGTGAAAAACACTGACGTTTTTCACTGGCATGTAAAACACGCACATGTCCCTCCATGTGCCGTGAATTACGGCACACGTGGGTTGTCTAAGTGCAATCCGGGCTCCGTTCTCTGTGGCCCGTGATTGCACTTAGAAATCAACTCACCTGTGCGTGCTCCCGCTCTCCATGGTGCTGATCGCTCCCGCGGTGCAGCATCCGGCCGGCGCTGACCCCTGCAGCAGCTGCTTCCGGGTCGGCTGTGTCGTGCATCATGAATATGCGCGACAGTAATGAGCCGGCTCAGAAGCAACAAGCTGCATGGGCTGCAGAGAGCGCCGCTGAAGCCGGGTGAGTAAAAATGTTTTTTTATTTTAAAAGCACGTTTTTTTCTGGCACGTGTTTCACGGACCACACCACTGCGTGGTCCATGGGACATCAGTGATGCCAGAAAAAAATGGAAATGTCTCCGTGCGGAAATCACGGACACGCGTGAACGCTGCACGGAGACATGGTCAGTGAAACATCACTTTTCGTGTGAGCAGACCCATTCATTAGAATGGGTCTGCGTATGTCAGTGATTCTGGTATGTTTAAAAAAAAGCACCAACGTACCAGAATCACTGACGTGTGAAACAGGCCTACCATTGTAAAAATGCAAAATTTGTGGCTAAAGTAACATTTTTGTAGGCAAATGTACAATTTTAATTTTTTCCTTCCACACTGCTTTAATTTCTGTGAAGCACCTAAAGTGTTAATAAATGTCTTGGCTGTGATTTTGAGCACATTGAAAGGTGCAATTTTTAGAATGGTGTCACTTTTGAATATTTTCTGTCACACAGGCCTCTCAAAGCTACTTCAAATGTGATATCGATTCGTCTGTAAAAAATGGTTTTGTAAATTTTGCTGGAAAAATTAAAAATTGCTGATAAAAGTTTATTCCTTCTAACTATCT
This sequence comes from Anomaloglossus baeobatrachus, assembly GCF_048569485.1. Classification (NCBI taxonomy): domain Eukaryota; kingdom Metazoa; phylum Chordata; class Amphibia; order Anura; family Aromobatidae; genus Anomaloglossus; species Anomaloglossus baeobatrachus. Next base: position 406,580,985 of record NC_134355.1, read on the forward strand.
AACAAAAAAAATATGTTTAAAAAATTCTGCTGTAAAGTAGACATGTGATAAATGTTATGTTTTTAATTATTTTGTGTGATATAATGCTGTCGTTTGTTTAAGAGCATAACAAATTAAAATTTGGAAAATTTGGAGGTTTTTCCAAATTTTTAACAAATTTCCAATGTTTTCACAAAAAAACTCAAAAAATATCATCCTAAATTTTCCACTATCATGAAGTACAATATGTCACAAAAAAGCAGTCTGTCTCAGAATCACTAGGATCTTTGAAGCGTATATAAGTAGGATCCACAAACTTTATCTGTCCCATATAATGATTCATAAAACAAATATCCACAATTTATTCTAAGACAGTGCATGAGTCCAAAAAATTAGAATTATCCTTTTTTATTATATCCATATACTTTATTTGACTTATCAAAACACATCAAAATGACAACTAACAAAGTTTTTATAATTAGTTTAATGTTTCCAATAAATCAGATATTTTTTATGACAATACAATATATTGTATACAAGTCTAATACATTATAGAGGGTGTTCAGTCACTATTCACAGACGATGTATGTGAGAAAAACAAATGCCCTCTTTATACATAGACAGTATACAGATATGCAGCAGATACCTGTGATACAAGGTGTACTTTATATACAAACAATAAATCACAATAATTAAAGGCATTGTCCCACAAACAAATTACATTTTAATAAACAGATTGTGGAATAATAATAAGTTCCACAATTGGATGTGCTATCCTCCTGCTATATACTGTTATTTGCTGTCTTCAGGAAGAAAAGGGGGGACAAATGTCACCTACGGTAAGTGAGTATACTGATGAATCAATGGGGGCTTGCAGTTGCTATTTAAGATAAATGAGTGTTTCTGCCAGATCTACAGCCTTCTGAGCTCATAATAAATCAAGTCATTGACAATGTAGCAGAGCTTATGGTGAGGTGACAGTAATGGCGACACTAAAGAAACAATCCTGTGATAAAATAAGAAAATTTGTTACCTCAGGCATGGAAATGTGTTACTTCAGCTAGTCAGGGAAATGTGTTACCTCAGAAAGCAGCATGTGCAGGACATGCTGTTTTGTCTGTGTACTCGATTATCATAAGTAATATATTTCCCCCCTCTGACTAGGAGGTATGAGTCAACCATGAATTGAAGCAGCTGTGCATGGTCAAACACCAAAAATAACAGCTTAAACAAGGGGCAGGATACTGGTAGGAGTAGACATAATTATTAAAACTTATCTTTTAATAAAGTGCCTAAGTATAAACCGAAAGAATATTTGTCTATGTAATGACAGACTCCACAAACAAGAATTACTTCAAGTATATCACAGAAGGGACCAGTACTGTATCATCATAAAGTGCATAGCTTATTATACATGACAGGTGTAGTGTGTACATGGCAAATAATAACCAAGGAGGGAATATAATGGAATTGTCTCATCACATGTTCAGGTGGTATCCACCAATTAATCCAGGGGTTTGACAAAAATAAACTAAAGTATGTCACAGAAAACACCTGCACTGTATTATCACATAGATGTGGAGCTTATTAGACACAACAGGTTTAGTATGTGTATATATATATATATATATATATATATATATATATATATATACACACTAGAAGGTGGCACGATTCCAACGTATCGGGTAGTCTAGAATGTGTATGTAGGTTAGCAGATTGAATAATAATATAATCAGTAAGCCTTGAATAATGATGGTTCATTGCTCGTTGGTCTCCTGCTGTGCAGCACGCATCAGCGTGTTTGACAGTGGGAGACCAACGATCTGAATGGGCAGGGAGCCGGGGTAAGCTAGTAACCATGGTACACATCGGGTAACTATGGAAAGCGATTTCCATAGTTACCCAATGTGTACGCTGGTTAACAGCGTACGCCGGCTCCGGCACACGTGTGCCGAGAGCCGAGGTAAGCTAGTAACCATGTTACACAATGGGTAACTAAGCAAAGCGGTTTCTATAGTTACCCGATGTGTAGCATGGTTACCAGCCTACGCCGGCTCCGGGAGCCGGGTAAGCTAGTGGTTTCACACATCCGGCTTTTCTCCACTTTGTCGGATCCGGCGCGCTGCCGTAGGCTTGTTTCAGACTTCCGTGTTTTAGGTACGTGTGACATACGTTTTTAACGTGGATGTCACATGTACCCATGTTATTCTATGATGTGCCTCACACGTCCGTGTTTGCACACGGACCGTGTGACTTTTCATGACCCCGCACACACACACGCAGGCATCTTCGGCAGCATGGATGTCACACGGATCGCACACTGATGTGATCCGGGTGACATCAGTGTAAAACATACCGGAGAAAATATGGGTCTTTTTTTTAAATCAGATCTTTTTTTATTAAATCATTAGGGATCAATACAGAGAGTATTTCACTTTTCATATAACTGATAACAATAAACAGATAAACACATATGATTTATAAATCAGGTTCTTTCTCTGCATATATGTAAATATAATAATAGAGTTCTCAAATCATAATTATATTATATAACTTGAGCCTACAAACCTCGTGGCTCTACAAATAAACAAAACTTAAATTATGCAATAATGCCTCAGACTAACAGGAACACCTCCTCCATCAGCCGTGTCGCTCCACATCATATTGCTATACTCTCCTGCTCCTCCCTCTCCGTGCAGTCATCCATGAAACCATTCCAGTCCTCTCTCACCTCTTCATTCAAAGTCCATTTCGCCACAGAAAAAACTAGTTCTAATTCCCTTCCTCACACATGCCATCACTGCAGGCACAACAGTAACCGGTCCAGCATTGCATCCCGAACCAGTGCACTAGAGGGTAGGCCCGGCAACTCCATCCATGGCCGCCAAATGTTGTAAAACTTTTTCAATGTTTTTCTTTTTAAATAAACTCCCCTTTCCAATCTTATGACGTTATTTAATTTGTTTTTGAGCTCTGGTAATGTTGGTGGTAGAGGGTCTAACCAGTGATATGCAAGTAGCTTTCTTGCTTGGTACAAGATACGTGCTATTCCCAGGGCTGTTGGAGAATCCGGATCCACTTCTCCTTCCCATAGGCTCAACAGGCACAGGCGGGGCGAAGGTTGTATTGTGATATGATATATTTGACCTATAAGTCCCAGGGTTTGGTTCCAGAAATCACCAATGTGTCCACACTCCCACATAACATGCATCAAATGGGCATCATCCTGTCCACACCTAACACACTGTGTGTTTGGTCTGAGTCCCATCTTAAATAGTAGACTGGGAGTTTTATATACCCTGTGGATGAGATATATTTGAGACAGCTTTTGGCACTCCGATACCGCCAGTTTAGGAACTTGTTCCAATATATCAGACCACTGGCCTTCCGTCAGGGGACCGACGTCTCGTTCCCATTTGCTTTTAACAAGCAATGGATGTGTTTCCAGATGGGCAGGTAGTAATTTTTTATATAGTTCCGAAATAAGACCCTTAGAGGACTCAGATGTAAGCAGCCTATGTAATGTTTGATTATGTGTCACTGTGACCGGGTTTGTCCTCCCCTGTCTTTCCAGTGCGTGTCTCAGCTGCAAATACTGATAAAAGAAGACATGCGGAAGGTGAAACTCCGTTCTCAATTGTTCAAAGCTTTTAAGAGTATTATTTTGTAGTACTTGTGACACTAAATGGATCCCTTTATCCTCCCATCCTCTGAACCCTACTAATTTTTTAATTTCTGGCAAGTCGGGGTTCTGCCACAGTGGCCAGAGCTCTGTAGGTCCGCTTATCCCCAAAAGAGACTTACCCCTGTCCCACACCCGGAATATCATAGCCAGTGTGGGATATCGTGCCCCATTTATCTGTCTTTGTCCCACATCCAACCGGCAACCTGGGTACTTCCATACTGATCCCTCTCTCACTATATCACCACTGGTATCATACCCTCCTTCTTTGCCCCAACCCCTCAGATGTTGCATCTGGGAGGCTATATAGTATATATATGGGTTTGGTACCGCCAGTCCTCCCCCCTCCTTTCCCCGCTGTAGCACTTCCAGTCGAATCCTAGCTTGCTTTTTCTTCCAAATAAGTTCCCGGAATATTGTATTAATTTTTTCAAAAAATTCCCTACATATCCACACTGGAGAATTATGTATAAGGTATAGTAATTGTGGCATCATTACCATTTTAATTAAATTGGATCTGCCGACATTTGATAGCGGCAAACGGCACCAGGTATGCACTTTTGCTCTGAATCGCTGTAACAGGGGTTCCAGATTTAGGGCCTGGAAATCCTTCGGGATTGGGCTGACAATTACTCCCAGATATTTAAACTCCCGGACCACAGGAACTGGAATCTGTAAGTCCGAAAATTCCCCCGGAAGGGGGTCCAACGGCATTAAAGCCGACTTGGACCAGTTGATTAGTAGACCAGACCTCTGTCCAAATTCCCGAATGATATTCATTGCCGGCAAAATCGAGGAACGTACCCTGTCTCAATATAAGAGTAGATCGTCTGCGTATAATGATATCTTTTGTTCCACGGCTCCACACCGAAATCCCTCTACCTCCCTAGATTTCCGTATTGCCACTGCCAACGGCTCCACTGCAGTTGCAAATAGCAAGGGTGAAAGCGGGCACCCCTGTCTAGTACCTCTTCCAAGAGGAAAAGACTCGGAGACCCTGCCATTAACCCTAACCTTTGCCACCGGTGAGTCATATAGCAGTTTTACCCAATTTATGAATCTATGTCCAAAGCCCATTTTCCGAAGTACAGCCCACATATATTCCCATTCAAGGCTATCGAACGCCTTAGCGGCGTCTAATGACAAAATTGCCCTTTCCCCCGGTACCTCAGAACTATGTTGAATTCCCAAATATAATTTCCTGAGATTCATAGATGTGGCTCTGCATGGAATGAAGCCTGTCTGATCACTCTGCACTATAGATGAGATGACTCGGGACATCCTATTGGCGAGCACCTTGGCCAGCAATTTAATGTCTGTTTGTAGGAGAGAGATTGGGCGATACGAATCCGGGATCTCTGGATCTTTTCCAGGTTTTAATATTAAGACTATTAAGGCTTCCCTCATAGAGGGCGGGAGGACCCTCTGCCTTTCAGCCTCTTCAAATACCTTAAGTAGTTTGGGTAGCAGTAAGGGTGCATACGCTTTATAAAACTCTCCAGGCAGGCCATCCGTTCCCGGAGCTTTTTCATTTTGTGTCTGGCCAAGCGCTTCCTCCAGTTCCTCCAATGAGATGTCCCGGTCCAGCAATTCCCTGTTTACATCACTCAGTGAAGGAAGAGAGAGAGCATCCAAATACTGCTCAATCTCAGTCTCCGCGAGGTCACAGTCTGATGTGTATAGCCGCATATAATAGCTCTTTATTTCTCTTATTATATCCTCGCTTTCTGTTACAAAGTCACCTGATTCCGTCTTTAACCTATTTATATAAGAAGATCCTTCCTGTGCTCTAATGACTGTGGCCAGTAGGTGCCCCACGCCCTCCCCCGCCATAAAATAATTTTGTTTAAGGAAATAGCGTTTATTTTCTGCCACCGACATGAGATTTTCTTTGAGTGACATCTGTGCCTTCTCTAGAGTGTTTTTAGTTTCTACTGTTGGGTTGAGCACCACCGCAGCCTCCGCATCAGATACCTCCTGAATCAGACTCTGGGTGTAACATTTGGTTTGATTTTTGCGCATGCATATTTCTCTAATATATATGCCCCTTACCACAGCTTTCATAGAGTCCCAAACTATGTGTGGCGGTGCAGAGCACTCAGTAACATGGAAGTATTCTAGAATGTTATCATGTAAAGATCCCCCAATAAGCTGGATCCAGAAGGGATTAAGTTTCCAGATAGGCCTGGGCAGAGTGACGGGGTTTCCCCATGCAAGCGTAACATGTAATGGTGAGTGATCAGATACGCTTCTAGGTAGGTAGGCCACCTTTTGTGTATATGAGGCCATAAGTGCGTTTCCAATAGCCAGGTCTATCCGTGACATGGTGTGGTGGGAGCAAATATGGGTCTTTTTAATAAAAATATTTTCTATATTTACCTCTCTCCAGTGATGCTGTCTCCGGCTCTGCTGCCTCCCGCTCCTTATCGCCGCTCATTATACTCACTAAATATTCAGTGCCCTGTGGAGCTGGAAGCGGGAACAGCGCTGGGGACTTTAGTGCCGGGGACAGCATCGCTGGGTGAGTGTACAGCAGAGTGTGTGTGTGTGTGTACATGCATGTGCGCTATGTGTGTATGCGCCGGTGTATTCATGTGTGTCTGCTATGTGTGTATATGTGCTCAGTGTGTGTGTGTATACATGCATGTGCGCTATGTGTGTATGCACTTGGTGTATCCATGTGTGTCTGCTATGTGTGTGTGTGTGTCTGTCTGCTATGTGTGTGTGCTCAGTGTGTGTGTGTGTGTGCTCAGTGTGTATATGTGCTCAGTGTGTGTGTATGTGTGTACATGCATGTGCGCTATGTGTGTATGCGCTCGGTGTATCCATGCGTGTATGCTATGTGTGTATATGTGCTCAGTGTGTGTGTATACATGCATGTGCACTATGTGTGTATGCACTTGGTGTATCCATGTGTGTCTGCTATGTGTGTGTGTGTGTGTCTGTCTGCTATGTGTGTGTGCTCAGTGTGTGTGTGTGTGTGTGTGTGCGCTCAGTGTGTATATGTGCTCAGTGTGTGTGTGTGTGTGTGTGTACATGCATGTGCGCTATGTGTGTATGCACTCGGTGTATCCATGTGTGTCTGCTATGTGTGTATATGTGCTCAGTGTGTGTGTGTGTGTGTGAGTGTGTATACATGCATGTGCGCTATGTGTGTATGCACTCAGTGTATCCATGTGTGTCTGCTATGTGTGTGTGTGTGTGTGTCTGTCTGCTATGTGTGTGTGCGTGTCTGTCTGTGTGCTCAGTGTGTGTGTGCTCAGTGTGTGTGTATGTGTGTGTGTGTGTGTACATGCATGTGCGCTATGTGTGTATACAGGCATGTGTACTATGTGTGCATGCACTCGGTGTATCCATGTGTGTCTGCTATGTGTGTATATGTGCTCAGTGTGTGTATACATGCATGTGCGCTATGTGTGTATGCGCTCGGTGTATCCATGTGTGTCTGCTATGTGTGTGTGTGTGTGTCTGTCTGCTATGTGTGTGTGCTCAATGTGTGTGTGTGTGTGTGTGTGCGCTCAGTGTGTATATGTGCTCAGTGTGTGTGTGTGTGTGTGTGTGTGTACAAGCATGTGCGCTATGTGTGTATGCACTCGGTGTATCCATGTGTGTCTGCTATGTGTGTATATGTGCTCAGTGTGTGTGTGTGTGAGTGTGTATACATGCATGTGCGCTATGTGTGTATGCACTCGGTGTATCCATGTGTGTCTGCTATGCGTGTGTGTGTGTCTGTCTGCTATGTGTGTGTGTGCGTGTCTGTCTGTGTGCTCAGTGTGTGTGTGCTCAGTGTGTGTGTATGTGTGTGTGTGTGTACATGCATGTGCGCTATGTGTGTATACAGGCATGTGTACTATGTGTGTATGCACTCGGTGTATCCATGTGTGTCTGCTATGTGTGTATATGTGCTCAGTGTGTGTATACATGCATGTGCGCTATGTGTGTATGCGCTCGGTGTATCCATGTGTGTCTGCTATGTGGGTGTGTGTGTGTGTGCTCAGTGTGTATGTGTGTTGATTGGCGGTCAGGAGTGGGAGGCAGCAGAGCCGGAGAAAGCAGGTAAATATGAAAAATATTTTTATTTCACAGACCCGTGTTTTCTCCGGTACCTGTCACACGCATACAAACACGGATGTCACACGTATGACCATAACCATGCGTGTGACTGGTACCTGATTAAATATGGACGTCTGAAAGCAGCCATACACTGTGTACAGTACAGTGGCCGCGCCGCAACTTCCTTGTCACATGCTCCGGTCACATGACAACACGTGATCGGAAATTATCGCGTGGCCACTGTAGTGTACACAGTGCACGGGAGCGCGCCGGATCCGACAAAGTGGAGAAAAGGTAAGTAACTATTCAAAGCGACAGTGCTGACGTGTGCCAGGAGCCGGGGTAAGCTAGTAACCATGGTACACATCGGGTAACTAAGGAAAGCGGTTTCTATAGTTACCTGATGTGTACCATGATTACCAGCCTACGCCGGCTCCAGCACACGTGTGCCGGGAGCCGGGGTAAGCTAGTGGTTTCACACATCCGGCTTTTCTCCACTTTGTCTTGCTGGTGGGGGCTTCCGGGGGTGCAGCAGTCACCTGGGAGTAGGGGCTCTGTGTGGGTTTGGGGAATGCGTGCGGGGGGCGGGGCCAGGGCAAGGGTCCAATGCATGAGGGGGGCGAGGCCTGGCCGTGTGGCCAATGCGTGCAGGGGGCCGGGGCAAGCGGCCAATCCGTGCGGGGAGCGGTGCCGAGGCGAGGCGAGCGGCCAATGCGACGGTTGTCACTGTAACAACATAATTTTGGAGCAAGACAGACAGACAGAATAAGGCAATTATATATATACTAGAAGGTGGCCCGATTCTACGCATCGGGTATTCTAGAATTTACGTATTGTGTAGTTCATGTATGATTTTTGTTATATATATATATATATATATATATAGATGTTGTTGTGTGTAGTTACCAAGTGTTTGTGTAGGGCGCTGTACATGTTCTGGGTGTTGTCTGGGTGTGACGGGGGGTGAGAGCAGTGTTGTATGTGTGTTGTGTTGTTTGTGGAGCGCAGTGTGTCTGTAGCGTTGTGTGTGTGTTGCGCGGTTTGTGTGTGTGTGGTGTGTTTTGGGGGAGGTATGTTTTGTGCAATGTGTGTGTTGTGCGGTATGTGGGTATATTTGTGTGTGCAGCGTTGTCTGTGTGTGTGGGTGTCTGTGTAGGGCAGTTGTTTGTGGTTCCCAGTGTGTGTGGTGTGTTGTGCAGTGCGTGCGCGCGTGTGTGTGTGTGTTGGGGGAGGTGTGCACTTCCCATCGTGCTCCATCCCCCATGCAGCGCACTCCCCATCGTGCTCCATCCCCCATGCAGCGCACTCCCCATCGTGCTCCATCCCCTATGCTGCGCACCCCCCATCGTGCTCCATCTGCCATGCTGCGCACTCCCAACCGTGGTCCATCCGCCATGCTGCGCACTCCCAAACGTGCTCCATCTGCCATACTCCGCACTCCCCATCGTGCTGCATCCCCCATGCTGCGCACTCCCAAACGTGCTCCATCCGCCATGCTGCGCACTCCCAAACGTGCTCCATGCGCCATGCTGCGCACTCCCAAACGTGCTCCATCCCCCATGCTGCGCACCCCCCATCGTGCTCCATCCCCCATGCTGCACCAGCATCAGCCTCTCTACCCGCAGCATCAGCCTCTCTGCCCGCAGCATCAGCCTCTCTCCTCCCAGCATCAGCCTCTCTACCCGCAGCATCAGCCTCTCTCCTCCCAGCATCAGCCTCTCTCCTCCCAGCATCAGCCTCTCTCCTCCCAGCATCAGCCTCTCTCATCCCAACATCAGCCTCTCCGTCCCCAGCATCAGCCTCTCCGTCCCCAGCATCAGCCTCTCCGTCCCCAGCATCAGCCTCTCTGTCCCCAGCATCAGCCTCTCTGTCCCCAGCATCAGCCTCTCTGTCCCCAGCATCAGCCTCTCTCATCCCAGCATCAGCCTCTCTCCTCCCAGCATCAGCCTCTGTCCCCAGCATCAGCCTCTCTCCTCCCAGCATCAGCCTCTCTCCTCCCAGCATCAGCCTCTCTCCTCCCAGCATCAGCCTCTCTGTCCCCAGCATCAGCCTCTCTGTCCCCAGCATCAGCCTCTCTCCTCCCAGCATCAGCCTCTCTCCTCCCAGCATCAGCCTCTTTCCTCCCAGCATCAGCCTCTCTCCTCCCAGCATCAGCCTCTCTCATCCCAGCATCAGCCTCTCTCATCCCAGCATCAGCCTCTCTGATCCCAGCATCAGCCTCTCCGTCCCCAGCATCAGCCTCTCTGTCCCCAGCATCAGCCTCTCTCATCCCAGCATCAGCCTCTCTCCTCCCAGCTTCAGCCTCTCTGTCCCCAGCATCAGCCTCTCTCATCCCAGCATCAGCCTCTCTGTCCCCAGCATCAGCCTCTCTCCTCCCAGCATCAGCCTCTCTCATCCCAGCATCAGCCTCTCTCCTCCTAGCATCAGCCTTTTCTGTCCCCAGCTGATGCCTTTTCGGTCCCCAGCATCAGCCTCTCTCCTCCCAGCCTACCCCAGCCTCAGCCTCCCCCAGAATCAGCCTCTCTTCTCTCAGCCTCCCCATCCCAGCCTTCCCCAGGATCAGCCTCTCTCCTCCCAGCCTCCTCCAGCACGCCGTGCTCCTCTGCCGACACTCACAGATCCGATCGCATACACTCACACACACCCGATCGCATACACTCACACACACCCGATCGCATACACTCACACACACACACATTGACGATATTGCACATACACGCTCATACAACATCCGGAGATACCACATGCTTCTGGCCATGTGATCCTCCGGCAGGTCCTGGAAGCTCACAGCACAATATCGCCGCCGAGAAGCAAGCGATATCCCAGGATGTTGTGAGTGTGTGGATGCGATGTGATGTGTGTGTGAGAGTGAGTGTGATCTGATGTGTGTGTGTGTTGTTATGTGTGTGTGTGTGTGTGTATTTTTCGCCGCTGCAGGACCTTGATGCGCTGGTAACTATGCTACCATGGTTACCAGCGCATCTCGTCCCCCGCTCGCACGGGAGCCCACACCAGCATACGCCGGCCAGCCCCAGCAATGCGAGGGTATGTGTCGGCTGGTTTGGCGGCGCACGCTGATGTGGGCTCCCAGGGGTACAGTACTCACCTGGTAGTCGTAGCTCCGTGACCGTGTCTGTTCGGGGAATGCGGGGGGGCGGGGCCAGAGCTAGCGTGCATTGCGTGAGGGGGGCGGGGCGTGGCAGAGTTGCCAATGCCTGCAGGGTGCCGGGGCGAGAGGCCAATCTGTGGGGGGGGCGGAGCCTGGGCGAGCGGCCGGCCAATCCGTGTGGGGGCGCAGCCTGGGTGAGCGGCCAATCCGTGTGGGGGGGCGGGGCCATGGTGAGCCCAGCGGCCAATCAGCTTTGTGTCACCGTAAGGACACAATTTTGGAGCAAGACAGACAGACAGAATAAGGCAATTATATATATAGATATATATATATACACTGTGCCTTGTGAAAATATTCGGCCCCTTTGAATTTTTCAACCTTTACCCACATTTCTGGCTTAAACATAAAGATAAAAATGTTACATTTTATGCTGAAGAGTCAACAAGTGGGACACAATTGTGAAGTTGATCAAAATTTATTGCTTATTTTAAACTTTTATAAAAAATAAAAATAAATAACTGAAAATTGGGGCGTGCAATATTATTCGATCCTTCAAGTTAATACTTTGCAGCGCCACCTTTTGCTGTGATTACAGCTGCAGTCGCTTGGGGTATGTCTCTATCAGTTTTGCACATCGAGGGACTGAAATTCTTTCCCATTCTTCCTTTGCAAACAGCTCGAGCTGAGTGAGGTTGGATGGAGAGCGTTTGTGAACAGCAGTTTTCAGCTCTTTCCACAGATTCTTGATTGGATGCAGGTCTGGACTTTGACTTGGCCATTCTAACACCTGGATACGTTTATTTGTGAACCATTCCATTGTAGATTTTGCTTTATGTTTTGGACCATTGTCTTGTTGAAAGACAAATCTCCCTCCCACTCTCAGGTCTTTTGCAGACTCCAATAGGTTTTCTTCAAGAATGGCCCTGTAATTGGCTCCATCCATCTTCCCATCAATTTTAACCATCTTTCCTGTCTCTGCTGAAGAAAAGCAGGCCCAAACCATGATGCTGTCCCCACCATGTTTGACAGTGGGGATGGTGTGTTCAGGGTGATGAGCTGTGTAACTTTTACGCCAAACATATTGTTTGGCATTTTGCCCAAAAAGTTAAATTTTGGTTTCATCTGACCAGAGCACCTTCTTCCACATGTTTGGTGTGTCTTCTAGGTGGCTTGTGGCGAACTTTAAATGATATTTTTTATAGATATCTTTGAAAAATGGCTTTCTTCTTGCCACACCTCTATAAAGGTCAGATTTGTGCAGTGTACAATTGAATGTTGTCCTATGGACAGACTCTCCCACCTCAGCTGTAGATCTCTGCAGTTCATCCAGAGTGATCATGGGCCTCTTGGCTGCATCTCTGATCAGTCTTCTCCTTGTTTGAGATGAAATTTTTGAGGGATGCCCGGGACTTGCTAGATTTGCTGTGGTATGATACTCCTTCCATTTCAATATGATCGCTTGCACAGTGCTTCTTGGGATGTTTAAAGTTGTGGAAATCTTTTTGTAACCAAATCTGGATTTAACCTTCTCCACAACAGTATCACGGACCTGCCTGTTGTGTTCCATGGCTTCATGATGCTCTCTGTGCTTTAAACAGAACACTGAGACTATCACAGAGCAGGTGCATTTATATGGAGACTAGATTACACACAGGTGGCTTATATTTATCAGTCATTTAGGACAACATTGGATCATTTAGAGATCAATGAAATTCTGGAGTGAATTTGCTGCACTGAAAGTAAAGGGGTCAAATAATATTGCACACCCCAATTTTCATTTTTTTCTTTTTTTTACAAAAGTTTAAAATAAGCAATACATTTTCTTCAACTTCACAATTGTGTCCCACTTGATGATTCTTCCCCATAAAATTACCCTTTTTTGTCTTTATGTTTGAAGCCTAAAATGTGGAAAAAGGTTGAAAAATTCAAAGGGGCCGAATACTTTCGCAAGGCAATGTATATACACACATATATATATATATATATATATATATATATATATATATATACCCCTCCTGGTATATATTCCCATCCTTGGCCCCTCCTGGTATATATGCTCTCCTCCTGGTATATATGTCCCCTTCCTGGTATATATATTCCTATCCGGGGCCCTTCCTGGTATGTATGTTCCCATCCTGGGCCCTTTGTGGTATGTATTTCTCCCTCCTGGTATATATTTAACCCTCCTGGGCCCATCCTGGTAATATGTCTCCCTCCTTGTTTATTTGTCTTTTTCCTGGTATATATGTCCTCCTCCTGGTATATATGTCCTATCCTGGGGCCCTTCTGGTATATATATCCCTTTCCTGGGTACATTCTGGTATATATCCCCATCCTGGTTTCTGTCCACTTCCTGTTATATAAATGTCCTCCTCCTGATATATATGGTATATACATCCTCTTCCTGGGCCCCTCCTGGCATATTTGTCTGCCGCAAAAAAAGAAAGAAAAAACTTTTTACTCATCCTCCCCGGCTCGCACGTCATGCAGCGTCCTCTTTGAGCTGCAATGCATTTCAGCTGGATTTGCATCAAAGGGTGCATATCCAGCTGAAGCAAGGGGTGGGCCCCCAACATCTCCAGAGATCGTCCCACTCCTTTATTCAACTCGCCAAGCACTTACCTTTCCCCACCGGCTGCCACGTTCTTGCCCCCTCCACAGCTCTGTTACCTGCAGCAGCGTGATGAGGTCACAGGGTGATTACTTCATTGGCTGAGTGCTGGGCAACAGGATGACATGCTGGCACCCTACTCTGCTCCATTGACCCTGCCTCCAGGACATGGCTAATTCGCATGCAATACCTTTTGCATGTAAATTAGCTATGTATAGTGGCCGAAGCCACATGGCTGGGCCCCTCTGCTGCAGCTGTGACTGGGGCTCGGTGAAAAGGGAGGCCTGATCCATATTGACACTGGGTCATGTGGTTATTAGTTTTGAGATACTCCAATATGGCATCTCTTAGGAACCGCTCAAGGATTTCACCCACAGTAGAGGTTATACTTACCAGCCTATAATTCCCAGGCTCAGATTGTGTCCCTTTTATGAATAATGGCACCACATTTGCTATGTGTCAGTCATGCGGTACAGTTCCTGTTATTATGGAATCTGAGAAGAGTAAAAATAAAGGTCTGTCTATCACAATGCTTATTTCCTGCAATACACAGGAGTGTATGGCATCTGGGCCTGGGGATTTATGTACTTTAGTGTTTTTGAAATACTTCCTGATCGGTTAAACAGGTGACATTTATTGAGGCATTTATGGTGTACCTGATCATGTCATCTGTCATGGGATTTTCTTGTATAAAGACTGTACAAAAAAGAGTTTAGCAGATTGGCCTTTCCTTCATCTTCTTCCACCATTTCATTCAGACTGTTTTTGAGGGGGCTAGAAAAATATGTGTATCTTTCATAAAGATTCATTTTTTCCACCTACATATAAATTCCAAACTTTTGAGCATGACAGAGACCTTCATATTATTTCATGAAAATTAAAATGGCACAAACAATTTGTGTGCACAGACAAGTGTACCTAGTTTGGAATTGGGAATCCCTGTCACCCTCATACCTGACTTTAGGCTACTTTATGATCTTCAAATTAAGCAAAAGTATATGACTAAAATTTAACCTTTAATGGATATACATTAAAATAAGGTTAGAACACTTCCACATAATAAACATCATCAAGTTCCTACAGTGAAACCCACTAGTAAGCCAAAATCAAAAAGGACCACCTACTACAGCAGAGGGTAAATCACTGAGCATGCCACTGACATATATTGAACATAAAAAACACAATAAACAATTGCAAAATACAGAAATAAATGAGCATTTGTCACTTCCCATGAAGTAGGACAGTGGTCCTGTAAAAAAGGAAATAGAAAAAACACAAAAAACTCAAAGAAATACAGTTCACACAGTGACAGTGATCAGCTGTGCACTAGCACCAGTTATGTTCCTGGAGGACTCTGAACCATGGTACTGCTTGAAACTGCTCACACCCCGACTCGTACAGATCTGGTGAGATAATTCCAATCTTATGCTAGTGCACAGCTGATTTGGCCCTTCCCCACTCGTAACCTATAAAAAGGGAAAATCCTTGGGAGATAGATTGGTACACAGTCACTTCACTCTACCAAAATAAACCACGTGACTTTCTTCAAGAATGAAAGGCTGCTTTAGACATAGTGGTTGTGTAGCATGCCATTTTAATACATCACCAGACAACATTACAAGTACAGTGAAGAAAGAAACATTTCTGATTGTCCCTCTGACCTCAAAAATGTGGGGAAGACAACACGTGAATTAAGACCAAGGGTTGAGGAACACCTTAGAGATATTGTCAACAGAAAAGATACTCATTAAGAAAGACAAATGGCTGATATACATGGTCTAGTTACAATTGAACTAAAATATATGTGTGTAGACAAAGTGAAACCATTAGTAAGGGGAGGTAATTGGGATGAGATTATCTTATAATGTGGGACGAGATGAATTTTACACTTCAAAAGACAAACACCCAACGATTAGAATGAACATCTCACATTTAGCTTATTCCTTTGACAAACAGAGACTAATAAGGACATATAAATAGGAATAGTCAACTTGGAGTGATAACACCATTACTTTTACCTTAGGATACCAACCCCTGGGGTTAAGCAGGGTCCAGCAGTGTTAGGTAAAATATCTTGGGCATTAATAGGTATGTCATTGCTCCCTCTCCATAATACCCTCTCTCAACATGAATCCTTCTCTTTTTTTGTTTCTCTATACTATATGAAATCTTGTAATCTCCAATTGATAAATAATGACACACATCTTTTCCATCCTAATACTCTAACCTCTGTTATGCCATTTTTTTCTACCTCCATTAACCCTCTATGGAATAATTTATTTCCATTTCCTTCTCTCATAGAGGACTCATTTTGTTTAATGTTGACATTCACAATTAGGTATAACGCTTGATCATAGAATAATAGAATCATAGAATATTAGAGTTGGAATGGACCTCCTGGGTCATCTAGTCCAACCCCCTGCTCAAAGCAGGATTCACTAAATCATCCCCTTCTTATGCATATTTAACCTTAAGCACCTTTAAGCCCTGTGGTTCAACGCTTTTCTCCAGAGTATGTGGAATGCACACGTCATATTATGGAGATCCTGACCAATGTTTTAAACCAAACCTGAAGTGGTGGTTACACCTATTTAGCAGATCAGTAGGGGAGAGGTTGCTTATGATAGTCATAGAAATAAAAAAACAAATATTTTAAGTGGAATTAAAAGCCTTTCAATATATTTTGGAGGAGTAATTCTCTGGAGGGGAAAGTGAATTGTCACTTATGCGCTCCAAGTTATCTGAATATACTGTATGTGTTCCATTTAGCAATACACCGGAAGTGATATCACACACTAAAGGGGGCTTTACACGCTACGATATCGTTAATGTTTTATCGTCGGGGTCACGTTGTTAGTGACGCACATCCGGCGTCATTAACGATATCGCAGCGTGTGACACTTACCAGCGCCTTTAAGCGACCTCAAAAATGGTGAAAATCGTTCACCATGGACAGGTCGTCCCAAACTCAAAAATCGGTAAGGGTTGTTTGTCCATGTTGTTCATCGCTCATGCAGCAGCACACATCGCTATGTGTGACACCGCAGGAGCGAGGAACGTCTCCTTACCTGCCACCGGCCACAATGCGGAAGAAAGGAGGTGGGTGGGATGTTACGTCCCGCTCATCTCCGCCCCTCCGCTTTGATTGGCCGGCTGCTTAGTGACATCGCGGTGATGTCGCGGTGACGCCGAACATCCCTCCCCCTTGAGGGAGGGATTGCTCGGCAGTCACAGCGACACCGCCGACCAGGTAAGTGCGTGTGACGCTGCCATAGCGATAATGTTCGCTGCGGCAGCGATCACACAGTATAGCATGTGCGACGGGGGCGGGTACTTACACGCTCGATATCGCTAGAAATTGCTAGCGATATCGTAGCGTGTAAAGCCCGCTTAATAGTCTTGAAAGTTTCCATGCCACTCACCATTTAATATGCAAACCACAGGTGGGCACTCAATAGTCCTGGAAAGCTACTGTGGTTTAATCTGGTTTTTAGTTCTTATGCTACCTATTGCACTCTTCTGATTAATCTATTGAGGAAATACATTAGAAGCAGGGAACATGTGGGAGCATCTGTGGCATGATATCCTCCATGATGGTAACATTTAGCTGTTTTGAATACACTGGATGTTTTAACCGCTGGATTGATTTGTGGATACGACCTGAACATGTGATGAGAGTGAGACTATTCTATTTTATTCTCTGCTTTGTTATTATTTTCCTATTATATACACACTAAACCTGTTGTGTCTAATACGCTATACACTTTGTGATGATACAGTACAGATCCTGTCTGTGATATACTTTAGTTTATTATTGTCAAACCCCTGGAATGATTGGTGGCTACCACCTGAACATGTGATGAGACAATTCCATTATACTTTCTCCTTGGTTATTATTTGCCTTATATATGCACACTATACTTGTCATATATAATAAGCTATGCACTTTATGATGATATAGTACAGGTCCCTTTTGTGATATAGTTGAAGTAATTCTTGGCTGTGAGTCTGTTTTTACATAGCTAAATATTTTTTGGGTTTATATTTAAGCACTTTAATAAAAAGTAATTTCTAAGAATTATGTCTACCCATACCAGTATCCTGCCCTTGTTGTAAGCTGTTATTTTCAGTGCCTGACCATGCTCCAATTCATGGTTTATATAACTCCTAGCCAGAGGAGGGAAGCATTAGTAATTTATGATAAGTGAGTACACAGACAAAACAGCATGTCATGCACATTCTGCTTTCTGAAGTAACACATGTCCCTGCCTGAAGTAACACATTTCTATGCCTGAGGTAACAAAGCAATAAAAAGTTGAGGTTTAATAATTATCTCTACCTATACTAATATCCTATGTGTAAATTGGTAGATAACCTGCTTCTGTTGAGGAACCTTGTTAAAAAAGGGGCATATTTATTAGGTTATCTTAGTACAGGAACATTTTTGAATACATCCAATTTTGGAACTTACAACTATTCCAGGACCTATTGATTAAAATGTACTTTATTCATAAAATAACCCTTCTAAACATATCTCTGGTACCAGTGGAAGTAAGGAACCAAAAATAAGACTCAAATAGTGAAATATCATTGTAATTTATGGTAGCTTAGATACAGCATAAATATACAGTAATTAGCTTTCTCATAAGTTATATTTCATAGTGTCTAGGAATTTATTAAGCTTTCAGAAACATTTCCTTGTGGGACAGCAGTTTTCTTCTGTGATCTGCAAGCACTGTAAGAAAAAAAAGTAAATTACATCATGTAAAAGCTCTAGAATGATTACATAGATGTATTCTGCGTTTTTTTCTGTAAATAGAAAATTATGTATCTCTAAATATGGCTGTAAATGTTAAATCATATTTTCTCTTTATATAGTATATTCCATCTGACTCTCTGGAAATTGAGTAATGGTCCATTAATTTTCTAAATCACAATTTTTACTGAGCTTTAAAAATTGCAAAAAAGCAGATTTTCCAAAGCTTCCATGATACATTATGTTGAATAACCTCAATATCCACTATAACTATTAGTCATAACGCATATATTTTAATTAAAGTAAAAATAAAAAGGATTTAGGAGTGTTATTAAACTTGTAATATAGATCATTGTGCTATTTTGAGAAGACTTAAAACTGACATTTATGGCCGACAATACAAAGAATTAATTTGCCTAAATAAGCAGCAACAAATTAGTTGATAGGTGTGTTTTAGTTGGTGTTACAGACATACAGTTGAAATTAGAAGTTTACATATAGCATCTAAAAAGGCACATATGCATGAAATCAGAATAAACCTTTCCTGTTTTAGACCAATTAGTATTACCAAAATTATTTATATTTGCCAAATGCCAGACTAATGAGAAAGAATGTTTTAAGGCATTTGTATTACTTTCTGCAAAGTCAAAAGTTTACATACATTTCATTAGTATTTAGTACCATTGCCCTTAAGCTGTATGACTTGGGTCAAACGTTTTGGATATCCTTCCACAAGCGTCTCACAATAGTTGGAAGGAATTTGGGCCCATTATTCGTGACAGAACTGGTGTAACTGAGCCATGTTTGTAGGTCGCCTTGTTCGCACCAGCCTTTTCAGCTTTGCCCATAAATTTTCAATAGAATTGAGATCAGGGCTTTCTGATGGCCACTCCAAAACATTGACTTTGTTATCCTTAAGCCACTTTGTAATCAGTTTGGCGGTATCCTTCAGGTCATTGTCCATTTGGAAGACCCATTTCTGCCCAAGCTTTAAGTTCCTGGCTAATGTCTTGAGATGTTACTTCAATATTGCCCCATCATTTTCTTTCCTCATGATGCCATCTATTTTGTGAACTGCACCAGTCCCTCCTACAGCAAAACAACCCCATAACATGATGCTGCCTCACCCATGTTTCACAGTTGGGATGGTGTTCTTAGGCTTCAAAGCTTCTCCCTTTTTCCTTCAAATGTAACAACAGTCATTATGGCCAAACAGTTCAATTTTACTTTCATCAGACCACAGGACATGTCTCCAAAAATCAAGGTCTTTGTTCTTATGTGCATTTGCAATTATTAATCTGGCTTTTTCTATGTTTCTTTTGGAGTAATGGCTTCTTCTTGGCTGTTTTTGCTTTGACCACAGATTGTGCAATCTCTGTTTAAATGGTGAAATGGCAACTTGTGCCTAGACCCCCCAGCAATCTCTATTTAGATGGTGAAATAACAACTTGGGGCTAGCCATATAATTTGCCATCACTAATGAAAAGCTGGGTTGTGGCACACAACGTTCCCCACATTGGGGAGTGTGATGAATGTTTACAGTATAGAGACTGAGCAGTATAGGGGGACACAGTGTAAGGACAATGTAAAGAGGTGGCCCTGTATGGAAAGGAGAGGGCAGTGTGAAGGGCATATATGATAAGAGTGACAGCATGTGGGTCATATTTGCGCAGGGAATACAATGAGCATCAATTATTTATTCAGGCACACAATGTATGGCAGAATTTTTTATTCAACAGCATTATAATCACTCTGCTATTTTAAATGGTATCATGCCAGGATGTGCTGCAAATGATCAGAGAATTTAGAAGTCTGCAGAGACAAGCTGTGGATGTGAAAATTCATCATGGAATCTGGACAAGATGAACAAAAGAAAGAGAATTTATTATGACCAGAGACAAACAGCGTCACCTATAAGGTACTAGGATGTAAATGTTTGTGATGCTGACTAATTCTCATCATTAGGGCTCTTTTTCACTTGTATACTGCTTCCGATGCATGCGTCAGCTGAGGGTCATGCGACTGTGATGCGATCTTGCCATCGCATCACAGATGCAGAGAAGATGGAGGGAGCACTTTCTCACCATCTCCTCCACTGTCTATCTCTGTCTCTGTCTCACATGAAAATCACAGGTGGAGAAGAGCACTTACTGTGGTTCCTGTAAGGTCCGCTGACTGATGAATGATAACAACTAGAGATGAGCGGTGTTCAAATCGAACTGTTCGCCAATCTCAAATTCGACCTGTTTTAGGTGATGTTCGAGTCGTTCGACGAACGCGAACAATTAGCTTCAAGTTCGACAGTTCGAGGTTATGCTCAATAATGGTTCGATCACCAAAAGCGTAACTGTTTTTTCACAGTAATACTTTCATTCAATGTTAATACAGTGGAACCTAGTTAACGAGAACAATCCATTCTGGGAGTGTGCTTGCTAACCAAGTTACTCGTTCAGCAAAGCAAGATTTCCCAAAGAATATCATTGCAATGCAGACAATTCGTTCCACAACTTGTTAAATGTCCCATCCTGGTCCCCTATTGTGCCATTCCACACATGCACAGACACACACAAACACGTAAAAACACGTACAAACACACACAAACACACAAAAACATACACAAACATACATGCAGACACACATATTATGCTCACCTTACCTTCCGTTCCATCGCCGGCCTCCTGGGACTTGCAGTTTGCCGGTACAGGATATGTATTGGGTAACCATACGACCGATGCCCCGGATCTTTCGCTGCCTTTGAGTAGCGTCTGACAGAAGTTCCTCCCTCGTCGCTATGGTTACCCGACACACGTAGTTCGCCACTACAGGATGTGTATGGGTAACCATCGCGACAAGGGAGGAACTTTCTCTTTCAGACGCTACTCAAAGGCAGCATGCTGGCAAATCAGAGGCAAGCGGCTCCTGCCTTTGACGTCAGCGCTCTGGCAGCCGACGTTCCAGCATCGGTCGCATGGTTACCCGATACACATCTTGTACCGGCGAACTGCAAGTCTCAGGAGGCCGGCGATGGAATGGAAGGTAAGGTGAGCATAATATATATGTGTGCGTTCGTGTTTGTGCATGTTTGTATGTGTTTGTGTTTGCCTGCCATTGCTTTCAATGGTGTTCTAAGGTGTTCGAAAGTGTTCGACGGACACACCCGCTGTTCGACGAACCGAACCGAACTTGAACACTAGAGTGGTGGCTCATCACTAATAACAACGACTCCCAGTATCTCCTTATCATTGTTATGGATGTATTGGAAGTTGTAGGTTCAAGTGATACAAATGTATATGATCTGACCTAACATTATAATCGATAAACCATGTACTGATGAGGGGTTTGCTGCTGTGTTTCTATACTGATGGGCGTTCTACTGATGTATTTTTGTACTGCTGCTGGTTATAGTAATATATTATAGTACTGCTGGTGGTTTTGGTGATGTGCTTCTGTACTGATGGGAGTTCTAGCGATGTATTTAGATACTGCAAGTGGTTCTGATGATGTATTATTATGCTGCTATTGGCTGATTCCGTATATATGGAATAATCCATAACTTGTAAGATTATGTGATACATGTCTATGTTAATAAATTGTTGTGCCGTCTGAAAAATTAAGGGTTACTATGTTTTTATTTATGTTAGGAGTATTAAAGGGGTTGTCCAAGTTTGTGAAGAGAGGGGTAATCCCGGCACACAGTATATGAAAAAAATGGTAAGTCCAGGTATAATATGCTTGAACAAAATTTCTTTATTTTTCACCAATTATTGTACTGCCCGCCCAACGTTTTGGCTCATGCAGGAGCCTTCATCAGGGGTCAAGAGCACTAAGAAAAGGAATATGGTATACAAGGAAAAACAAACAGAAACAGTATTTACAAAATGCATCATGACATTACATCAAAGAAATTATAAGGAAAAAAACCTATTGAGGACTATGGGAAAGATATGAAACTATTGTCGTGGTGTGAGGGTTGACCTAAAAGGATCTAACCGCTAAGAGAGAAGAAAAGAAAATCCTGTGAATATGAAGGGTGAAAAAAAGGGGGGGGGGAGAGAA
Source organism: Anomaloglossus baeobatrachus (assembly GCF_048569485.1). Classification (NCBI taxonomy): domain Eukaryota; kingdom Metazoa; phylum Chordata; class Amphibia; order Anura; family Aromobatidae; genus Anomaloglossus; species Anomaloglossus baeobatrachus. Next base: position 406,603,234 of record NC_134355.1, read on the forward strand.
CGAGGAAAAGAAGAAGAGAATAAAAAGGTAAAAGAAGGGACCTAAAGAGATATAGAGAGAGGGAGAAGGAAACAGGGAAAGGAGAGAAACTGAAAAGTATGGAGTAGTCAGGAAGCAAGAGAATTACTGGAGAACATACCCGAGAAATTGGTAATGGTGAGAAATCATGTAGGTACAGCAGGACCTGTGAGCGAGAGGGAATTGTAGGAAAAGAAGGAAAAAGAGGAGATGCATAAGATATCACATAGTGTAATTAAAGGGGTGAAAAGTAGTAGGACCATGTTTGACTTACTTAGTGTAGTCAGCTAATGGGTTAATCCAATCCTCGTTCTCTCCCCCACCCCTTTTTTTCACCCTTCATATTCACAGGATTTTCTTTTCTTCTCTCTTAGCGGTTAGATCCTTTTAGGTCAACCCTCACACCACGACAATAGTTTCATATCTTTCCCATAGTCCTCAATAAGTTTTTTTCCTTATAATTTCTTTGATGTAATGTCATGATGCATTTTGTAAATACTGTTTCTGTTTGTTTTTCCTTGTATACCATATTCCTTTTCTTAGTGCTCTTGACCCCTGATGAAGGCTCCTGCGTGAGCCAAAACGTTGGGCGGGCAGTACAATAATTGGTGAAAAATAAAGAAATTTTGTTCAAGCATATTATACCTGGACTTACCATTTTTTTCATATACTGTGTGCCGGGATTACCCCTCTCGATTGACTTATTTTTTTCCCGAGCACCAGGATTATAGCAGTGAGCACAATTTATTCTCTACTGTTACTATTGATTTTTTGATTGTAGCTCCTGCCTTCCTATCACTCTTTTGGATATGTCGTTTTCTACGTTTTCATATAATGACGACGATACTTCCGCTATATTATCTAAAGTGCATGTATCCAATCAATTTCTTATGACTCCTACTGAGGAGATTCGAAACAAGGATTACGAGAAGGAGTTACGCCGACACACCGCCTTGGAACTACATTATATCACTCTGGCAGAGTATCATAGGGCGAAGAGGATTCCTCGTGGACTTCGCATCCCCTTACGACCGACCCTCTTTTCGGACAATACCTCCTACTGCGATAAATACGAGAGCATTCTAAATAAATGCTCTATGGACCTTATATTACTAACTATAGAATTCTTGGAGAAGGAGATTACGGATATTGGTGTCAACATTACCACCATTGAGCAACAATTACAGAATACCCTTTCATCCACAGAGTTTTCGTCCATCAAAACTAAAACCGAATCCACGATTCTCGAATTTCGTAAAAACTTACAAACACGCAAACGAGAGAAATTCCAGCGAGACCAACAAGACTACGTTAAGAACCAAGTGTACACATGGCGTTCATCCAGTTACACCTATCCAAGACGCTCACCCTACCCTGGACATTACACCTCGTCCAACAGCTCGGACAGCGAGCAAAATCAAGCTCACTCTTCTCTTTTTTTAGGTCAGCGACGAACGCACAAAGGAAAACGCGGCGGAGCAAGGGAATTCGTCCCAAGAACAGTGACGACACGCTCACAGGTAAGACCAATCTGGTCTTCAACATTTCCTCATACACCCTGTCCCCCACCGAGTCATCAGTCCTTCAGAAGGGCTTATCGTTCTGTCCCACTCCACCCTTTGATTCCTTCACCTTAGACCAAGAGACAAGGAGATTCTTTAGGAACCTCCGTCTCAAGGTGCACTTCGACAATCTACAACCTAGTCCCTTGGACACTAGCGGTCCCGTGGCCTCAGACACGTTTCACCTGAAGGGTTTGGGTCTACGTATTCCCAGTACTTTTTCTCCACCTAAGAATCATCACCCAGTGGAGACATATATCTCCTTGGTTTCCAATGATATCAATCATCTCGTGGATAGTATACACAGAGGCACATTTCGCCTTAAACACAACTGCACACCTGATGAGACACGTGCAATCTCTAGTCTCAAGAACAACCCACATATTATTGTCAAACCTGCGGATAAGGGCGGGCCATAGTGGTCTTGGATAAAGCTTACTATCTCTCTGAGATTACTCGCCAGCTTAGTGACACCAGTACTTATGCCCCGATTTCACGAGATCCTACCTCTAACATATGTAGTATCATCACTAACATAGTTGATTATCATTTACAGATCGGCACTATAGACACAAAGCTAGCTGAGTATCTCCATAAGACCAACCCCATCACACCAGTCTTTTATATCTTACCCAAGATCCACAAAAATTTGACCCGCCCCCCTGGACGACCCATTGTTGCATCCACCGATTCTATCCTTTCCCCTCTGGCCATCACCCTTGATAAAATTCTGTCACCGCTGGTTCCTTCCATTATCTCATATCTTAGGGACACCACAGAATTTCTATCCCATGTGCATACTTTCGGGACATTACCCACCGACTGCCTACTAGTGACTATGGATGTTAACAGCCTCTATACCAGTATTGACCACCACCTAGGTATAGAGGCAGTTAACTGGTTCCTCGAACGATACAGCTCTTTTTCTGAGCAGCAACATACTTTTTGCCAAGACCTCTTACGCATTGTATTGGAACACAACTTTTTCCTATTTGGTGACCAATACTACATCCAGCGGAAAGGTACTGCGATGGGGTCGAATGTGGCACCCCCTTATGCCAACATTTTTATGGCCTGGTTCGAGGATCGTCATGTTTACAACTCTCCACTTTTTCAGTCTCACGTACTGACTTGGAAACGTTACATAGATGACGTATTTGTCATCTGGCACGGTGAGCTCCCTGAACTTCTCTCATTTTTTGATTCTCTGAATGGATGTATCCCTACCCTCACCTTTACATTACATCATGATCCTAGATCTATCAATTTCCTGGACACCACTGTAACACTGGACAGAGATGGTCACATAATCACTGACTTATATACCAAGCCCACTGACCGTAATAGCCTTTTACACTACACTAGCAGCCATCCCAAGCACATGAAGAATTCTCTACCCCTTTCTCAACACCATAGGATCGCTCGCATTGTATCTGACCCGGAGACCAGAAACACTCGCCATGTTGACATGAGCTTGAAATTTCAGGAACGTGGTTATCCACCACATATATCCCACCATAAGGTGTCACCTACTGCTAACATCCCTAGAACTCCTATGCCCACGAGGATTCCTTTTGTGTCAACATATCATCCTTTTAAGACACCCATTCGCAATATTATTCGCCAACATTGGCCTTTACTCTCCCGGTCATACCCATCCATTTCTGAATTCAGCCATCCTCCACTCTTCTGTCATAAGAAATCTAAAAATCTAAGAGACCATCTGGTAAGAGCCGACATCGGCTCCTCTAAACCTCTTCACCTTCAGCCCACTTTGACCACACAGAAGAATGGAACTTTTCCCTGTCTAGGCTGTACACAATGCTCTAATGTGACTAAGGGGCAGACTTTTACCCATCCTCATACCGGTCAGCAATTTCCCATTAAAGGTTTTTTTACATGCGACTCTTCGTATGTCGTTTATCTTATCAAGTGCCCCTGCGGTCTCGGGTATGTTGGGGAGACGACCCAACATATCCGAGACCGAATAAGCAAGCATAAATCCACAATCCGCTGCAAACAAACCTTATTACCAATCCCTTCCCATTTCATCTCACATAACCATTCCATAGCCCAGTTACGGTACCAGGTGATCGAACATGTCCCCCCCATTCGCAGAGGTGGCAGTCGGATCCAGAGACTTAAACTGCGAGAAGCCTTCTGGATCCACACACTCAAAACCCTGGAGCCCATGGGGCTCAACAGGGATTATGAAATTGTCTGCTGATATTACCAATTTTCATTATGCTTTTTTACATGTTTTAAGAGGTTCTATAGGAGTCCTTTACGTACCCATGATACCTATCCTTGATGTTACGGTATTCATTTACCCTTTTATATGATCACAGTATCCTGTAATTCGTATTGATTGTCTCTTTTATGACATATTATATCATGTTTTTGTATTATTATCATGTCCTTTATATCTTACTAGTCTATATCTCACCAGCTCATAATGTTATTTGAGATAAAGATGTTAGTACTTATTTATCCTATCATTCATGTAATCCCATGTATGTGACTTTACTCATGTTTTCACTTATGTTTTTAATGACATGTTCTATCCCTCTCTTTTAGATATCCTAGAACACCCACCACAAGCCTTATAGTATGCACTCTGGCCGTCTTCGCTCCAGCATGCTCCACAGCTGCCTATCTGTCTCACCTAGGACCTCTCAACCACAAAGAGTTTCTTCGGATTACGCTTTCCATCACCTATCACTTTGCACGGCGCATGCGCCCGTTTCATACCGCCCATCTACGCTCCATAACACTGGAGCGTGGAATGGGTACTGTGCAACGCGCATGCGCATGCACGTCATCATCGCGTCATCACCCTTGAATAATCACACAGTATGGGCGTTTGCCTGGCGCGCGTCCCCCGCCTATACCCCGCCCACGGGGGCGTGGCGGTCGCCGCGCGTCATGCGTACGCCCATCTGTCATCTCTTCTTACGCATATCCCTCTGTGTGTGCCTGGCGTGCGCCGCCCGCCGATGTCCCGCCCACGGTGGGCGTGGCGGGAGCCGCGCGTCACGCACACTCTCCACACTTACACTGCCACTCCTGTGTGGGGGCACTTGGCACGCGCCGACCGCCCATACCCCGCCCATTGGTGGGCGTCGGCTGCGCGCCATGCACACACCCAGTGACCACCACACCCCCCCACACCTGATGGCGATTCACACTCCACCTATGGTTACTCATGTGCCTGTATATAGAGGCTCATTTTCTACACAGTCCCTGGGCTCCCTCCACGTAGTTATCATACTACCATGCCACTCTAGGTAAGACATTTCTGCTATGATGCTTTACTTTGCTCCACTCTGTTCACTTTTTTCATGTGACTAACTTTACTTCACTTCACTTCTTGGTACATTACAGGCTTGTTCCTGGTGCTCTCACCTCTATCCAAAGTGCTCCTAGGTATGTTCCTACCCTTTCCTTGCTTCTCTCTCTTTGCCCTTTACATACCATTATAGTCATGATCCCCCCCTTTTTTTTCCCTAGCAACACTGACGTCATTTTGACAACTTACTTGTCATACTACATATGATTGATAATCGTAGTATACATGACTTTGTCCCATTGGTATGTATCCTCATCCTTATATTCTGTTTTAATTTATATTATACTACCTTACTGACACTGTTCTCATTTGGCAGCTTTCACCTTATATCCCAAACTACCGTGTGAGCCCCTTCACATCATCTGCAACCCACCCCCTTTTCGGTATGTACCGCTATATACAACCCCCCTTTTTGCCCCCCCTTTTCTTGTTGTCCCTTTAACTCTTGTTTTCACCTGTATTAATTATATATTCTCACATTAGGGTTTCCCTTGTCTACCTTTTCGGTAGCAACCATTTCCTCCTGTTGGATTAACCCATTAGCTGACTACACTAAGTAAGTCAAACATGGTCCTACTACTTTTCACCCCTTTAATTACACTATGTGATATCTTATGCATCTCCTCTTTTTCCTTCTTTTCCTACAATTCCCTCTCGCTCACAGGTCCTGCTGTACCTACATGATTTCTCACCATTACCAATTTCTCGGGTATGTTCTCCAGTAATTCTCTTGCTTCCTGACTACTCCATACTTTTCAGTTTCTCTCCTTTCCCTGTTTCCTTCTCCCTCTCTCTATATCTTTAGGTCCCTTCTTTTACCTTTTTATTCTCTTCTTCTTTTCCTCGTTCTCTCCCCCCCCCCTTTTTTTCACCCTTCATATTCACAGGATTTTCTTTTCTTCTCTCTTAGCGGTTAGATCCTTTTAGGTCAACCCTCACACCACGACAATAGTTTCATATCTTTCCCATAGTCCTCAATAGGTTTTTTTCCTTATAATTTCTTTGATGTAATGTCATGATGCATTTTGTAAATACTGTTTCTGTTTGTTTTTCCTTGTATACCATATTCCTTTTCTTAGTGCTCTTGACCCCTGATGAAGGCTCCTGCGTGAGCCAAAACGTTGGGCGGGCAGTACAATAATTGGTGAAAAATAAAGAAATTTTGTTCAAGCATATTATACCTGGACTTACCATTTTTTTCATATACTGTGTGCCGGGATTACCCCTCTCGATTGACTTATTTTTTTCCCGAGCACCAGGATTATAGCAGTGAGCACAATTTATTCTCTACAAGTTTGTGAAGAGTCTGCAGTCACTCTGACTGCAGACGTCTGAACTCTCACAGTGCACGCACTGCATACTGTCAGGATTCTCTGGTGCCGGCGGTGAGAGTGGGAAGTCACAAAAAATGGATTTTTGTGTACTCACCGTAAAATTGTTTTCTCTTAGCCATCATTGGGGGACACAGGACCATGGGTGTTATGCTGCTTATCCATAGGAGGACACTAAGTAGATGCAAAGATGTTAGCTCCCCCCTTGCAGAATACACCCCCTGGCCCAGCCAGGCTGCTTCAGTTTTAGTACACAAGCAGTAGGAGAACAAGTAACAAAAAACGTGAGTGAATGCTCATAACAAAAGAGTACTGAGAGAGAAAAAAGATAAGGCCAAACAGGGCAACAGGGAGGGTGCTGTGTCCCCCATTGATGGCTAAGAGAAAACAATTTTACAGTGAGTACACAAAAATCCGTTTTTCTCTGACGCCTCATTGGGGGACACAGGACCATGGGACGTCCTAAAGCAGTCCCTGGGTGGGTAAACAATAAACAACGCAACCCAAGGACTAGGAACCAGTCCCAGATAGCCAGGAGCGCCTACTGAGATAGGTGCTCCACTGTTTGCAGAATTTTCCTACCTAGGTTCGCCTCAGCCGAAGCCTTGGTATGGACTCGGTAATGCTTTGAAACAGTATGTAGGCAAGACTAGGTTGCAGCCTTACATTCCTGTTCCTCTGAAGCCTGATGCCTAATGGCCCAAGAGGCGCCAACTGCTCGCGTGGAATGAGTTTGCAGCCCACTAGGAATGGGCTTGAGTTGCAAGCGGTAGACCTCCTGGATCGCAGAGCGAATCTAGCGAGCCAGCGTTGCCTATGAAGCTGCCTGTCCTTTCTTATACCTTTCAGGAATGACGAGCAAGGAGTTCATATTCCTAAAGGGGCTGTCCTGGGTACGTAATATCTGAGAGCCCTCACAAGGTCTAGCGAATTTAGAGACTTTTCCACCCTATGGACTGGGTGTGAACAAAGGGAAGGCAGAACAATGTCCTCATTCATATGAAATGGGGAAGTAACCTTCAGAAGAAATCCGGAAGGGGGCGTAGAACCACCTTGTCCTCATGAAAGATCAGAAAGGGTTCACGGCAAGAGAGTGCTGGCAGTTCCGAAACTTGTCTGATGGACGTAATTGCCACTAAGAATGTTATCTTCCAGGAGAGAAGAGCAAGAGAAGATTCCTTAATAGGTTCAAAGGGGAACCTCTGGAGACCATCCAAAACGAGATTGAGGTCCCATGGGTCCAGCGACCGTTTGTACAGGGGAACTAGATGAGAAACGCCCTGGAGGAAAGTCTTGCCTTGCGGATTGCAAGCTAGGCGGCATTTATAGAATATTGAGAGAGATGAAACCTGCTTCTTAAGGGAGCTGAGAGCCAACCCATTTTGCAAGATGACTGCAAAAAAATCAACAATTCTGGATATCGCCAGAGGCATAGGTTGGACATTAGATTTCCTGCACTGGGAAAGGAAAGTTTGCCATGTACGGTGGTAAATACGGGATGAAGGCCGGCTTTCAGGCACTGTACATGGTGGAGATGACCGCGGGAGAGAATCTCGCTCTTGTTAAAGTCCAGGTCTCAATGGCCAGGCCGTCAGCTTCAGGGCTCTGCATTTCTCATGGGAAATGGGCCCTTGGGTCAGCAGGTCTGGGATGCTTACGAGGCACCATGAGCAATTGTACTAATTCGGCATACCAGGCACGCCTTGGATAGTCCGGTGCTATTAGTATCACTGGGACTCCTTCTGCCTTGATCTTCTTGATTACTTGCGGCAGCAGGGGCAGAGGCAAAAAACATGTAAGGTAGACGGTAGCGACTTCAGGAGACTAGAGCATCTGTGCCGATGGACTGTGGATCACGTGAATTGGCTAAGAATGCGGGTACCTTTGCGTTCAACCTTGAGGACATTAGATCCACATCTGGTGTACCCAAGTGGGTGCAGATGTGTGGGAACACTTCTGGGTGGAGAAACCACTTTTCGGCAGCCAGGCCTTGGCGACTTAGAAGGTCCGCCACCCAGTTCTCTACTCCCGGTATGTGTAACGCTGAAAACACAGACCCCGTTGATTCGGCCCAGGTGAGGATCCTGAGGACTTCGAGATAAGCTGTCTTGCTGCTGGTACCTCTCTGCCGATTGACATAGGCCACAGCTGTTGCATTGTCCAATTGAACCTGAATCAAACGACCTGCTAGCAGAAGGAGGGAACGACCTGAGCGCGAGAAAGATCACGCTGATTTTCAGGATGATTTCTGGGAAGGGAAGACTCCTGGGGCATCCAACGTCCCCAAGCAGTGTGGAGCTAGTACGCTGCTCCCCAGACTAAGAGGCTGGCATCCGTGGTCAGGAGTAGGCAGTCCACTTGGGAGAGAAAAACTCCCTCTCAATATGGAAGAGGACTGAAGCCACCAGCAAAGCGCATACCTGACTGAAGGCGTCAGGTAAAAAGTTCGTCCAAGGAAAAGGAGCTCTTGTCCCAGGCAGCTAGAAGCGCAAGCTGCAGTGGGAGGTGGTGTGGCTAAGCGAGCAGCACTGCCTCCATAACCACCGCTATCCTACCTAGCACTTTCATACGGAATCGTATGGAGCGAAAGGTGTACGTGGAAGGCAGTGTTCCGCTTGTTGTTTATAGCGGTCACCTTGTCTTGAGGGAGAAATATCAAGCCCCGAAGGGTGTCCAGAGACATGCCCAGGGAGGTGACGGATTTTGAGGGGAGCGGGGATGATTTGACTAGAGTCAGAAGCCACCTTAAGCAGGATAGAGTGCCCACAGAGATCTGCACGCTGGTTGAGCCCTTGATGAGGAGGTCATCCAAGCAAGGCAGAACATCCACTCTCCTGGCATGAAGGGCACTCATGGCGGCTGCCATGACCTTTGTTAAGACCCTTGGTGCTGTGGCAGAGCCGAGGGTAGGGCCACAAATGAAAAAAAGAAGTCCTGAACCGCGAACCGGAGGAACTTTTGGTGAGCTGGAGCGATGGGTATGTGCAGGTACGTGTCCCTGATAGCAAGGGAGGCACGAAATTCTCCTTCGACCATAAAGGTAATAATGGACCCTAGGAATTCCATTCTGAATCTCCTTACGTGCACATGTTTGCTCAGGTGTTAGAGGTCCAGGATGGGTCGAACTGACCCGTCCTTGTTTGGGGACCATGAGAGGTTGGAATAGAAGGCCTTGAACCTCTCACCATCCAGAACAGGTACCATCACCCCTGCCGTTTGGAGGGAGTGGATTGCTGAGAAGAAGGCCTCACAGTGTTTTAGAGACTTTGGGGGGGGTTTGAGAGAAAAGACTGACCAGGGGATTGGGTCCGGAATTCAATGTGGAACCGGAAGACACAAGGTATCGCACCCATTTGTGGTCTGAGGCAGCAGCCCAGATGGAGGAGGACGAGACTCCTCGGTCTTTGTCTAGACTGCCAGGATGAGGTGGACTCGGGGAGGGCTGAAAAGGTCGGGCACTGCGTGTCTAGTAAAAAGCGTCCTCGGCTAGAGTTGGAGGAGGAAGGTACTCTTTTCCTCCTGTGGTGTCAGAAAAATAGAGCCTGTCCACACGATCGGCAAACCATTGGACTGGAAAGGAGTACTGTGAGAGGCTTCTTAGAGACTGAGTCCGCTCTCCATTATCGGAACCAGAGGGCCTTATGGATAGCTATGGTATTTGAGGCGGCAATAACTGCGCAGGTAGCAGCGTCGAGGGAGGGCTGCATGAGGTACTCCGCCGCCGCAGCAGCAATGTGATCTGTTACATCTGTGAGGGTCTGAGGGAAACTGGTAGTCCTGGTGCCTGTGCGACCCACACAGAAGGGGAGAGGGACCCGCGGCCTCAATGCAAAGTGATTGAGCTGCTCCACTTGTCTGTCTGTCGGGTCCTTGAAAGAGGATCCATCAAGTAAAAGACAGGAGGGTCCTTCAGGCGGGAAGCCGGGTGAGGGTCCACCGAGGCCGAATCGGCCCAGCCCTTAGAGACAGCTAAGCCAAAGAGGTACCGGGACTCTATGAGTTTACGGATACCGAAACAGCATCAATAAACTTTTTTTTTTTGGAGGTTTCTTCACCCTTTTAAAGGAGACCGCAGGGTCAGTAGTAGTGGATGGGAGATCTTCCACATGCAGAGTTTGGTTGCAATAAGGGAGTCCATCACAGTTTCATCACTCGGGGAGGTTGAAACCAAGGAATCATCCGTGTACAAAGATCATTCTCCTTCCTCCTGCTTCCCAGAGACCGCGAAACATGTGGGAGAACCCCATCTGTGTACCCCAGAGGGAGAACCATGGGGGTCATGCCCTTTTTCTGATCTGCAGCCGGTGAAGCAGAGGGCTGATACTTATCAGAAGGACCCTCTATAGAGGTGTCATCAGGCTGCGTTCTGTCCAGGTGCCCCGAGGGGTGTGAGGACGATGTTGCATAGCCAGCACCAGGTTCTGGGAACTGTGCCCATTCCAGGGGGCTGGGAGCCGTAGACTCTGGGCTGGCAGCAGTTGCAGAGGTGGTGGCGGGGGGGGATACAGAGGAACCAGACACACAGAAGGAAGAGGTGCTATCATCCCCCAGTAGCTCAGCAGGGCAGGATACATTAAAAAAACTTATAATTGTTGCTGTGGTTATGCAGGGCATAAAACATGTGACTGCAGCCCATGGCTGATGAGCCACAAACTCTTTTTGTAACAAGGGAGCAATGCTCTGCAGAGCTAATGTGAGAAAACAAGTGAGGATATAACTCACCCAGAACCCTGATGGCCCCTCCCCCTCTCCTGCTCCTGTGTCACAGTTCCTGTGGGAAGGAGACAGCCAGCTCTGAGAGATGCCCACAGACTCTGATCACAACAAGAGGGAGCAATGCTCTGCAGAGCTCCTGTGTGAGGAGAGGTATGCGTGCTTTCGTGAGGTGGCGTGGCTTATCGAGTGTCAGAGGGGGCGGGTCTTAGCTCCGACAAGAAGGCTCCCCTTTCCCCCTGCAGCCCTGCACAACATTGGTGGACAGAAAAAAACTCTATAAGTGTACCGCAGCTGCAGGTGCACTAAGTCCTGTGAGCTCATCCTCTCCCCCGCCACTGGTGGAATGCTATGCAGGAGTCTGCAATCAGCCCATGTGAATCCAGTCAGGGAGCATCTGACCTTCGCTCCAACATCTGTCAGGGAGCCAGTGTGGAGATTCTGACGCCTGCTGTGCCCAGTCACACCGGTGCAGAGCATGTATCAACTGAGAGCCTGCCAGAGGGACTGAGGAAGTTTTTCATCTGCTCTGGGCTGTGGAAAATCGTACCTGTGAGAACTGTCGTCCAGTGAATAACAGCCCATGTAAATCCAGTTAGGAAGGATCTCACCTCAGCTCCTGTGGAGATGGCAGTCTGATGCTTGCTGCCTGGTCACGCTGGTGCAGAGCGTGTATCAACTCAGAGCCTGCAAGAGGGACTGAGATAGTTTGTCATCGGCTCTGGGTTCTGGAAAAATCGGTGCCATGAGACCCGTCGTCCAGTGAATATCAGCCCAGGATCCAGATCCAGCATCGCAGGAGGGGGTACGGGGAGGCGACACTCCGCATTCCCGCCTGTTGATTGTTTTGGGAAATCGGTCCCCGAAGGAAACCGTCACCCTCTAAAAACAAAAAATTATTGCTGCAGTAGTCTGCAGAGATGTGCCTCCTATAGACGCCAAGCTAAAACTGAAGTAGCCTGGCTGGGCCAGGGGGTGTATACTGCAGGGGAGGAGCTGACATCTTTTCATCTACTTAGTGTCCTCCTATGGATAAGCAGCATAACACCCATGGTTCTGTGTCCCCCAATGAGGCGTCGGAGAAACCACATGTTTGCAATTTACATACATGCAATCACGTGCTAACTAGTTATGCGTGACCTTGCTCAATGAAAAATTGATTGAGTGAGGCCGGACACGTCTAGTCGAATTGTGTCCAGAAGTATACAAATTGCATACTTGTGCTCAGATAACTTTTCATTCTTGCCATTGGCAAGGAAGAATTCGAAACGTGTGTAGTGCATGCACTATGAGAATTTAGAAGCCTGCAGTCACCTAGAGTGACTGCAGATTTTCATTTCAAATCTGAAAAATCATTTAATTATAAAACTAAGCACTGTAGGATACTCAATCCTAACAGCATGTAATATAATTACTGTCAGGATTCACCTCTGCAGGTTAGTTCCAGTAGTCATCACATGACCCCTTCATTCATATGCAATTTTCATACTTACGGTCATGGGACAACTGGCTTTTCTTGCTTCTTCTCTCAGTTCTTCCCTGAACATTGAGAGAATTAGGAAGAACAGCTCATCTAAACATGAGTGTATGTGTGGAAATGCACATGAATGATTAGTCACATGACGACTAAGCAAACCACTTGGGGGGGCACCAAACTGAATTCTTGCATCAGGTGCCAGAAAACGAAGATACACCTCTGGCTCACTATACAGTCCTTGCTCTTCCCCAATGACTGAAAGTATGCGGTTGCATGGATAATAACTTCATTTTCTCCCTTGAGCCAATGCGCCAGTAGTCCTACCAGGCATGATTTAAATGCTATTTACCTGCAGATTATCACTATATCTGCAGGTAAATAACATTTTTGGACGTGATATGTTCCCTTTAAGTACCTCTTAAGTAGAGTTGAGCGCGGTTCGTGGTTCGAGGTTCTCCAGTTCGCGGCTCGAGTGATTTTGGGGGCTGTTCTAGATAGAACTAGAACTCGAGCTTTTTGCTAAAGCTCGATAGTTCTAGATACGTTCGAGAACGGTTCTAGCAGCAAAAAGACCAGCTAATTACTAGCTGGCTTTCCGCTGTAATAGTGTAAGTCACTCTGTGACTCACACTATTATGACATTTCAGTGTATAGTGTGCGGGAACAGCGCATTAATATCACTGCTATATGGATAATGGCGATCGCCATTTTTTTTTTTTTCCTTGCCTTCCTTCCCTAAGCCCGCGCGTGTAGTGGGGCGGGCCAGCATGTCAGCCAATCCCAGATACACACACAGCTAAGTGGACTTTTAGCCAGAGAAGCAACGGCATGTGTGATAGGATGTCCATGTCACATGTCCCTGCATTATAAAAACGGACATTTTCGTCCAGCACGCCATTATCTGCCTTCTGCGTCCTTGCTGTCAGTCACCGCTGGTGCAGCGCCTAGCTCCGATACTGCTGTGTACGCTCTATACACAGTGCTGTACAGCATAGGGATAGCACTTTCTATCAGTCCTTTTAAGGGCTAATACCGGCAGGGTCAGAGCCATAGGTGACAGGTCCGTGAAAACAGAGTTTAACAGCTACACAAGATGACAGCGTCTGTGTAGCTAAGGTCAGGGATTTCCTCGCTGCATTTCCCCATTAGGAGGGATAGAAAGGCAGGCTTCCTTTCCTCTACCCAGAGACCCACAACCCTGGCACTGTACCCACCTGCCCTTTGCACACTCAAACTCATTGATACTAAGCCATTATACTAGCAAACACTGAGTGAACTTAGTGGCATCCTAAATGTGGCTGTTGGACTTCTGTATTGTCCCACTAGTGCAAAGATATTTGCAGCACGTCTACCTGCATTGCGCACTCAAACTCATTGTTACTAAGCCATTATAATACCAAAAATTGAGTAAACTTAGTGGCATACAAGAAGTGGCTGTTGTACTCCATTAGTGCCCCACTGGTGCAAATCTATGTGCAGCACCTCTGCATGACACCCTCCTGCTCTGTTTTTAATAAGCTATAATGATAGCAAAAAATGCTGCCATTTAGTGGCATACAAGAAGTGGCTGTTGTACTCCATTAGTGCCCCACTGGTGCAAATCTATGTGCAGCACCTCTGCATGACACCCTCCTGCTCTGTTTTTAATAAGCTATAATGATAGCAAAAAATACTGCCATTTAGTGGCATCATAGAACTGGCTGTTGTACTCCATTAGTGCCCCACTGGTGCCAAGCTATTTCTAGCACCTCTGCATGACACCCTCATGCACATTTTGCTATGCTAATGTTATAGCAAACTCAGGGAATTCATTGCTGCATTTGATAATTCGGAGGGATAGAAAGTGAGGCTTCCTTTAGCTTTTCCTTCGGTTCATAGACAGCATCTCCAAGTCCACACTCGAAGAGCAATTTCTCCTCCACGTGTAAGTGTGGAGAGGCAGCTAGTGCGCATGCGTGGGCCGATTTACTCCAGCTGCAGCCTAACTACAGTGTTTCGCCTAGTGAGTATGCTCAGCCTGACTGTGCCATTCCTGAGGCTAAGTCTTCATTTCGGGATACAGCGCATGCTCCCACACTTAGTGCGAAAAGCCTCTTTGCACAGGTACTTGCATTCCGTGCCGGGTCTAAGTCCTGTTTTGTGCCTAGACACCATGCTAAAGCTGATAGTCTTTTTTCAGAGACTGTATTTCATGCTACTGAGCATGCTCAGGCACTTACTGCATCAGAGACTAGGTCCGGTAATGAACTCTTTGGCCCTGCCCCTGATGTGGGGGCCCATATAGACCACAGGGCATCAGGTGTCCTGACAATGTGGCCAGGCCACTCCCAAATGGCTTGCAGAGGCCCGCCCCTATGACTTGTCACCTCATTATTGATGGTCAGACGATGACTGGTGGGGTGTTTGTGTCGTGGCAGCCATGAGGTCATTATTGAAGTTGCAGTTCCAAATAGGACGCTAGTTATGCCACTCATGACGTGTCACTCTGCTTTTGTCTCCAGGAGGTGCATTGTGGTCCACCTTGGTTTGGGGCGGACCCAGGTTATAAAACGGGCTGGAGTCAACAAGGAGGTGCGCAGTCTTCTATTATGCTCCGAAAGAGCACACCTCCATGTGTTGAACCCATTGCGGCTTTAGGCCAGAGGTAGGCAGGGATAGGGCGTTGATGCAGGCCGCCACCACAGTTGGTAACGCAGAACGGTTAAGACCAGCTCCTGTCCTACAAGTCCTGCTTGTGCAGCCCAGTGGCATTAACAGGCCTGCTGCTGCTGATGCGCCTGCTGTCCACAGGTGGGGCCCCAATGCACACGGTCAGCGTACTCATTGGACCCTGTGATGTTAACAGGGAGTTCCTGGGCTGGGTGGGCGTGTGGACCCTGTGACGCTAACAGGGCTCCCAGTCTCCAGATCCGAGTGGCGTCTAACTCGGTTCAGGCTACTATTAGTTTCATAGCCACACAGCTCTGTATCCTCCACCTAACCTTCCAATTGCCAACCTCTCCTTTTCCATCTGGTAGCACGGTGGACACTGACTGCTGATGGGGATATATACCTTTCTCTTTCTTTTCTTATTAATTTTCGTTATATAGCAGTAACATAGTATATACCACCTTATCCAAATATGCCAGTCCCACCGTAACAGATGGTGTTTCTTCATCAAATGTTACTTTTGCTTAACCAACAAACCCACGGACAAAAACTTTTTTCCCCTTTCCAACACACCTGTTCCCCTTTCCACCAGCATTTGTCCTTTTTCAACTCATTTGGTATATGACCAAAAGTGCAACTCTGCAGGGACACTGTACTCAATGCCATCTCAGCACAGCAGCCAGCCCTCGGTCCCTCAGATGTGGACAAGTAAAAGACCATTTCCTCCTATCCATGACAAAGCGTTGAGATTCACTCTGTGCAGCACTGGTGTTTAGTGGAAAAGCAGATCTAAGATTGCGTACCACCTTTTGTATACGTGCGTCCCTTTCTATGGCAGGAATTATTTCGCCAAATTTTGTCTTACACCGGGGATCTAACAGTGTGGCAACCCAGTAGTTAGCATTACTTCGAATTCGTACAATACGAGGGTCATGTTGTAGGTAGTGCAGCAAGAAGACGCTCATGTGTCTTGTGCATCCAGGAGGACCAAGTCCTTGGTGTGTTGGTGGCAGAGAGGTGAGAATCGTGCCTCCTTCCTCTGCCCTCTCCCCCAACCTCGCACAACCGAAATGTGAGCAAGCTCTCACTCATCAGCTGAGTCTTCCATGCCCATCGCAAGTTCGTCCTCCATTTCTTCATGGGCTCCTGCACCTTCCTCAACAATTTTTGCTGATACTATGCACCCTTGTTAATCCCTATCCCCCACCATGACTGCCGCCTAGGTGCCGCTCACCGTATGGACCTTGTAGATCTTATTATCCCTTCTGCATATGACTCCTCCTGTACTTTCTCACCTTCTTCTTGGACCAACACCTGACCCGAATAATGCTTACAGTGTGCTCCATCTTGTAGATGACCAGAATTGTCACGCTGAGAATGGCATCGCCAGTGCTAAACATCTTCGTCGACATTTGTAAACTGTGTAGAAGGGTGCATAGGTCCTTGATCTGACACCACTCCAGCAGCGTGATCTGCACCACCTCTGGATCAAGTTAGCCCAGGGTATACGTCATAACGTATTTCAGCTGGGCTCTGCAGTGCTGCCACACACGCTGCAACATGTGCAGATTCCAATTCCTGCGTGTCGGAACATCGCATTTCCGGCGTTTAACCGCCAGACCCTAAGACTTCAGGAGCGATGAAAGTTGTTGAGCTGCTGGGTGCGAAGGATGAAAGCGAGCACATAGCAGCGTGCCCGCTGCACAAGGCCATGTAGGCCGGGATGGTATTTTAAAAATTGCTGGAGAATCAGATTCAACACGTGAGCCATATAAGGCACGTGTGTCACATTGCCCTGACGAAGGGCCGCAGACAGGTTTGCATCATTGCCGCACACGGCTGTTAAGTCACCAACGTAGTCCACTCAATCAATTTGTACTCCGGTCGCCAGGTGACAACGTGTTCCTTTCGTGCATAGTGCTGATGATGGGAAAGGAGTCGATGCCTGCGGCGCAGGTGGACGCAGGTTATAGTCACCCACTGGGTTGCGTTACGTTGACAGATACAGAACCACAGGCTGAATGTAAGTGGTGGGTATCTCACAGATGAAGTACCATTATTCAGCTACAACCAATGGGAAGACACCACACCCTTTTTGAGGCCCCTCCTGTCTGCAGACCACTGCCAGACAAAGCTATGAACTTCTTGTTACTGTTACCCCCAGTTCAGTTTTATGAGTTTGTGTGCTTGCTACCTGACTACTTTTCCCGCTTGCTGTTTATGTACCTCGTTGGCCGATCCGCATTTCACCTCTGCTTGTTTTCTGATTAAGTCCTGGCCATCCCATTCTGTTCCTCTTCCTCAATTAATGTTTTTGACCCTGCATGACTACTATTCTCTGGAACTGCAGCCTTCCACAGGTATTGATCAACTTGGGCCCTGTGTAATTCCAAATCACTGTATAGGGGTTAAAGGGTTTCAGGGTTCTGGGTGTCCAGCTTGGTGAGTGGCTTGCCTCTAGCCTATCCTTTACAGCCCATCTGAGTGTGTCGATCCAGGCAGGCGTTACACCGTGCCCTCTGCAGAAGGCCATGTAGGCCGGGATAGTGTTTTAAAAATTGCTGGACAACCAGGTTCAACACGTGAGCCATACAAGGCACGTGTGTCACACAGCCCTTAAGAAGGGTCATAGACTGGTTTGCATCATTGTCGCACCCGACCTTCCCTGACTGCTGGTTGAGTGTAGACAACCATTGATGAAACTCGGTCTCACTCTCCAGAGCTAACCGTCCACAATTCCTCAGTGGTGTCTCACATTTCCCCTACATTTCAAAGTAAACATTTGACCGCCTGATGGCCTTGAGCTCTGCTGCCAGCATAGTAAGGAGGTGTGTGGGTTTCCTTGGGCGCAGTTACAAGGAAGGGTGGCCTGACCACACAGGGTTTGGGCCGAGGTGGAGGACCCACACGAGGTTGAGGAGGCAGAAGCAGTGGAGGAACTTGTACATACAGAGGAAGGATTGACACACAAGTCGTGGGGACGGCAAGACTTGTACAGCAAACCCTTCTCCATCTCTCACCATAGTTACCCAGTGCCCAGTCAGCAACATGTAACTCCCCTGTCCATGCTTACTGGTCCATGTATCTGTGGTGAAATGCACCCTGTCACACACAGAGTTTCTCAAGGAATCGTTGAGGTTGTGTGCGACCTGCTGTGGTAGCGCGGGCACGCCTTTCTTGGAGAAGGAGTGACGACTGGCCATCGGCTCTTGGGGCACTGCAATGGGCATAAGGTCTCGAAAATCCTCGGTCTCAAAAGGGTGTAAAGGCAGCCTTTCTGTTGCCAACAAGTTGCAGATGATGAAACTCAACCTCTTAGGCTGCTTTCACACCTCCGGTTTTTACAATGCGGCACACTCCGGCACTTTGCAGGAAAATCGCAACCAGTTTTTTTTGCTGCCGGTTGCGTTTTTTCTGCATAGACTTTAATTAGTGCCGCATTGTGCCGCAAGGCCTTGCGTTCCATCCGGTTTTTGCCGCATGCGGCAGATTTAGCCGATGCGGCGGCCGGATGGAACGTTGCCTAGCACGTTTTTTCGTGCGGCAAAAAAAACCGCATCGCGCCGCATTCGGCCGATGCGGCGCATATTTCAATACATGCCTATGGCGGCCGGATGCGGCTCGATGCGGCAAAAACCGCACATCTGGCCGCCGCATGCCGTTTTTGCCACTGCGCATGCTCAGTAGCATGCCGCAAGCGGCAAAAACCGGACGGGCCGCATGGGAAAAACTTATGCAAAGGATGCGGTGTTTTCACCGCATCTGTTGCATAGCTTGCACAGCCGGATTGAGCCACAGAGCTCAAGCCGGATGTGTGAAAGCAGACTTAGGCATTTCATGCCCTTCGAAAATCATGTAAAACACAGCGAGGGGACTCCAACCACAGTCTCCCTCGTTGCCACTAATTGGGCCACACACACCCCACTTGACTGGCATCACTTGATCCCCCTTTTCAAATTGAAACAGATGCTTTGCATGAAGCACTCTCAAAAATACGCGTGCCTTTTGCCTCCCCTGGATGACCCAGGGGAAGAAAAGTCCTCTGAGAGCCATGATTTGTTCATTTTGGTTCTTTTAGAAACACAGCGAGGGGACTCCAACCATAGTCTCCCTCGTTGCCACTAATTGGGCCACACACACCCCACTTGACTGGCATCACTTGATCCCCCTTTTCAAAATGAAACAGATGCTTTGCATGAAGCACTCTCAAAAATACGCGTGCCTTTCGCCTCCCCTGGCTGACCCAGGGGAAGAAAAGTCCTCTGAGAGCCATGACTTGTTCATCTTGGTTCTTTTTTCAAAAGCGAGGGGACTCCAACCACAGTCTCCCTCGTTTCCACTAATTGGGCCACACACACCCCACTTGACTGGCATCACTTGATCCCCCTTTTCAAAATGAAACAGATGCTTTGCATGAAGCACTCTCAAAAATACGCATGCCTTTCACCTCCCCTGGATGACCTAGGGGAAGAAAAGTCCTCTGAGAGCCATGACTTGTTCATCTTGGTTCTTTTTTCAAAAGCGAGGGGACTCCAACCACAGTCTCCCTCGTTTCCACTAATTGGACCACACACACCCCACTTGACTGGCATCACTTGATCCCCCTTTTCAAAATGAAACAGATGCTTTGCGTGAAGCACTCTCAAAAATCCGCGTGCCTTTTGCCTCCCCTGGATGACCCAGGGAAAGAAAAGTCCTCTGAGAGCCATGATTTGTTCATTTTGGTTCTTTTAGAAACACAGCAAGGGGACTCCAACCACAGTCTCCCTCGTTGCCACTAATTGGGCCACACACACCCCACTTGACTGGCATCAGTTGACCCCCCTTTTGAAAAAGAAAAAGATGCTTTGCATGAAGCACTCTCAAAAATACGCGTGCCTTTCGCCTCCCCTGGCTGACCCAGGGGAAGAAAAGTCCTCTGAGAGCCATGTCCACATTGTCAGTGGACAGACACGTGTGCTTATCTGCCAGCAGACCCCCAGCAGCACTGAAGACAGGTTCCGAGAGAACGCTGGCTGCAGGACATGAAAAGATCCCCAAGGCGTACGTGGCAAGCTCAGGCAATTTATCCAGATTGGAAGCCTAAAATGAGCAGGGCTCAAGTTGCACAATAATGGCATCGACGTTTCCTTGCATATACTCATATATCTGTGTGTCCTCCTCTTTTTCCTTGTCCAGCTCTTTTGTTTTTGCATGAGTATATGTCCTTGTCACTTTCCCATGTGTTTGTGTTGTGTTGTGAGTTGTTTGTCACCTTTTGGACACCTTTGAGGGTGTTTTCTAGGTGTTTTTATGTGTTTGTGAATGCCTGCCATTGTTTCCTATGCAGTTCGAGGTCGGTTCGTCGAACGTTCGACGAACCGAACTCGAACGGGACCTCCGTTCGACGAACCGAACTCGAGCCGAACCACAACCGGTTCTCTCATCTCTACTCTTAAGACCCTATTCACACTAGATTAAAGACAGTTTAACATGTTGATATTTGAGGGATTCAACCATCGAATGTGTATAGTAGTCTTCTGACTCTGCCGTGACAGATAATGAAATTGTTGATAAGAATAGGTAAGTTTGAAATTAATCATCCAATCATTTTATTCTAAAACAGGCTGCCATAAGAGTTGTCCCTGTTCTTATCTTTGAAAACGGTATTAAAATATTATAGACAAGAATAGAGCTCACATATTTATATCTATTGGGAACAAGAATTGTATATTACCAACTGACTAATTTTTGTATTTTATATACATGCATGTATGTTCTTACCGTGTTTGGAGTAAAGTCAAAATAATAATACCAGAAATGAGTATTATCCCAGAAGTATAGGCAATTATATAAATCACGGCATCTAAAAGACAAAATGTCACTGACTGGTTAATAAAACCATATATTATTTAGAATTGTTACTTACCTGCTACAATGATATTGCTTTTTAATTGTTCCCTTTTTCTTCAATAAAAAACAGAAACTTTAAATATGAGAAATCAAGTGACATTTTATATTAGTTCCTCTTAGTAGTGAAGAGCGAGTATGCTTGTTACTACTCGGTACTCGCACGAGTATCACTGTACTCGGGCTACTCGGTGGGGACCGAGTAATCTCGCGATACTCATGCTGTACTCGTGGTCTTCATCCCTGCATGTTGGCGCTCTTTTGAGAGCCAGCCCTCATGCAGGGATTGGCTGGCAGACCACTGCAATGCCACAGCCCTGTTAGTTGTGGAATTGCAGTGATTGGCCGGCCCGCACAGCGTGACCGAGCCTTTATACCGGCGGGCGCGCTGTGCTCTGCTCACAGCCATCCAGACAGTCAGTGCAGGGAGAGTGTTGCTGCTTCAGGGAAAGGTTTGCGGCCCTTTATAGCTATTTCCGTAGCAGGGCTGCAAACAGTGTGACCAGAAGTCCTTCTCAGGACTATTCTAGTTGTATACAGGCAGGCAGGGTATAGCCAGGTCGGAGTACAGTAGCAGAGTCCTTCTCAGGACTATTGTTGCTATATACAGGCAGGGTATAGCCAGGTCGGAATACAGGCTAGTGACCAGAAGAGTCCTTGTCAGGACTATTGTAGCAGTATACAGGCAGGCAGGCAGGCAGGGTATATAGCCATTCCTAGTGGTGACCGTATACCAGCCTTCATCATATCTGGGGCTGGTGTACACAGTCTAAAACAGTCCAGATAGTGTCAGACTTCTCAGTAATTTTTTCTCCTAAAAACCTGTTAGGTTCTTAGTGCGTCCGTGCTTGCATTTAAAAATCGCACGTGTGTGCCTGTCGGTGGCAGCGTACAGGTGCACTTGTGTGCGTTTTTCACAAACTATTATATAACGCACAAGTGTAGTGTATAATACACGTCAGTCAGCAGTGGCTGATAGTGTCAGACTTCTCAGTAATTTTTGCTCCTAAAAACCTGTTAGGTTCTTAGTGCGTCCGTGCTTGCATTTAAAAACCGCACGTGTGTGCCTGTCGGTGGCAGCGTACAGGTGCACTTGTGTGCGTTTTTCACAAACTATTATATAACGCACAAGTCTAGTGAATACACGTCAGCACAGCATTGCAAAATGCGCAAGGGCGTTGGCAAGGAACAAGGAAGTGGACGTGATGGTGGTGCAGGCAGAGGCCGAGGTCGTGGGCAAGCTCTAATTTCGCCACAACAAAGGGCCACATCTAGTCGCTCGCACGTCCTGTCCCAAATTCTTGGGGACCGCAGCAGTACACCGCTCTTGAACCAAGACCAGTGTCAACAGGTTGTCAGTTGGATAGTGGATAATGCTTCCAGTCAGATTGGCACCACCACAAACACTCTGTCTTCCACACGGTCAAGTGTCAGTAGCCGTGATACTGCACCGCACATTTCAGAACCTGATCCTCCTTCCTACCACAAGGCTGAGTACACGTCCTCGGACATTACTGATCCCACACTTGGACACTCGGAAGAGCTGTTCACGTTTCCATTCGCACATTCTGGCCTCTCGCCAGCTCATGTTGAAGTGGGTCGTGAGGAGATCGTATGTACAGATGCCCAAATATTTGAGCAGCCACGTTCTCACGAAGTTGGCAACGTGTCTCAACAAGGGGTGGATGATGATGAGACACAATTGTCAGGAAGTCAGGAGGAGGAGCAGGGTGCGGAAGAGGAAGACGACGTGGTGGATGATCCAGTAACTGACCCAACCTGGCAGGAGGATATGCAGAGCGAGGACAGCAGTGCACAGGGGGAGGGAGGCGTAGCATCCCAACAGGCAGTAAGAAGCAGGGTGGTGGCTCCAGGCAGAAGTCAGGCAACCGTTCCCCGGAACAACAACACGACACAAGGTGCCTGTACAAATGTTAGGTCTTCCCGAGTCTGGCAGTTTTTTAAGTTGGCTCCAGATGATTCTAAAAAGGCCATTTGCAACACCTGCCGTGCCAGCATCAGCAGGGGTACCAAAACTAGCAGCCTGACCACCACCAGCATGATCAGGCACATGTCAGCCAAGCACCCGACTTTGTGGGAAGTACAACAGAGTCGAGGAGCAGTGCTTGCTGATGTCACTGCTACGTCTTCGCTGGTTGTGCATGTGAGCCAATCCCCTGTCCATGCTGCCTGTGAACAAGCCTCCTCCGGTCCTGCACCTGCAGTTGCCTACGCAGAAATAACACCATCATCAAGCACGTCCTTGTCCCAGCGCAGCGTTCAGTTATCCATTCAGCAAACCTTTGAACGTAGGCGCAAATACACTGCCAACGCCCCACATGCCACAGTTCTAAATGCTAACATTTCGCGACTGCTTGCGCTGGAAATGTTGCCTTTTAGGCTGGTGGAGACAGAAGCATTCCGCGACCTGATGGCGGCAGCTGTCCCACGTTACTCGGTCCCCAGCCACCACTATTTCTCCCGGTGTGCCGTCCCCGCGTTGCATAACCACGTGTCACAAAACATCACATGTGCCCTGAACAACGCTGTTTCACCCAAAGTCCACCTAACCACAGACACGTGGACAAGTGCTTGTGGGCAAGGCCGCTACATCTCGTTGACGGCACACTGGGTTAATATTGTGGAAGCTGGGACCCAGTCTGAGCGAGGGACGGAACACGTCCTTCCCACACCAAGGTTTGCAGGCCCTACCTCAGTCAGGGTTTCACCCACACTCTACAGCTCCAGAATGTCATGCTCTTCAGCCTCCTCCTCCTCCTGCGCATCCTCATCCACTTTACCCTCCACACCAGTCCCAAGCTGGAAGCACTGCAGCACTGCCTCGGCGAAGCGGCAACAGGCTGTGCTGAAGCTAATCTGCATAGGTGACAAACCCCACAATGCAGAAGAGGTGTGGACAGCTCTGAAACAGCAGGCAGATCACTGGCTCACACCTCTGAACCTAAAGCCAGGAAAGGTCGTGTGTGACAATGGCCGGAACCTGGTGGCGGCTTTGAGGCGAGGCCAGCTGACACATGTTCCATGCGTGGCCCATGTGCTCAACCTCGTGGTTCAGCGGTTTCTAAAGTCATACCCAGAGCTGTCTGATCTGCTGGTAAAAGTTCGCCGCCTGTCTGCACATTTTCGAAAGTCACCTACTGCTTCAGCCGGCCTTGCCGGCTTTCAGCGCCGTTTGCATCTTCCGGCTCACAGACTGGTGTGTGATGTCCCCACGCGTTGGAATTCAACTCTGCACATGTTGGTCAGGATATGTGAGCAGAAGAGGGCAGTTGTTGAGTACCTGCATCACCTAAGCCGTCGGGAAATGGGTCAAACTCCACACATAACACCTGAGGAGTGGAGATGGATGTCCGACCTATGTACCATCCTCCAAAACTTTGAGGACTCCACCAAGATGGTGAGTGGTGATGACGCCATTATTAGCGTCACCATACCGTTACTCTGCCTTCTAAAACGGTCTCTGCTCAAAAACAAACATGATGCATTGCAGGCGGAGCGCGATGAGTTGCAGCAAGAAACAGTAGTGGGTGTGGGTGATAACACACAGCCCAGCCTCGTCTCATCACAACGTGCAGTGGAGGACTATGACGAGGAGGAGGATGAAGACATGGAGCAACTCTCCAGCCAAATTGAGGATATGACATGCACACCAGTCATATCCTCGGTTCAGCATGGCTGGCCAGAGGACAGGGTAGATGAGGAGGAGGAGGAGGAGGAGGAGGACAGCATGTTCAGTCATCGTGTTGGTCAGGCTACTGAAGTCCTGGCTGTTAAGAGTCTGGCGCACATGGCTGACTTTATGGTAAGCTGCCTGTCTCGTGACCCTCGCGTTAAGAACATCTTGGCCGACAATCATTACTGGTTGGTAACACTGTTAGACCCACGCTACAAGGAGAACTTTATGTCTCTTATTCCCGAGGCGGAGAGGTCAACCAAAATGCAGCAGTTCCGGAAGGCCATAGTCACGGAAGTAGGCAAAGCATTCCCTTCACAAAACGCTAGCGGCATAGGTCAGGAATCAGTGGACAACCAAGGCGTACAGCCGAGAGAGTCACAAGTCCAATCCGCCAGAGGTAGGGGAACAGTCTTTAAGATGTGGGACAGTTTTCTCAGCCCCTCACATACCACAGCCCCTGAGGTGCGGGGTAGTGCCACAAGAAATCCTAAGTTTGCCCAGATGCTCAAGGAGTACCTTGCAGATCGAACAACTGTACTCCGACATTCCTCTGTGCCTTACAATTATTGGGTATCCAAGGTGGACACGTGGCATGAATTGGCTCTCTACGCCTTAGAAGTCCTGGCCTGCCCTGCCGCTAGCGTTTTGTCAGAGCGTGTTTTTAGTGCCGCAGGTGGAATCATTACAGATAAACGCACCCGCCTGTCAACTGAAAATGCTGACAGGCTGACTCTGATCAAGATGAACAAGGGTTGGATTGGGCCAGACTTCACCACACCACCAGCAAATGAGAGCGGAATTTAAAGTTTGTAACTGGAATTTGCCATGTACCTCCACTCACCCATGGGTACACACGTCTGGACTTTGGATAATCGCTGGACTGCTCCTCCTTCTCCTCATGCGCCACCATGATGACCGTTACAATAGTTAGGCCTTTGTTTCAGGTATACCCCCAGTGGTAAATTTTTTCGCCCATTCTTTGCAGAATGAACATTACAACGACAGGAGACCCGCTCCTTTGCAATGGGAGCAATGTTTTGAGGCCCTCATGCACGTCTCTATCCAGGGACAACGTGGAGCCTCCCAATTTTTGGCTGCCCTGCCTAAGGGCTATACTATAATACACCCACTTCCTGACAATGGACACTTAATGTTTTGAGGCCCTCATGCACGTCTCTATCCAGGGACAACGTGGAGCCTCCCAATTTTTGGCTGCCCTGCCTAAGGGCTATACTATAATACACCCACTTCCTGACAATGGACACTTAATGTTTTGAGGCCCTCATGCACGTCTCTATCCAGGGACAACGTGGAGCCTCCCAATTTTTGGCTGCCCTGCCTAAGGGCTATACTATAATACACCCACTTCCTGACAATGGACACTTAATGTTTTGAGGCCCTCATGCACGTCTCTATCCAGGGACAACGTGGAGCCTCCCAATTTTTGGCTGCCCTGCCTAAGGGCTATACTATAATACACCCACTTCCTGACAATGGACACTTAATGTTTTGAGGCCCTCATGCACGTCTGTATGCAGGGGCATTGGTGAACCTCACAATTTTGGACTGCCCTGGCAAAGGAAAATACTACAAAGACTCACTTCCTCAAAATGGGCACATTAGACTCAGAGGCATTTATGTACGTCTCTTCTCAGGGACATCGGAGTGCCACACAATGTTTTACGTAAAATCTTTCATGTATTAATCTCAAAAAGTAACATACATTAGCTCTATCTCACTATTGGGTATGTGCCCTTAACATTTCCGCCATGAAAATTCATTTTGGTGTCATTTTTGAAGGTTTTCTGGTGAGTCCGTAAAAATGGCGTAAAACGCGGACAAAATTGTTCACAGCTGTGACTTTTGAGTGATAAATGCTTCAAGGGGTCTTCCCCATGCTATTGCCATGTCATTTGAGCACTCTTCTGAGACTTTTGTGCCATTTTTAGGGTTTCTACATGCTGCCGGGGGTCATTTCAAAAAAATACTCGGGTCTCCCATAGGATAACATTGGGCTCGGTGCTCGGGCCGAGTACACGAGTATCTTGGGATGCTTGGCCCGAGCCTCGAGCACCCGAGCTTTTTAGTACTCGCTCATCACTACCTCTTAGTTCTGTTTCTTGTTTGACAATAGAAGCATTTTTTGTTGCTGAGTAAGGAATATTCTCTTCTACATACAGTAAAGTCATATTTGAGTTTTCATATTTGTGAACCGAGATCTTGTAAGAAAGATTAAAAATGTAAAACAACATTGTGGTTCGATAATAAAAAGGTGAAGAGTTTTACAATTAAATTAAATTTTGTACCAATTAAAGCTATGCTTGCAAGTTCTATTTTTTGCTCCTTTTTGTGCAGCCCAAACCTGATCTACTGACAGTGAAAAGCTGCAGCCAAATACGCAGAATTTCTTGACTTTTATGTGCATTTCCTACTGCATTTTTTGGTGCTTTTTTTCTTTTTGGCTGCGAATTTTTAGGATCATAAAGGAAGCTTGACAGTACAAGGTGTTAGCCCACCTATGGGAGATTTTATGCAAAACCATTAAACATTTTTGGAAAAAAGGGCAACATTGTTTAGGAGAAAAACCTAGCAGTAAACTAAGGGTTGACACAGTGCGTTTTTGCGCGTTTTTTGGGTGCGTTTTTGCTCAGAAAACTGCATGACTTTGCTTCCCCAGCAAAGTCTAGGAGTTTTCATTTTTGCTGTCTGCACACAGCGTTTTTTTTTTAGCTGCGTTTTTGTGGTGCCCACAAAAACACAGCATGTCAATTATTTTTGCGTTTTTCACTGCGTTTTGCACCCATTGAGTTCAATGAGATGTTCAAAAACGCAATGAAAAGCGTAAATTGCAAATATACCTGCGTTTTAGTGCGTTTCTATGACTAAAAATGCAGATATAAAAACAAGGGGTGGGCAGTAAAGTGACATGTACAGGAAGAGGATTCCTTCTCTCAGTAAATACAGAAGCGTGAATCCTCCCGGTACCGTCACCGCTGCTTCCACCTGCCGTCCTGTGCATGTCAGCTCCCGTGCGGGGCCATATCTGGGCGGGAGGTGGAGGCAGCTGCGAAAACAAAAGTGAACAGTAGAAAAAAAAATGTCATGCTCACCTGTCTGCAGACTCCCGGTGCCATGTCCTCTCCCAGCTCTTTTCCCGGTACCGCCGCTCCAGCTGTGTGCAGATGGTCGGGATACCTCCGAAATCTGCAGGACCTGGTGCTGATCACCTGATGTGGTCACCTGACGCATCAGCTGATCGTAAGTCTCGCGGTGACGCCGGCGCCCGGCCGGCTTAACCTGTCAGCTGATCCTGCCGTCAGGAGACTTCATCCCTGATTACCGGCAGCTCCTTCAGCGATCGGACGAGATCAGACTCCGCTCCAGGAGCTGCTGGTAATCAGCACATAAGTGAGTTTTTTTTTTTATTTTGCACTGATGCTTCATCTGATTGTATAAATGGCTTTTATACAATCAGCTGATGTGTGATGTGATTCAGATCCTAGAACCTGACACATCATCTGATTGCTTTGCCTTCCAGCAAAACGATCAGATGATATTGGATCCGGATTGGATGGTGCGGGACCCTTGACCCAGGATTTCTGCGGAGGGGGGTTCTTTATTTCAATAAAAATGGAGTCACTAATTGTGTTGTGTTTTATTTCCAATAAAAAAAATTTCAGTGTGTTCTGTTTTTTTTTTTTTTATCTTTACTAGAAATTCATGGTGGCCATGTCTAATATTGGCGTGACACCATGAATTTTGGGCTTAGGGCCAGCTGATAGTATAGAGCTAGCCCTAACCCCATTATTACCCAGCGAGCCACCCGTCACCAGGGCAGCTGGAAGAGTTGGATACAGCGCCAGAAGATGGCGCTTCTATGAAAACGCCATTTTCTGGGGTGGCTGCGGACTGCAATTCGCTGCGGGGGTGCCCAGAAAGCATGGGCACCCTGCACTGCGGATTCCAATCCCCAGCTGGCTAGTTGTACCTGGCTGGACTCAAAAATTGGGCGAAGCCCACGTCATTTTTTTTAATTATTTCATGAAATTCATGAAATAAAAAAAAAGGGCTTCCCTATATTTTTGGTTCCCAGCCGGGTACAAATAGGCAGCTGGGGGTTGGGGGCAGCCCGTACCTGCCTGCTGTACCTGGCTAGCATACAAAAATATGGCGAAGCCTACGTCATTTTTTTGGGGGGCAAAAAACTCCTGCATACAGTCCTGGATGGAGGATGCTGAGCCTTGTAGTTCTGCAGCTGCTATCTGCTCTCCTGCATACACTATTCGATGTAGTATGCTGAGCCTTCTAGTTTTGCTCCCCCTGCCTCTCCCTCCTGCATACAGTCCTGGATAGAGGATGCTGAGCCTTGTAGTTCTGCAGCTGCTGTCTGCTCTCCTGCATACACTATTGGATGGAGTATGCTGAGCCTTGTAGTTCTGCAGCTGTCTGCTCTCCTGCATACACTAGTGGAGAATGAAGAACATATTGAAGAAGGAAATGACATCAGACCTTTTTTTTTTTCTTTTTCAACAATTTTTAATGACATTGTTCACTGATAAAAAACGCATAAAGACGCAGTGACCGAAACGCAGCAAAACGCAGCAAAAAAACACACCAAATCGCGTCAAAACGCGTGCGTTTTTTGCCACGGGTGCATTTTTGTGCGTTTTTTGCCGCAAAAAATGCACAAAAACGCAGCGTCAAAAAAACGCAGTGTGTGAACTTAGCCTAAGGCTGCATCAGTTCATGGAAGACAGAACGGAGGAGTTGAATTTATAGGGCTTTGTTTACTCTCATATATTGGTATGGCATTCAGTTAGTAGGGCATTGTTTACTTGTGCACATCGTTTTGGCATGCTTTAGTCTAATCAGTAATTTAATAATATCAATTAGTTAAACTGTACAGAATCAGGAAAAACATCCATGGTCATGTGATAATAACAAGACATTATAATTTATACTTGGGAAAATCACAAAAATAAATGGGTTTTACATCTTTTCTTACCTACGTGTTTGTCACCATACACGTTGCAGCATTTCTGCATTTTTGCACTTACTAATTGACTTCTATGCATGAAAGAACACTGCAAAAATGTTGAAATAATTAACATGTTGCAGTTTTTAAAAAAACAGTAGTTTTCCAAATCGGTCAGAAAACAAAAAAGCAAGCGTGTGCATGAAATATCTGAAATCTCAAAGCTTTTGCTGGTACAGTAAAAAGCAACGTTTAATTTGCATTAAAAAATCTGAAAAAAAAAAAAAAAACACAGCAAAAACGCAACGTGTGAACATAGCCCAAGATCAGTTTTCAAAAGCATTGTTTGCACTTATTCAGTAGGAATATTCAAAAGTTATTTACAAGGTAAAAAAAATGGGGCCTACTCTTGCATAAATCCCTCAGGTTCATAGCTGTTATGATACAACTGTCAGACCTTTGCATTGTAACAAGAAATTATTATACATGCAAATCCATCACAGACTTTACCATAGAAAATTAACAAACAATGAAAGGTGTTATTTAATGACTAGAAGAAGAAATATTAAAAAACATGAATTTATGCAGAAAATATATTGGACAGCAGTATACCGTCTCCATGTGCAATAAATATCTCTTAAGTATTAAGGCCACTTTACACGCAACGACATCGCTAACGAGATGTCGTTGGGGGTCACAGAATTCATGATGCACATCCGGCCCTGTTAGCGACATTGTTGCGTGTGAAACGCAGGAACGACCGTTAACGATCAAAATTACTCACCATGTCGTTGATCGTTGACACGTCGTTCCAATCTCAAATATTGTTGCTGTTGCAAGACGCAGGTTGTTCGTCGTTCCTGCGGCAGCACACATCGCTATGTGTGACACCGCAGGAACAAAGAACAACATCGTACCTGCGGCCATCGGCAATGAGGAAGGAAGGAGGTGGGCAGGATGTTATGGCCGCTCATCTCCGCCCCTCCGCTTCTATTGGGCGGTTTGCTTAGTGACGCCGCTGTGACGCTGCACAAACTGCCCCCTTAGAAAGGAGGCAGTTTGCCGGCCACAGCGACGTCGCTAGGAAGGTAAGTATGTGTGACGGGTGTTAGCAATGTTGTGTGCCACGGGCAGCGATTTACCTGTGACACACAACTGACGGGGGCTGGCGCTTTTACCAGCGACATCGCTAGCGATGTTGCTGTGTGTAAAGTGGCCTTTAGGCTGATCTTTGGGTTTTTGCCATGGATTTTCAACTTGAACTAATACATGTGGTTCATGAGGTGGTTTATCCCAATTTTATAGGGATTTCCAACTGCGTTTTTGGTTGCTTTGATAAGTGACATGGATTCTAGGAGTTGTTTGATGCCATGGATAAAAAAAAAAACAATTTAAAGGGAATCTGTCACCAAGTTTTGCTACCTCATCTAAGAGCAGCATAATGTAGGAAAAGAGACTCTCATCCCAGCGTTTTGACGTGTAGCCTTCATCAGGGTTCCATGAAGGCTACACACCAACAAGCGCATTGGGTCCTAGTGCCAGTTTAGCAGGAAGAGATGTTTACAAGTATTTTAATCTTTAACCTCTAGTTACAACTTCTCTTCTACCTCCAGTTTGGCTGTATTGTTTACTACCCCTCTACCTCATCTGCTTGTCACTGCTACAAATGCTGAATCAGAATCAAGCTCTGACTCCCCGGACCACTTTATGCTACCCATGGGCTTCTAGCTCTGATAAGGCAAGGCCCAGGATGGTACTGTGCAAGCCTATGAAAGGTACTGGCGTCAGAGCCACAATTTTGCTGATTCCAAACAGAAATGAATTACAAGAAAATCTGAACATTGATTAATGTGGAATTCTGTAAAAAATTTGTAAAATTCAGATACACACGAATATATTCACTCATCTGTACTAGTCACTGGGCCATAAAGAGAAACAGACCCTAATCTTATTGCCAAAAACCAAAAATATCCTTTCCATGCTTCATAATAGTTCAGTAGAATATTGGCAAAATCTCCATTTACAGATAAAAGATGTAATCTGCCACAAATTATTTCATAACTCACCTGCATGAAATGTATGCGGACTTGTGCTTATAATTTGCTCCCCTTGTGAATCACTGTAAGATGCATGAATGTTTATTGCAGAAAGTCCTTCTGTAAAAAGAGATTAGATAAAACTATAAGTATAGAGTCTCTATGGTGGCTACATTCTACTGCAGCTGGACATACAATTATATAAAAAAATAACAGATATCTATATTATATAATATTATATAAAAACTGTCTATTACAAAGAAGACTGTCTTTATTAAAATATACTGGACTTCACAACTCACAGCTTAGCAATAGAGATAACAAGATAAAGCCTGAAAACACAAAACAAATATTATAGATACTGTGTTTGGAAAGACAGCAGTGAAAAACAGCTACAATCTGTTTTGTTTACCAATAGGAAAATATATTGAGGTCACTTTGACATTACTAAGGCTGTATTAGTCCTATAAGGCCGGGGCCACATGGGGCACTACAGTAGTGCGATCCTCGCATGACACTTGGCTCACGCTGGCAGTATAGCAGAGCTGAATGTCATGTGTGTCACTGCGACTGAGGTCCGATCATGCGATAGGACCTCAGCTTCGGGGGGGCGGGCCAGCTCTGAGGAGGGGCGGGCCAGCGCTGGGCAGGAGAGGGAGTGATTTTTCTCCCTCTCTCCTCTGTAGCCGGCTATTGCCATTCTCGCTCTGCACTCGCAGTACACCGGTGTAAGGCGAGTGCAGTGCAATCTTTCTCTCGCCCCATAGATTTGAATGGGTGCGAGAGAAAGAGTCTTGCATTACAGTGGCAGCATGCTGCGATTGTTTTCTCGATCCGATTGGGGCCGAGAAAATAATTGCTCATGTGCGCTGACACAGGCTAATATTGGTCCGAGTGGAATGCGATGTTTTATTGCATTCCACTTGGTCCGATTTTCATGCCGTGTGGCTTAGGCCTAACGCTTGGAAGGGATTAGATATAATCATAGAAGACCATAAAGTGTCATATATATCATGTTTAAGGCCAATTGGAGGCTTTGCAATATTTACAATTTGCAGTATATCTATACTCAATTAATTGAATTTTTGCGAAAAATTTGTCAAAGATGACAGCTGGCATTATATTCTAAAGAGACAAAATACATTGATTATTAATTACAAATAAGATATTGGGATGTTATGTAAATTTATTGCATCCTAAATCATTATTATTTTATATTCCCTCCATTAATATAGGCTATTGCTTTTTCTTTTCTTTTTTTTGCTACAGAAAAGTTCATGTTTACTCTTCTATTGAAACAAGTGTTAACTTTTGCATTATATTTTAGGATTAATTACACTCAATATTGGCAATGCATGCTCTGTGCTAAGAAATTCTTCAAAGCAATCTGCTTTTCAACTTACTTAAACAGGATTTGCTTTGTAACACGTGAGAGAACAATTCACACAAATGGTGATCCTCATAGTTAAGTCCACGGTTACACGTGCATGGGATTTGAAGCTTTGTCCCAAGCGTACGGATGTAGGCAGCACGGCATTCATCACTTCCAGAACAAGTCATTTCATCTTTGTGCAATCCAAGCAAACAGCTCTTATTATTGAGACATCTGCTTACAGGTTCCCAACATTTTGATTGATATATCCCATATCGTTCTCTGTAACAAAATATATTACATTCAAAACCATGCTGATAAAGCAATCTGATCAAAGCTGCTGAAAGCAAAAATGTGTTGTTTGATGTATTTCTTCACCTAAATGTAATTGGTAAAACCTATTTAAAAAATATCTTACCATATTATTTTATCATATCGGAAATGTTAACAGAGTTCCGGTAAGACATTTAAAAATATCTTCATATTTATTAGCATTCTTAAAAATAAGAAGCAAAAAATATAAACAAAAGACATTCATTTTTCATGATCTCACATTATATATTTTTTCTGTAAATAGTTGAAACTAAAACTTAGATTCTTTTACTTCATTTGGCTTATATATGGCCAGCTTAATCTACATTGGTATATAGACATTTTTAGCATTCATATCAGTTTCTGTCTTCAGTTGGGTTGATTATCTAGCACATTTTCTCAATAAGGCCAATTGCTTAGGGATTCAATTGATCTATTAGTATGTTTTTTTCTGAAATATGGAAGGAAACTTACACAAAGCACAGAGAACGTAAATTTCTTGCAGATGTTGCCCTTTGTCAAATTTGAACATAGAACTAGAGATGAGCAGACATTTTGAAATTGGAATTTGCCTAATTTTCACCAAAAATTAAATTTACAGTGGTTCCATTTGCAGGAATATCAATGTAAGTACTGGAAGGTATGATATGTCTCAAACAGAGCCATGTTCTCAGTATCTAAAAAGTGACAAAAAAAGAGCACAAAATGGCATCACCCAAGCAATAAATATTGTAGATAGTATTGTATTGCTTGCCTGGCTGGCTTGTGCCAGGAATAAATCCTATGTAGGCATAGATACCAGCTACTGCTGGAGTAAAACCAGCTGTAAATGTAATAGTGGAATACGCGGATAATTCTGCTGCGCCTCTGGTCAACAAGATATCTAACAGAGAAGAAGAGTTCAGCGTTGAAGAAACACCTCAGGAAGAAAACCCAATGAGTGCACAAAAAGTGATACTAGGGTTTAAATAATCCAAAAACTGGAGAGAAAGGACATAAACACATCCCATAAAGGTGTGTACAGACAAATGTCATTGTTCTAAGATGGTGTTCAATAAAGCAAGGTGAAAATAAGAACCAAGACTAAACATTGTCATATAATGAAACAAAAAGAAAAAAAGAAAAAGTTGCACTCACCATAGCATGCGACCAATTACTTTATTCCATGAAGAAACATGAAATCACTGCAGGTCGGGAAGTGGATGCACACCGCACAGAGGACGATGGCCATTTTGTGCCTGGGCGCTTCAACAGATCCTGGATTAAGTAATTTTTTGCAT
Source organism: Anomaloglossus baeobatrachus (assembly GCF_048569485.1). Lineage (NCBI taxonomy): Eukaryota > Metazoa > Chordata > Amphibia > Anura > Aromobatidae > Anomaloglossus > Anomaloglossus baeobatrachus. The sequence continues at coordinate 406,637,894 of NC_134355.1, forward strand.
GCTATAGTGAGTGCCACACTTTCTTTCTTTCTCTAGATTCGAATGTATTCTGGACTGTCCTCAGGTAGAGTGAGCACCACCGCTGCAATTGATAGGTTATGTGCGCACTAGGCGTTTTTTTCACGCTGCGTTTTTATGTGCGTTTTTGTCTAAAAAACGCACCCGCGGCTAAAAAAACACGCGGCAAAAACGCATGCGTTTTTGCCGCGATTTGGTGCGTTTTTTGCTGCGTTTTTGCTCACTGCGTTTTTAATCAGTGCACAATGCCATTAAAGATTGTTGATGAAAAAAAAAAAAAAAAAAAAGGTCTGATGTCATTTCCTTCTTCAAAATGTTCATTGTATGCAGGAGAGCAGACAGCAGCTGCAGAACTACAAGTCTCAGCATCCTCCATTCACTAGTGTATGCAGGAGAGCAGACAGCAGCTGTAGAACTACAAGTCTCAGCATCCTCCATTCACTAGTGTATGCAGGAGAGCAGACAGCAGCTGCAGAACTACAAGTCTCAGCATCCTCCATTCACTAGTGTATGCAGGAGAGCAGACAGCAGCTGCAGAACTACAAGTCTCAGCATCCTCCATTCACTAGTGTATGCAGGAGAGCAGACAGCAGCTGCAGAACTACAAGGCTCAGCATCCTCCTTCCAGGACTGTATGCAGTTTTTTGCCCAAAAAGAAAAAAAAATGACATGGGCTTCGCCATATTTTTGTATGCTAGCCGGGTACAGCAGGCAGATACGGGCTGCCCCCAACCCCCAGCTGCCTATTTGTACCCGGCTGGGAACCAAAAATATAGAGAAGCCCTTTTTTTTTAATTATTTCATGAAATAATTAAAAAAAAAAAATGACGTGGGCTTCGCCTAATTTTTGAGTCCAGCCGGGTACAACTAGGCAGCTGGGGATTGGAATCCACAGTGCAGGGTGCCCATGCTTTCTGGGCACCCCCACTGCGAATTGCAGTCCGCAGCCACCCCAGAAAATGGCGCTTTCATAGAAGCGCCATCTTCTGGCGCTGTATCCAACTCTTCTAGCTGCCCTGATGCCGGGTGGCTAGCTAGGTAATAATGGAGTTAGGGCTAGCTGTATATTATCAGCTAGCCCTAAGCCCGAAATTCATGGTGTCACGCCAATATTAGGCATGGCCACCATGAATTTCTAGTAATGATAAAAAAAAAACACAACACACAGAAAAATATTTTTATTAGAAATAAAACACAACACAATTAGTGACTCCATCTTTATTGAAATAAACCCCCCTCCGCAGTAATCCTGGGTCAGGGTCCCGCGCCGTCCAATCAGGATCCAATATCATCTGATCGGTTTGCTGGAAGGCAAAGCGATCAGATGATGTGTCAGGATCAAGTGCCTGAATCCCATCACACATCAGCTGATTGTATAAAAGCCGATTATACAATCAGCTGATGCATCAGTAGAAAAAAAAAAAAAAATAATACTCACTTATGTGCTGTGCTGATGACCGGCAGCTCCTGGAGCGATCGATTGGACAGGAGTCTGATCCTATACGATCGCTGCCGGAGCTGCCGGTAATCAGCTGATGAAGTCCCCTGACGGCAGGATCAGCTGATAGCCGGCCGGCGCGAAAAAGCCGGCGACACCGCGATCAGCTGATGCGTCAGGTGACTGCATCAGGTGATCAGCGCCAGGTCCTGCAAGCAAGGTCCTGCCCCGGGGAGACTGCACACAGCCAGAGCGGCGGGACCGGGAGGAGCTGGGAGCGGGCATGGCACCGGGACCCTGCGGACAGGTGAGTATATGACATTTTTTTTTTTCTACTGTTCACTTTGGTTTTCGCCGCTGCCTCCACCTCCCGCCCAGACATGGCACCGCACGGAGCTGACATGCACAGGACGGGAGGTGGAAGCAGCGGTGACGGTACCGGGAGGATTCACGCTTCTGTGTTTACCAACAGAAGGAATCCTCTTCCTGTACACGTCACTGTAGTACCCACCCCTTGCGTTTATAGCTGCGTTTTTAGTCATAGAAACGCGGCTATATGCGTTATTCATTGCGTTTTTAACATCTCATTGAATTCAATGAGTGAAAAACGCAGTGGAAAACGCAGAAATAATTGACATGCTGCGTTTTTGTGGTCACCACAAAAACGCAGCTAAAAAAAAACGCTGTGTGAGGACAGCACTTCTGAAAACCCATTGACATTGCTGGGGAAGCAATGTCACTGCGTTTTCAGCACAAAAACGCGGTAAAAAACGCCGCTAAAAACGCGGCAAAAACGCCTAGTGCGCACATAGCCATATACATTTTTTGGGGATTGCTACACCTGTCTGCTCCACCAGCAACCACAAATACCGCTGGTGCAGGATTGTTCTCTTTGTTATAAACATTGTCATATAATCTCAAAAACTATAAGTGGTAGTAGAAAGATATTGAGATGGTAACATAGGTGTATTAAAAGAGAGTTAATTAAGAAAATGGAAAGTATTCTAAAAGGAAAAATGTGAACAAAAACTAAAACCAAGAATCAATAATCCTGCAACCTTATCTATAGCTGACAGAGCGCTGACGTCAAAGGAAGGTGCCACTTGCCTCTGATTGGCCAGCATGCTGCCTTTGAGTAGCGTCTGACAGAGGAAATACCTCTGTCGTCACTATGGTTACCGAATACACGTAGTTCGTCGCTACAGGATGTGTATCAGGTACTATAGCGACCGATGCCGGAACTTCCGCTGACAGAGCGCTGATGTCAAAGGCAGGTGCCACTTGCCTCTGATTGGCCAGCGCGCTGCCTTTGAGTTGCGTCTGACAGAGGAAGTTCCTCCCTCGTCTCTATGGTTACCCGATACATGTAGTTAGCCGCTACAGGATGTGTATCGGGTAACCATAGCGACCGATGCTGGAACTTCCTACCTCTGTCAGACGCTACTCAAAGGCAGCTTGCTGGCCAATCAGAGGCAAGCGGCTCCTGCCTTTGACATCAGCTCTCTGGCAGCAGACGTCCCGGCATCGGTCGCTATGGTTACCCGATACACATCTTGTACCGGAGAACTGCAAGTCCCAGGAGGCCAGCGATGAAACAGAAGGTAAGGTGAGCATAATATGTGTGTGTGCATGTATGTTTGTGTATGTTTGTCTGTGTTTGTGCATGTGTGGAATGGCACAATAGGGGACAAGGATGGGACATTTAACAAGTTGTGGAAGGAATTGTTTGCATTGCAATGATTTCCTATGGGAAATCTTGCTTTGCTAAACGAGTAACTTGGTTAACAAGCACACTCCCAGAACGGATTGTTTTCGTTAACCAAAGTTCCACTGTATTAACATTGAATGACAGTATTACTGTGAAAAGCCTGTTAATGCTTTTGGTGATCGAACTGTTATCGAACATAACCTTGAACTGTCGAACTTGAAGCTAAGTGTTCGCATTCGTCGAACGATTTGAACATCGCCAAAAACAGGTAGAACTTGAGATTGGCGAACAGTTCGATTCGAACACCGCTCATCTCTACTGATTTATCAATGAGTTAAATGACAATATCTGGGAGATTTCATTTAATATCCATTTTATATCAGAATAACTGAATAGCTACCAGAAGATTTCTTTTTCTCTTTAAAGTTGGTTCAAAGATCTACATACATTTTAAAAGTGGATACTACATCAAAGGGCAATAGAACATCCCCTATAACCAGTATCAGATAATTAGATAGAACTGTAGTAATAATTGTGATTATCTACAACAAGCTGGTATACTTAGCGACCAATTTAAAGAGAAAAACGATCCTTCACATCTTATGAAAGGAGCCTTTAAAAGCTCAAATAAACTCACTGTAGAGCAGTGCTTTCAAAATATAAAGTGGAAAAAAATGTGCAGTACAAGCTCAATTTATTAAACTTTTTCAATCAGGGAGATCTGTAATATCCTTTCAAAACATAATCATAATTTCACGATCCTGTATTAGGGTTAATTTCTGGACAACCCAATTTAATATTCCACCGAGCACCTAGATAAGAAACATAGTTGCACATAGTCACCTTAATAAGAATCTGACTCCCATTGATAAGGGACAGGCTACTCCACAGATTGGGGGTTTATGTTGCAATATCAAGAAATGTATGTGCTTCAATGCTAGAACTAATCAAACCATATATTTCTCCTCTACTGCTACTGGTCAAACTGGTGAAACCTTTGCCCTTACTAGCCATTTCGTCAAACCAGTTACTTGGTATATCTCATTGATTGCATTTGTCATCTTCAGTAGATGACTACATAGAGTGCTCATCTCCCATGTGGCGACTATTCTACACTTTTTTGCACCACGGACTGACACAACATTGTACTTTAATTCATGTGAAGGAATTAAATCTATCAAAATCACTCCAATTGAACACAAATCTCCTAATCAAATGGAAACCATGAAATGGAGGGAAATCTATTGTATATTTAGATTGCAAACTCTAAAATCTCTCAGTCTCAATGAGATTACTGGTATCTTTTCTAATGATTTTTCTATATACTATACTTATATACTATTCATATTCAAAAGTTTCAATGTTACTCTGTAGAACATTTCCATCTCCTAAGTGTAATTGTATCCTTAAAATTTACGAGTTCATGTGTTTAGAGTCACTGCTGAAAGGGTGCCAACACTTTTGGCCATGACTGTATTTGGGTTTGGTTTATGTTGATTCAGGCATAACTGTGGTACATGGATATATTCCCTTACAGTAAGTTCCACTCTCATAATGATGTGTGACTAATTTTTATCTATTTATTCATTAAAAATATAGCTTAATTTTAATGTAACATTCCTTTAACAAATACATATATGTCCCTTAAAAGCTTGTTATGAGCATAACTATGCTACATACTTCATAGTAATTTTATGTTTTATTACACGTACATTTACAAAACCATTTTAAGATCAATGTGATTTTTTTTCTCATTTGTAATATAGAGTGGGCAAAATAATTATTTGATACACTGCCGATTTTGCAAGTTTTCCCAACTACAAAGGCTATGTGCGCACGTGTGCGCTCTACACCGCACACAAAAGGTCCGCTTCAAAGCGCAGCTGAAAAGCTCCGTTCTGAAGCGCATGGTGCCGGCAGATTCGTGCGCTCTGCATGCTGCCTCTCCCTAAAGATAGCATGCAAAGCGCACGAAAGAAGTGACATGTCACTTCTTAGAACGCACGCTTCGGGCAGCAGCCGAATTGCTGCGTTCTAATACGCCACGTGTGCACATCTCATGCACAATCTTCATAGATTGTGCTGGGGACGCAGGACGCATGCAGTTGCGCTGCAGTGCAATACGCAGCGTAACTGCATGCAAATACGCAACGTGCGCACATAGCCAAAGAATGGCGAGGGCTGTAATTTTTATTGTTGTTATACTTCAACTGTGACAGAAAAAAAAAATCCAGAAAATCACACTGTATGATTTTTAAATAATGAATTTACATTTTATTGCAGGGACATGGCGTATGACGTGCATAGCATGTCATTCGGCATTAAAGGGTTAATAACACACTACAGTAACAAACATTTTAGGCTACTTATATTGAAAAAAACAGTCCAAAAAATATCCACTTTGGGGACAGATAGCTGCCTTGCTGGGGTTTACACACAGGCAGTGCACATGGAAGAAGATGAGACTTTTTTTTAAAAGTGATGGTGCTACGTACATTCATGTCCCAAAAGAAACCACCTGCAACAGGCTATTATATAGGGGTGGCAAGTATGGGGCTAATATTGGCTATTACAACAAGGAAGTGTGCAAAAGAGTGGTTTTTTTTTTTACAACATGTACATTTTGCGATGCAGAAAGCTGTTTAAACTTCTGGATTAAGGTGATTTTCTTTAGTTTTTTAAAACAATTGAAATTATGGCTTACTGTTCCACAATCTAAGAAGCACATTTTCTGTGATTCACAAATGTTAGTTTCAGGATTTCTGTTCAGTAGCAAAATAAGGACAGAAAGACATTGTAACATCGTTGTCCCTGTGCTAACGCGTTGCCACCTCCCGACAGGGATGCCAACATGATCATCACCACGACTTCACTGCTTCTGTCTGGTCTGGGGCGCTCCCTTGGTTCTGAGTTACTAAGTACCAGAACTTGTCCTCTTATGGTTCTTAAGTGCACACACATGCGCTCCCTTTATCCTAATGGGACACTGCTCGCACACCCTAAAAGGTACTCAGCCTATGACTGAAAGTCTCAGTTTATTAAAACCCTTTAGCCTGTAGGAATTAGGTTCCTAATGTGCTTTTTCCAGCCAGTACACCAGTTTGCTGTCTGGCTTACCATACTGACTTTGTCTGTGAACCTGATCCCATTTTACCTGTCTTTACTATCTTCTCCATCCTGCTTGTCTTCAGTACCAATCCCATTCGGTCTGTTTTTAGTGGTACTCCATCCTGGCATGCCCCTGTCCTGATTGCCCTTCCATACATGCATCCCTCATCTATGGGTCAGCTGTTGCAGTTCCGGGTACTGCCCTGAAGTGGTACCTGGTGTCTACCAGCAGACCAGTCCATCGTCACCATCAGAGGCTCTGGTGTAGACACTTAGCCACACCCCTTCAAGGTAAAGCCAGTACATGGAAGAGTGGCTCTTCACCCGCTTTCACTACACACCCACCTTGGTAGCCGTGACAGATATTAAACTGCCTTCCTTGTTTGCAGTGTGTGGAGAATAAACATAATGCTCTTACCGCAATATATTAGATATAAATCAATTCACAGTCACATTGACTCTGCAGATACTGCACCTTCTTTTCTAATCATTGGATTTTTATTTACATACTGAAACTACCGTATTTTCTGGACCATAAGACGCACCAAATTATAAGCCGCATTAGCAATGAGCGCCGGCTAAGGTGCCTAGGTTCATATATAAGGCGCATCGGATTATAAGCTGCGGCGCATTAAAGTGAACCTGTCACCAGTTTTATGGCCCCTAAGCTGCGGCCACCACCAGTGGGCTCTTTTATACAGCCTTCTAACATGCTGTATATAAGAGCGCAGGCCACGCTGTATAGCATAAAAATCACTTTATAATACGGTACTCACCGAAACCGGTCACTCCACTGGTGGTGGCCGCAGCTTAGGGGGCCATAAAACTGGTGAAAGGTTTACTTTACCGTAAATGAAACAAAGCTCAGACTGTACGGTGTACTCTTAAAATCTGCATCATAAGCATGTCGCTTAACAGGAGGCATTTTTGGGGCACAGATAACCGGCGGTGCTCCCGCGCACAGATCTGTACATATCACTGCACTCAGTGAGGCTCCTGACTACGGTGGCCGTAATGCTCAATCGATGTACCGTACTGTATCCATATATAAAGTGCACCGGGTTATACAGTTAGGTCCAGAAATATTTGGACAGTGACACAATTTTCGCGAGTTGGCCTCTGCATGCCACCACATTGGATTTGAAATGAAATCTCTACAACAGAATTCAAGTGCAGATTGTAACGTTTAATTTGAAGGTTTGAACAAAAATATCTGATAGAAATTGTAGGAATTGTACACATTTCTTTACAAACACTCCACATTTTAGGAAGTCAAAAGTAATTGGACAAATAAACCAAACCCAAACAAAATATTTTTATTTTCAATATTTTGTTGCGAATCCTTTGGAGGCAATCACTGCCTTAAGTCTGGAACCCATGGACATCACCAAACGCTGGGTTTCCTCCTTCTTAATGCTTTGCCAGGCCTTTACAGCCGCAGCCTTCAGGTCTTGCTTGTTTGTGGGTCTTTCCGTCTTAAGTCTGGATTTGAGCAAGTGAAATGCATGCTCAATTGGGTTAAGATCTGGTGATTGACTTAGCCATTGCAGAATGTTCCACTTTTTTGCACTCATGAACTCCTGGGTAGCTTTGGCTGTATGCTTGGGGTCATTGTCCATCTGTACTATGAAGCGCCGTCCGATCAACTTTGCGGCATTTGGCTGAATCTGGGCTGAAAGTATATCCCGGTACACTTCAGAATTCATCCGGCTACTCTTGTCTGCTGTTATGTCATCAATAAACACAAGTGACCCAGTGCCATTGAAAGCCATACATGCCCATGCCATCACGTTGCCTCCACCATGTTTTACAGAGGATGTGGTGTGCCTTGGATCATGTGCCGTTCCCTTTCTTCTCCAAACTTTTTTCTTCCCATCATTCTGGTACAGGTTGATCTTTGTCTCATCTGTCCATAGAATACTTTTCCAGAACTGAGCTGGCTTCATGAGGTGTTTTTCAGCAAATTTAACTCTGGCCTGTCTATTTTTGGAATTGATGAATGGTTTGCATCTAGATGTGAACCCTTTGTATTTACTTTCATGCAGTCTTCTCTTTACTGGTGACTTAGAGACAGATACACCTACTTCACTGAGAGTGTTCTGGACTTCAGTTGATGTTGTGAACGGGTTCTTCTTCACCAAAGAAAGTATGTGGCGATCATCTACCACTGTTGTCATCCGTGGACGCCCAGGCCTTTTTGAGTTCCCAAGCTCACCAGTCAATTCCTTTTTTCTCAGAATGTACCCGACTGTTGATTTTGCTACTCCAAGCATGTCTGCTATCTCTCTGATGGATTTTTTTCTTTTTTTTCAGCCTCAGGATGTTCTGCTTCACCTCAATTGAGAGTTCCTTAGACCGCATGTTGTCTGGTCACAGCAACAGCTTCCAAATGCAAAACCACACACCTGTAATCAACCCCAGACCTTTTAACTACTTCATTGATTACAGGTTAACGAGGGAGACGCGTTCAGAGTTAATTGCAGCCCTTAGAGTCCCTTGTCCAATTACTTTTGGTCCCTTGAAAAAGAGGAGGCTATGCATTACAGAGCTATGATTCCTAAACCCTTTCTCCGATTTGGATGTGAAAACTCTCATATTGCAGCTGGGAGTGTGCACTTTCAGCCCATATTATATATATATAATTGTATTTCTGAACATGTTTTTGTAAACAGCTAAAATAACAAAACTTGTGTCACTGTCCAAATATTTCTGGACCTAACTGTAAGCCACACTTTCCATTTCTGAGAAAATCATAGGCTTTTATGTGCGCCATATGGTCCGGAAAATACGGTACCACTTCTATTTTCAATGCTCTTCAGCTTTGCATTAGTATACAACAATCGGATTAGGCTTGTTTTCTAATGTAATGTTGAAGGAAGCATGTGTCCTTACTTACTAGCCTCATGCTGTAGAATCCTAAAATGGCTCTCCCTAACTGGCCTTCATCTTAAAACCTGTCACACCGCTGCAATTTTATTTTGTTTTCTTTTTTTCCTCCCCTTCTTCCAAGAGCCATAACCTTTTTATTTTTCCATCAGTATAGCCATATGAAGGCTTGTTTTTTGCAGTACAAGTTGTACTTTAGAATGAAGCTATTTGTTTTACCATATAGTGCACTGGAAAATAGGAAAACCAATTCCATGTGCAGGGAAATTGCAAAAAAAGGTATTTTGTTTACCAAGTTCACTGTATGGTAAAACTTACATATTAGTATGATATCCTATATCGGTACAAGTTTTTAGATACAAAACATGTTTAGTTTTAGTTTTATCTACGGTGTGAAAAAAAAATTCAGGATTTTGTCGAAAACATAATAGCGCTTTTGTGGCCATTTTCTGAGACCCAAAGCATTCTCATTTTTGGGGGTTTAGGGCTCAGTGATGGCTTATGTATTGCTTCTTGAGTTAATGTTTTTAAATATACCACTTTTGCATAGATGCAATTTTTTGTGATGAAAAAAACCCTTAACTTTGGCTTTTGGAATTTTTTTCTCTCTATGCCTTGCAATAATCAGATTAATTAATTTCATATTTTTATAGATTGGGTATTTCTGAACTCGGCAATACAAAATATGTGTGTTTTTTAAATTTTATTTATTGTTTTTTTTTTCATTGTGTAGCAAGGAGAATGCTTTAACCCCTTAAGGACGAAGCCAGTTATGTACTTAATGCCCAGGCCATTTTTTGCAATTCTGACCAGTGTCCCTTTATGAGGTTATAACTCTGGAACGCTTCAATGGATCCTGGTGATTCTGACATTGTTTTTTCGTGACATATTGTACTTCATGACAGTTATAACTTTAGAACGATATTTTTTGCTTTTATTTGTAAAAAAATCGGAAATTTGATGAAAATTTTTAAAATTTTGCAATTTTCAAACTTTTAATTTTTATGCCCATAAACCAGAGAGTTACGTCACACAAAATAGTTAATAAATAACATTTCCCACTTGTCTACATTACATCAGCGCAATTTCTGAAACAAAATTTTTTGTGGTTAGGAAGTTAGAAGGGTTCAAAGTTCATCAGCAATTTCACATTTTTTCAACAAAATTCACAAAACCATTTTTTTAGAGACCACATCACATTTGAAGTGGCTTTGAGAGGCCTGGGTGACAAAAAATACCCTAAAGTGACACCATTCTAAAAACTGCACCCCTCAAGGTACTCAAAAACACATCCAAGAAGTTTATTAACCCTTCAGGTGCTACACAGGAACTAAAGCAATGTGGAATGAAAAAAAGCAAAAAAAATGTTACCTAAAATGTTGCTCTACCCCAAATTTATTCACTTTTAGAAGAAATAACACAACAAAATGGACCCCAAAACTTGTTACCCACTTTCTTATGAACGCGTTAATACCCCACATGTGGTCAGAAAACTCTGTTTGGACAAATGGGAGGGCTTGGAACGAAAGTAGCAATATTTGAATTTTGGAAAGCAAATTTGGTTGAAATAGATTGCGAGCACCATGTTGCATTTAGATGTCCGCTAAGGTACCTAAACAGCAGAAACCCCTCACAAGTGATACCATTTTGGAAACTAGACCCCTTAAGGCTCCTATCTAGGGGTATAGTGAGCATTTTGGACCCACAGGTACTTCACAGATTTTGCTAACGTTACATTGTCATATTGAAATTTTTCATTTTTTTTCACAAAATGTTGATTTAGCATCAAATTTCTCACTTTTTCAAGAGGCAACAACAAAACATGGATCCCACAAGTTGTTATCCAATTTCTTGTGAGAGCAGGTATACCCCACATGTGGCCAAAAACCTCTGTTTGGATAAATGGGAGGGCTTGGAATGGAAGGAGCACCATTTGAATTTAGGAAAAGTTGAAATAAATTGCGCACACCATGTCACATTAGCAGGGCCCCTTGGGTGCCTATACATCAGAAACCCCCCACAAGTGACCCCATTTTGGAAACTGGACCCCTCAAGGATTTTATTCAGGAGTATAGTAAGCATTTTGATTCCACAGGTACTTCACAAAAATGTTGCTGTAGCAACAAATTTCTCACTGTTAGGCTATGTGGCCATGATCCAGCTACACGTCGTTTAGTACACAGTGTCAGCCTTCCTGCAGAGATGTGAGTGTTGTCCATGGGAGAACGCAGCTGCCCATGCCCACGATTTGGGTTCAGGCTGCTGTGGACTTTAGTTCTATTCTACGTGCAGAGAACACTCTCGTCTCCGCAGCATAAATTGACATGCTGAGGCTCGGGAAGCTGCACCACAGGTCAATGTATGCTGCGGAGAAAAGAAGCACATTGGGCATGGGATTTCTAAAAATCCTTCCACTGTGCTTCTACTGCACAATGCAACGTTATGGACGCAGGAAAAACACTCTGCACCCAAAACGCTGCAAACCCTGATTGTGGGCACACAGCCTAATATGCTACAATGGATGAATGGATAGATGACAAACATTTATAACATCCCACCCCCCTGCATATTCTAAGCTGGCGCCCTTCAGTGACTTTCATGTGGCACTAAAGGGTGCCTAGCCTTGTATTTAGCCCAAAAAGAAAAAAAAATAATTAAAATAAATGACGTGGGGTCCCCCCTATTTTTGATAGCCAGCTAGGGTAAAGCAGACAGCTGTAGCCTGCAAACCACAGCTGACAGCTTCACCTTGGCTGGTGATCAATTTGGAGGGCTCCCCAAGCTGTTTTCTTTTAAAAAATTTTATAATAATTAAAAAACAAACAAACGTGGGGTCCCCCCAAATTAGATCACCAGCCAAGGTGAAGCTGACAGCTGGGGTCTGGTATTCTCAGGGTGGGAAGAGCCATGGTTATTGGACTCTTCCTAGCCTAAAAATAGCAGGCCGCAGCCGCCCCAGAAGTGGCGCATCCATTAGATGCGCCAATCCTGGCGCTTCGCCCCAGCTCATCCCGCGCCCTGGTGCGTTGGAAAACGGGGTAATAAATGGGGTTGACACCAGATGTGTAATGTCACCTGAGATCAAGCCCAGCAATTAGTGATGTCACGGCGTCTATTTGATACCAGACATAACTAATTGACAGTAATACAAAAAAAAATTGACAACAAAAAAAATTTTATTTGAAAAAACACTCCCCAACCATCCCTCTTTGACCAATTTATTGAAAAGAAAAAAAAAATCTCCTGTAAGCCATTTTGGAAGTTCCATGATCTTCTAGAATATGGGGGGCACGTTCAGGGAACGTGTCCCCCATTTTCTAGGAGTGCAGACCTTCCATTTGAGTAGAGTGGGTGCAAAGAATCTGCACCCACTCTCCCCGGGTCACAGCTGCAGACTCTGCAGCAGCAGCAGCAGCCAGCGTCTGAGTCACAGACACAGGAAGCTGATAGCCGCGCTCTGCACATGTGACCGGCACTGCTGTGAAGGAGCCGGAGGAGGGGGCCGCGGGGGATCAGCGCTCCCACAGGTACGGGGGACACCGGGGAACACCGGGGTGGGAGTAGGGGGTGACCTGGCAGGGCCTGGGGAGCAGTATTCTGTCGCATGTGTGATGGCACATGCGACAGAATTCAAAGGAACTGGGGAAATGCGGGCGGTGCGCTGCTGTGCGCGCCGCCATTTTGGATTTTCGGGGGGGTAGGGGGGGCGGTTGGAGGTTGGGGGTCGGCACTTCGGCGACCCTGGGGGACCGGAGGGGACCGGGGGAGCAGATTTATCTCCCAGCTGACATGTTTGATCATGCCAGATGGGAGATAAATCATTGTTTACCGGCGCTGTGATTTACTATTACATGATCATCGGTATACGGTGTATACCGGTGATCATGTGAGCGAGGACCGGAAAAACCGGCCCGAATCATGATCTCCAGGGTCTCAGCTACCCCCGGTAGCTGAAACCCCGGAGATTTTCTGACGCTGGGGGGCGCTATTTACCTTTTTCTGACCGCCGTTTATAGACGGCGGATCAGAATAAGGACCTGATTCTGCCGCCGTTTATCTCCGTAAGGCGGTCGTAATGGGGTTAAACTTTTAAGCTTTTTTAATGTCATATTTTTTAAAAATCTTTTATTTTACTTTTGCTACTGATTTTACTAGTCTTCCTAGGGGATTTTATGACTGTACACTGCGATTGCTTCTCCTGATCACAGGGATGCTTTAGCATTGCTCTGATCAGCAGAAATGCAATGTTCCTGTGAGTGCCAACACTGTGTCGGCTCTCACAGGAAGTGAGTCTTGGTAGTGTCAGCGGTCATAAGCTGACCCCAAGTTACCACTGCAACACCATTGGACCCATTGATCATGTCACAGGGCCGTTGATGGCAGCGGTGAATGGCACGATCCCCGCCACAGCCATTTAAATTGCACTCTCAGATTTTGACAGCGCAATGTAAGAGGTGAGCAGGTGCAGGTGGATACCTGTTAGCCACACGTGTTTGCTGATCACATCAGCAGACATGTGCAGGATTACCTCAGGCTCACCGCCAGAGGCCATGGTGACCGGAGGGAGGAGAATTTAGACGTAAATATAAGTCCAAGCTCATGAAGAGGTTAATAGTCCCTGTGGTAGACCCTGCTTATAGCTGCAAGACATTATGGGGAAGCCCTTGCGGGGAAGCCCCACACCTAATGCTATTAGTCAACTCCCTGAGTCTTCATCAGTATGTGGAATTATGGCAATAATTTAAATCATTAATTGTATTCACAATAAAAAACAAAAACATTTTTCTAGCAACCTTATTGTAAAATTACACATTTCACTTTTTCTCTGTTATCCATTCTAGAATTGTATAAATAAATTGACAAAAGGTTGTTTCAAGTTTGGGGTTTGTCTCTACACAGTCTAAGGCCCCTTTCACACGTCAGTGATTCTGGTACGTTTGTGCTTTTTTTTAAGCGTACCAGAATCACTGACATACGCAGACCCATTATAATGAATGAGTCTGCTCACACATCAGTGATTTTTCACTGCACGTGTCTCTGTGCGGCGTACCCGCGTGTGCGGGATTGCCACACGGAGACATGTCCATTTTTTTCTGGCATCACTGATGTCCTACGGACCATGCAGTGGTGTGGTCCGTGAAACACGTGCCAGAAAAAAACTTCTAAAACAAAAAACATTTTAACTCACCCGGCTTCAGCCGCGCTCTCTGCAGCCTGTTCTCCCTGCTGCTTCTGAGCCGGCTGATTACTTTTGCGCATATTCATGATGCACGACACAGCCGACCCGGAAGCAGCTGCTGCGGGGGTTACCGCCGGCCGGATGCTGCACCGCGGGAGCGATCAGGACCATGGAGAGTGGGAGCGGGCACAGGTGAGTTGATTTCTAAGTGCAATCACGGGCCACGGAGAACGGAGCCCGGATTGCACTTAGACAACCCACGTGTGCCGTGATTCACGGCACACGGAGGGACATGTGCGTGTTTTACACGTAGTACAATCTGTGCCTCTTGTCCCAGACTTTGTACTCTGTAGGGCACATCATTTTGGCAAAGGGAATAATTAATAATTCATTTTTAGAGGGAGTAACATTGAAAATGCACAATTCATAATTCTTACAAGTAGTTACTAAAACATTCTGGTCATAACAATGGATAGGTCCTCTTTAATGGGAATCTATCAGCAGGTTTTTGCTGTGTGATCCGAACACAGCAAGGGTTAAAATGGAGTTCAGGGATGCTTGTGTTGTCAAGATCTGTTGTTTATTTGCTATGTTTGTTTAACCAACAGGACTTATCAATGCTAGGACTACAATGTCACTTGCATGGCAGTCCAGAGCAACCCCAGCTGTGATTGACACCTCACTGTCAATGTAAAATCTCTATTGAGAGCCTGGTGTGGGCGGGAAAGATCTGTGTGCAGTGCTAGATGACGAATTCTAAAAATTCTGACTGTGTGAGAATGGCTGCAGCTAGTAATTTAAGTGATACATCCTTGGATTCAGGATCTCTCTGTCTACAACATGCTGCTCTGAGAAGATGTAGCAAAAAAACTGCTGACAAATTCCCTTTTAATCATTAGATTGACAGTTCACTATTTTACTAACCTGCATAATTCATTATCAAGGCAGCTTGACACCACATGAAGACAATATACAGGAACATCAGAATGAGCTGTGCACGATTTGCTGTGCAGAACATCTCCAGCATTGTGACACGCTTCATGAGACTGATTACAATAACAAAAGGCCAGCATTTGTGATATATTGAAAGGCATAGTTTCATAGAATGCCCGAATTGTTCTCTTGCAGTCTTTTACATTACATGCCGTTCCATTTGTTGGACAAGCCTTCATAAGGGCAGCCAAATGTCTATTGCACACCGAATCTCCAACACACAATGTAGCAACATCTAAGCATGACTTGGGACCTTCAAATGCTGTAAAGAAAATCATGGTGTGCATGATAATTAACTCAATAAATACACAATTAGATTGATGACAAAAACTACAATAAAAGTTAACAAGAAATTCAAATAATGTATTGTAGCATTGCATACAAAACTGATTTAAAAGAAAAAAGGATAGGCAAATTAAACAATAAAAGACTTTGTGTAGCATTGCATAAATGTATTTGATTGGGTTTTATGGTGTTCATCATGGTGTTGGTGGGATAACTTTTGTTATTGGCATATTTAAAATACTTTTAGATAGAATATTTAGAAAGGGATCAATTTTAATGCCTGTCAAACATTCTATCATGCAAACTTTTAGCAGTTGGAGCTACATATTATATTTTGCCTCTTTCATGTACAGCTAAAAGATGAATGATTTGACTGTTGAATAATTGATGACCAGATATATTCAGATTTTTCCTCAACTTTTCATCACTTTTTAAGCTAAAATTAAAAAAGTAGGTTGATTGGGCTTGTTTTGCTGATGGATGTGTGCGGCAGGGTGCTGCAATAGGTGAGATCATCGGTGGGCATTGCGGGCTTAAATAATGGCTCCTGGAGTCAGGGCATGCACAGATGGAGCTCTCGGCTAAAGATCTCAGCTGTGCATGTGCCATCTCCGGCCCACTGATCTCCCAGCAGCGGACTTAAGGAAAATGGTGTCCAGAGGTGGTGCATGTGCATAGGAGATCTTGGCTTGTCATTGAGCCGAGAGGTCAGTTGGCTCATGCACCGACTTCTTATACATTTCATTGAAGCCCGCACCGCCGACAGAACATCTGTGGCACTTGCCACACCGTCCTGCTCCACACAGCCAGCACAGCCTCTGCAGCCAGCACAGCCCCCACTGCAGCCAGCACAGCCCCCACCGCAGTGCCAGCAGAATTGCGCTACTCCAGCACCACCCCTGCCTCTTGTGACCCTGCTCCACCACCGCTAACACCCCCGTCCGGTAAGAAACCACCGGAGTATAATAGGGATCCCATTTTTTTCATCTTTTTGTATCTTTAAATTTGGGGTGCATCTTATAAGTTGGAGTATCTTATGAAATGAAAAATACGGTAGCTTTAGTTTTAATAAGAGTGTACAATTACATGTAAAACTTATGTTGGTGAAAAAAAAAATCATATTGTTGCTTTAAATGTGCTCTCTAAAGTTAGATCTTTTTTTCAGTTCAGAACTTTTCTGAAATATTGCTTTTTTATTGATAAAAAAATAACATTTTTAATAGATATCTTACCCATATTCTTCAATGAGCTAGTATCCCAATCTAAATTCATTGTCCCTTGAGAAGAATCTGATAAGGAATAAAACACTATGTGATACAGTGATTCAAATCAGACAGTCTATGTTTATTCCGATGTTCAATAATTTAATACTTTCCTGACAAGGCTATTTTTCTTTTGCTTTCCTTCCCTTATTCCAAAAGCCATAGCAGTTTTTTCCATTGACATAATCTTACGAGTGCTTTGTTTTTATAGGATAAGTTGTATTTCTAAAGAACACTATTCATTTTATTATCAAATAGACTGAAAAAGTTTAAATATTCCAAGTCAGGAAAAATAGCGAAAAAGGCAATTTTGTCATTGTCTTTTGAGTTTTGTATTCATGGACTTCATTGTACAGCAAAAATTACATTGTACCATGATTCTTCGTTTTATTATCTATATTGTAGAACCTCCATCATTGTCATTTTGTTTTATTTAAGCATTTGACATTTCATACATTTCTCATTTTAGACTTAGATCTCTAAGCAATGAATTCTTCTGTCAGATCTATTAGCTAGTAATCAAAAAATGAAAGTCTGTACATTTCCCATACATTTTATACAACAGGTGTAGAGAAATATGCAGGTAAAAATTACGTAGAAAAGGTTATCTTATTTTTTAATAAGAGCAGCAATTTTTGTAATTGCCAATAATGTCATTGCATTCACATTAAATTATACTTTAAATGATTCACCTTTATTTTATCTTAAGACATTAAGGAAAAAGAAGTGGCATTAAAATATGAGATTACACATTCTCTGCCTTGGCACTCTCTTTAAGTTGTGATTATATTTTGCAAATAAAAAAAAAATCTCCTTTTTTTCCTATTATTTAGCATTGTAAAAAAAACTTCTTAGCTTTTTTCCTGTTCCTAACAGGTAACAGATCACTAAAAATTTACATGACTCAGTTAAGCTCACTCTCCTATTTTACATGTTAATGCAGTTCTAAATCTGTCACCAGTTACATTACTATGGATAACCTCTTATCATCAACATATGATGTACCAGTCCAACATATGCTGACTCCGTGACTTTCATGTGGACTCACAAACTTAGCCCACAATTTTGCCAGCAGATGATGGCTGTGTTATTCAGTAATTTTTTTAAACAATAAAGTTTTTATTAGATTTTTAGGGTAAACATTTACATTTAAAACATGACAAGATATCAAGCAATAGCTGCAATAGTTACACATTTTACACAACCAAGATATCAGGTCATAACAGCAAAATGGGGGAGGGAAAGGTGGGAAAGGGAGGAGGGGCAAGGAGCGGAAGGGGAGGGAGTAGGGGTAATTCCACTCAGCCTTTTGATCCACATAAAGCCTTAAGAAGGGTTACTATCAGAAGAAGGTGCCAGATTAAACCCTAGGTTGGAAGTTTCATCTCAGGGAGAAAGGTAAGCATAGGGCGATGACAACCAGAGAGCTCAGCGCTCCTCCAGAGTGGTACATCTCTGAGGGTTATAAGAGAGGGTGAATTCATATAACTTCGAAGAGTTAACTCTATCCATGACTTCCCAAAGGGATGGGTCCGTGGGTTGATTCCACGAGGCAGTAATGCTTTGCCTAGCTGCAATAAAAATAAATGAGCAGATCCATCTAATCTTTTTTGGTAGGTCTGAGATTCCAATATCAAGCAACGCCATGGCCAGGTCTGGGAGAAGCTGAACCATCGTACATTTAGGGACAAAACTTGGTTCCAAAAGAAGTAATTTTTGGGCAAGTCCATCAGACGTGGCGGATCGTGCCCATATTCCCAATTTTTTTCCAGCAAAGAGGAGAGTACGAAGGATAAACATGCGATAGCTTCTTGGGGGAAAGAAACCATCTTAATTGTATTTTCTTACTAAGCTCTAAATGGTTGACACATGAGGAGCAACCCGAGGACCACACCAAACCCTTAGACCACTGTTCTAATGCGTAAGACCCATCCAAGTCCTTTTCCCATTTCAACATAAATGACAATTTCTCTTGAACCGGTGGGGAGTTAAATATATTATATGCAGTCGACAGGCCTATGGTTGAGCCTTTTTTACCTGTTATAAATCTTTGAAGTATAGATGAGGACCTATGTGTCTTGAGTTGACTGCCGGGCAGGACATCAGGAAGCTCCTCACCTGCAAATATTGATAAAAACACTGCTTCGGGAGACAAAATCTCTTTCTTAAATTCTCAAATGAATACATAATAGCCCTTTCAAGCAAATTGCCCAAGTTCTCAACCCCTGAGAAACTCCATTTCAAAAGAGAAATATCAGGAATCAAGTGTTCAAGACTCTTCAGGGACATCAAGTCAAGTGGGATGTTGATGTGATCTCTCCCCATCTCTCTCCACAACACCAGAGAATTCTGCATAACAGGAAGACTTTTGTCACAGGGAGGGAGAGGGTCTGATTTTGTAAACTCCTTCTCTATTGTCAGTCCATGGACTGAGTTTGTGTCCCACCAACACTTGAGAGAATCCACTAAACATGCCTATAATACAGCTGGCATGCAACATGCATTCCAACCACCGGAACTTGGAAGAGGCTGAGACGTACCCGGAAGTATGGGTGATCTCGCGTCAACAACAGGGAACTGCCGTACATACATCACTGTTACGAGGGAGACCCGGGGAAGCGTGCCAAGATGGGAAATGGACAGCTTCCGCCGGTCAAGGTCCACTGTGCGGTGTAAGGGACCGCTGCTATGGTCAGGAAAGAGTGAGCGGGTTGCTACTAGTGATCGTCTGGAATGTCACAGACGATCTATGTACACCGGTCCGCCCTAACCCGTGAGGGTTGTATGGCTCGGGGCTTCTCGATCGGTGTACGTGTTGCACGGAGACGCACAGAGGTGCCTACGCACGTGTGCCAGCGGGAGTCACAAGATATGGCATGAGGGTAGCACAGAGGTGCCCACGCACGTGTGCTTTCAATAACCAGGTGAGTCCGGTGGAGACTCGAGGAGCTCACCTGGGACAGGGACACGGCCTGTCGAAGGAGATACTGCCGGAGCAGCAAGGCAGGAACACGGCCTGCTGAAGGAGATACTGCCGGAGCAGCAAGGCAGGAACACGGCCTGCAAACCAGGTGCTGCCTAAGCAGCAAGGGCCAAGCCCACAAAAGACAATAATGCCTGAGCAGTGGCGTGGCAGCACGCTGCCAGACATCCAAACATAGAAGGACAGTCGCGCACCGCCATGATGGCAGGGGGAGCTTTTAAGGAGGTGTAGCTCCACCCAAGGGCGGGCGCGAGACGGGCGTGACACAATCAGGGTTTGTGACGTCCTGGCCCAGCCAGTCAGGATTCAGCACATCACCAGCCTCGTCATGGGGCCGTGTGATATCAGTGAGCGAATCAGAAGACGTCACGTGGAGCACATGCTCATCCTCCTGCCTCTGGGTCATAAAGGCGGGATCCTCGGTTTCACAATGTGCAGAGACATGGGAAGTCTTGCTGCTTCCCTGAGCATCTATTCTTTGCACACTGCGCAACCTCCCAGAGCCTCCATGATGCTGAGCAGGAGAGCTCGTGGCAGGCAAGGGATGGGAGACCGCTCCATTCCTTGCAAGGGGAGAACCACTAGGTGTCACCCTTCTGCTGTGTCTCTGAGGAGGCAACTCCTGCAGACTGCACAGTCTCCCAGACCTTTGGTGCTGCTGAGCAGGAGGGCTCGTGGCAGACAAGGAATGGGGGACCACCTCATTCCTTGCAACAAGAGAGCCACGACGTGTAACATTACCCCCTCGTCTAGGGCCCCCCCCCGCCTGCGCTTGAAGGCTGCCACCAAACCCGGGGCGTGGACATGCTCCTCCAATTCCCAGGACCTATGCTCCGGGCCACGACCGACCCACTCCACGAGGAAGTACCTCTTGCCCTGTACAATTTTTGTTCTTACTAGCTTCGCTACTTCAGGGTCGTCGGACAAAAAGCCAACCTGGGACAGCAGAGACCCCGAGGTTTTAGGTCGTACGGGTTTCAGAAGAGATACATGAAAAGTATTAGAAATAGCCCAGCATGGAGGGAGCTGGAGTCGATATACCGCCGGGGTTACCCGCTCTATTACTGTAAACGGACCCAGGTACCTAGGAGCAAACTCGGCTGTCTGTACCGGAAGGTTAATATGTTTAGAAGACAGCCACACTAGGTCACCAGGTACGAAAGATGGCACAGGATGTAGAAGACCCGCAGGCCTCCGCCTGAACGGTTTACTATACGCACACGACGTACGGACTCCCATATTCTTCTGTACATCCTGGGCTACCGCCGGCCCCCAATAATGCCTGACCCCTAGGTCTCTGGTCCCGTCGACCCCGAAGTGGGCCCCAACTTTGGAGGCATGATCCCATGACAGCACACCGTTCCGTGATTCAGAGGAAGTGAGGGTCTTACCAGGTGGCACCTGGTCTTGGGAAGTGGAAATGACCCTCCTCACGCTGATTGAAGGTGAAACAAGACACTGACTTTCTTCCGAAGGTTTCAAACATCGGGTAGCTACATGTCCCTCCTGCCCACAGGCAAAGCAAATGGCCGACGGCAGAGAACCTGTGGTAGAGGAGACCACTTTGGAGACTTCCATTGGCTCCACAGAGTCATCAACAGAGCTGGCTGGGAGACCGGTCTGGTGGGGAAGGGAAGTCAGAGGCTCTATAGACCAGGTAGACGTGGGTGCCGAAGAGACCTCGAGCCTCCGCTCCGCGTGGTGGATGTCTATGCAAGAGGCAAGCCGAATCAAGGACTCTAAGGTGGTCGGCACGTCATGCGTGGTCAGTGCGTCTTTGACGAACCCTGCCAGACCCTCCCAGAACACAGGGACCAGGACTTTATCTGGCCAGTACAGCTCTGCGGCGAGTGTCCTGAATTGTACTGCAAAGTTCCCGACTGAAGTGGGCCTTTGCCGAAGGCGTAGGAGCCGCAGCGCGGAGTCGTGGGTGACTTGAGGCCCGAGGAACACCTTTCTCATGGCCTCAAGATAAACTGGAAGGTGATTCACCACCCGATCTCCGCGCTCCCACAACGGCGTGGACCATTTTAGCGCTTTCCCTGTGAGCAGGGACTGGACGAAGGCTACCTTTTCCTTCTCAGTAGCGTAATCAGTCGCGGACAACTCCAAGTAGGTGGTAACCTGGTTTATGAAACCACGGCACTCAGAGCTGTCCCCGCTGAAGTGCTCTGGGAGCGCAAGGCGAGGCGACCTTCCGCACAATTCCACAGCCTGAGTAGCCGCCTGGGTGGCGACTGTTGCTAGAGCAGCCTTATCGGGGGAAGACCGCTCCACTGCTGCCAATCGTGACTCCAACTGCTGCACATAACGCAGCAACTGCTGCTGCTCTTCCGCCATAGCCAGACCTTTGGCGCGACCGTAATGTTACGAGGGAGACCCGGGGAAGCGTGCCAAGATGGGAAATGGACAGCTTCCGCCGGTCAAGGTCCACTGTGCGGTGTAAGGGACCGCTGCTATGGTCAGGAAAGAGTGAGCGGGTTGCTACTAGTGATCGTCTGGAATGTCACAGACGATCTATGTACACCGGTCCGCCCTAACCCGTGAGGGTTGTATGGCTCGGGGCTTCTCGATCGGTGTACGTGTTGCACGGAGACGCACAGAGGTGCCTACGCACGTGTGCCAGCGGGAGTCACAAGATATGGCATGAGGGTAGCACAGAGGTGCCCACGCACGTGTGCTTTCAATAACCAGGTGAGTCCGGTGGAGACTCGAGGAGCTCACCTGGGACAGGGACACGGCCTGTCGAAGGAGATACTGCCGGAGCAGCAAGGCAGGAACACGGCCTGCTGAAGGAGATACTGCCGAAGCAGCAAGGCAGGAACACGGCCTGCAAACCAGGTGCTGCCTAAGCAGCAAGGGCCAAGCCCACAAAAGACAATAATGCCTGAGCAGTGGCGTGGCAGCACGCTGCCAGACATCCAAACATAGAAGGACGGTCGCGCACCGCCATGATGGCAGGGGGAGCTTTTAAGGAGGTGTAGCTCCACCCAAGGGCGGGCGCGAGACGGGCGTGACACAATCAGGGTTCGTGACGTCCTGGCCCAGCCAGTCAGGATTCAGCACATCACCAGCCTCGTCATGGGGCCGTGTGATATCAGTGAGCGAATCAGAAGACATCACGTGGAGCACATGCTCATCCTCCTGCCTCTGGGTCATAAAGGCGGGATCCTCGGTTTCACAATGTGCAGAGACATGGGAAGTCTTGCTGCTTCCCTGAGCATCTATTCTTTGCACACTGCGCAACCTCCCAGAGCCTCTGTGATGCTGAGCAGGAGAGCTCGTGGCAGGCAAGGGATGGGAGACCGCTCCATTCCTTGCAAGGGGAGAACCACTAGGTGTCACCCTTCTGCTGTGTCTCTGAGGAGGCAACTCCTGCAGACTGCGCAGTCTCCCAGACCTTTGGCGCTGCTGAGCAGGAGGGCTCGTGGCAGACAAGCAATGGGGGACCACCTCATTCCTTGCAACAAGAGAGCCACGACATGTAACACATCACCACACACGTGATAGGAATTTAGAGTCACATGCACCGCTATAAAAAGGTGAACGTTTTAAAGATACTTGCACACGTTCCCTGAAGGAATGTGGGAAATGCGCGTCGGGATAAAGGACATTCAGGCCAGCCATCACAACTGTCAGGTCAGTAAACGCTGCATACAGATCTGCAATTATTAACTCAGGATCCAGCAATTCATGTAATGAGAGTACCCACTTTGGGTAAACCATACCAAGATGTATATCCTGAAGCATATTCTGTGCAGAGAATATAGAATTGTAGTGGATATATTATACATACCCAAGTAAGCACAAGCTATTAATTAGATCAACTATTTTTGATAAATTGTTATTGGGTTATATATTATATATGAGGTAAAGCAGTTTTCTACTGTTATGTCTTATGCTAGCACAATGATATGTCCAGTGTGATATTTTTGATGACTCCGTGATATACATATATGGTTGAAAAGATATTTCAATATTCAATTTAATAAAGTCGTATTTTTAAAGTTACGTACTGTCCCAAATGTTTTTTTGTGGTTCTATATGCCTTATAATACAGTAAGAGGTTGGGGACTCCCAATCCACCATCCTGAGACTTATAGTGAAGAATATGCCTGGTAACTCTTGGGGTTTTATTAGCCCATATGAATTTGAATAGCGTAGATTGAAGAAAGGATAGCTTAGACTTGGGTATATAAAGAGGGATATATCTAAGAAAATACAGTATTTTGGAGAGGCACAACATTTTGCAGGTATTTATTCTAGCAATACATGACAATTCTAGAAAGACCATTCTATCCATGTCAGGTTTAATTGAGGATATGAGGTCTTTAATATTTTCCTCAACTAGGTTAAAGGAAAGAGAGCCTGTGACTATCTTTAGCTAAAAGGTGCATCTCTTGGTTACAGGCTATATCGCACCCAGAAGCTAACACCTTTTTTTCAGACACAAGACCACTTAAAGGGGGAATTCAATCCCCTGGCATTAATAGACAGTAACTTAATACCCATAATAGCAAAGATGTTTTGACAAATACTCTCCCCTCTAAAGGCTCCTCTGCAGGCAAGCAAAAGAGAGGATAGGCTGTGGAGTCAAAAGTGGCATGATAGTGGCATTACAAACAGGGAAACAAACTTTAAACAACATGGACAAACCAACAAAGTATACACAGAAGTGCAAAAGCACTCGTGCAGAGGGACCAGAGTCCTGCTGCACTTGGGCTACAGATCCCAAAGGGACTCACAGCTCACCAGCCATGAAAAAGGACTGGCTTTTGGATCGGGAAAAAAAAACACCAAAAAAATTAAGAAAGAAAAATATTTTCAAAAATACACATATTTGGTATCAGTGCCTTTGTAAAAGTCAGATCTAGTGAAATATAAAATAAACTCATCTAATCGGTAAATGATGTAATGACAAAAAAAGTAAAATACCAGAATTGAGGTTTTTTTGCCTACTGCAACAACACAAAAAGTAATTACAGGCAATCAAAACATCTACTCCAAAATTATACCAATGAAAACATTGGCTCTGGGAACAAAAAACAAGCCCTCATATAGCTCCATATTCTGAAAATGTAAACCATTAAGGCAAACATTGTTATTTGTATTTTTATTTACAATTGTTTTTTTTTTTTCACTACTTAAGGCCCCTTTCACACGTCAGAGATTCTGGTACATTTGTGCTTTTTTTTAAACGTACCAGAATCACTGACATACGCAGACCCATTATAATGAATGGGTCTGCTCACACGTCAGTGATTTTTCACTGCACGTGTCTCCGTGCGGCGTACCCGCGTGTGCATGTTTGTCGCACGGAGACGTCCATTTTTTTCTGGCATCACTGATGTCCCACGGACCATGCAGTGGTGTGATCCGTGAAACACGTGCCAGAAAAAAACATGCTTTTAAAATAAAAAACATTTTAACTCACCCAGCGTCCAGCGATGTCCTCTGCAGCCCGTTCTCCCTGCTGCTTCTAAGCCGGCTGATTACTGTCGCGCATATTCATTATGCGCGACACAGCCGACCCGGAAGCAGCTGCTGCAGGGGTCACCGCCGGCCAGATGCTGCACCGCGGGAGCGATCAGCACCATGGACAGCGGGAGCGCGCACAGGTGAGTTGATTTCTAAGTGCAATCATGGGCCACAGAGAACGGAGCCCGGATTGCACTTAGACAACCCACGTGTGCCGAGATTCACGGCACACGCAGGGACATGTGCGTGTTTTACACGCCAGTGAAAAGCGTCTGTGTTTTTCACTGACGTGTGAAACGGGCCTAAATCAAACAAAAACTAGGTATGATTAGTTTCAAGTAATTACACCGACTTAGAGAATCATATTGCAAGGTCATTTTTACTACAAAATGAACATTGTAAATAAAAAAAACTTTAAAAACATTTGTGAAGTTGCGCTCTTTTTGCTATTTTGATGCAATTGGAATTTTTTTCCCTACATTCTAGTGCATCAGATGATAAGATCAATGATGCAGTTCAAAAGTACAACTCATCTGGCAAAAAAAAAAATCCTCCAGAAAGCGATCAACTGAAAAACAAAAAGTTATGACTCTTTGGGAAAGGTTGGGAAAAAAAAATTAAAGTGAAAAAATGGAAAATCGCCGAGTTGGAAAGGGGTTAATGTAATTGAGAAAAATAACACAATTTCTAGTATTTGCACTGTGCTTCATACTGCTAGCATACCTACTTTACTTTAATTGATACCTGTCTGGTACAGCTCTATGTGATTGATGGATTGTCAACAAAGGTAGAGTGCAAGTACTAGCAATCATTAGACATTACTAGTCCTGATGAAATGCATTCCAGGTAACTTGACAGTTTTACATGTGCTTTTTCTCAACTTTATTTCTAACCCTGATGATTTCAAAAGTCATTTGTTTAGAATTGTAGTAGCATACTGTATATCAGCATTCCCCTAATTACTTTTACATATTATCACTAGTAATGGTCGAGTATGCTCAGTACTCAATTGAACATTGAGGTGCTTGAGACTCTTGATACTCGAGGGCTTTGGTACTCGGAGTCCATGCTTGAGTCCCTGCCTCGCATGTTTTTTGGCTTTTTTCAGCTACTAAACTTGTGGGTATTACCTGCCAATCATGGTAATGCCATAGTAATTTGGATTACTCACAAAGTAATGACTAACCCAAATACCGTACTATTCGTGCGAGTAGCGAATAGTGCGAAATTTGGGTTACTCATTACTTTGAGAGTTCTTCTCCATTGACTTGCATTGACATGTTATTCGGAATGAATATGCGAGTATTAGACAGTACCCGCAATGATTATAGTGTGTGCGAATAGTTAGGTACTCACTCCACTCTAGTTCCAGTCATTGTTGTTGCCATGTACAACCAGCAGTCCATTTCAGGACCAATTTAAATACATTCTATTTTCTAATAATACTGCTGTTAGTCTGCTGTTAGTGTCAGCTTTTGTGAGCTTCTGAAATAGGAATAGTTTTTTAGAGGCATATAGGCACGGATTCCTGCTTTACAGACCTTGCTGCCTCTGCTACGTAAAAAAATCTATTCTTTAATAATACCTCTCTGAAAGTTGTTTAGTGTAGGGCAAGCTGCGGATTGTATATTAGAGACTTTTAGAGATTTTAGCCTTACAGAACGTGCTTCTTTTTAAAAATATGTATTTAATTCTCAAATAATACCGCTCTTAGTCTGCAATTAGTCTAGGGTCAGCTTCTGGAGTAGGAATAGTGTATTAGAGGCATTTAGGCAGATTTCATTTCATTCTAGTCCTTGTGCTGTGACAAAAAAAACAACAGTCCTTTTTATGGCTAATTTAAATACATTTTATGCTCTAATAATACCATTTTTAGCCTGCAATTAGTGTCATGTTTTTAGTGTAGGGCAAGCTGCTGTACTAGGGATTGTGAATTAGAGGCATGTATGCACGGATTCTATCCTTATAGAACTGCTATGTAAAATAAAAACTTGTCTCTAATAATACTGCTCATAGCTGTATATAGTGTAGGGCAAGCTGCTGGAGAAGAGATAGTATATTAAAGGCATGTAGGAAGGGATTCTAGCCTTACAGACACTGCAGCAACTGTGCTACGTAAAAAATCCATTCTAATCTCATTTAGTACTGCTCTTAGCTGACTACATAATTTAAAATACGCAAGATGTGCTGTAAGAGACAGGGAAGTGGACATCACACTGATGGCGGTTCATGCAAAGCCATGGGCAAGGGCAAACTGCACCTGCTGTGGCAGAACACCAAATCTAGCTTCCTGTCCCATTGTGCAGGGGGGGCAAGGAAAATTGTTGAAGCCAGAACAGTGCGAGCGGGTTGTGAGTTGGATGGCAGATAATGCTTCCAGTTTGTTTCCCAGCACCACCCTGTCATCCACATGTTCCAGTCTCACTAGCCAACGGTCAGGACCACATAATATTCACCCTTATCTTCCTTCCTCCCACCATGGTGAGACCAAGAAGACAAGTGATCCCACATGTTAACACTCCAAAAAGCTCTTTACCTTTACATTTATGGCTTTTTATGGCCTCTCACTATCCATGTTTCAAGAGTCCTATGAGGAGATCATGTTCGGTGATGCCAAAATATTTGAGCTGCCATGGTCAGAAGAAGGCAACAGTGTGAAACAGCAATTACTGTCTCAACAGGATGATGATGATGATACACAGTTGACAACAAAACATATTAAGTCTACAAGTCAGGAGGAGAAAATGAGTGCGGAAGTGGAAGACAAGGTGGTGTATGATAATGTGACTGACCCAACCTGGGAGGATTTCATGCAGAGCAATGGCAGCAGTGCAGAGTGAGTGGCATCCACAGAATTACAACATGCAGGAAGAGGCAGTGGGGTGGTCAGATTGAGAAGCGGCCAAGAGCCAGATCTCAGGCCAAGGGTTAGGTATTCCCAAGTCTAGTGCTTTTTAACAGAGAGTGCAGAAGACAGAAATCATCATTTGCAACTGTTCCGTACCAAGCTCAGTAGGGGCCAAACTACTATGACCCTGACCACCACCCATCATGCTCAGACATGTATCATCCAATTACCCGACTAGGTGGGCCAAATACCTGGGTTCAAAATCCTTGTCTGTGGGTGATTACACTACCTCTTTCCCTTTGTTACATTCTGGTCATTCCCATTTTTAGGAAGCAGGCTTGGATGCCTCCAGCCCTGAACCTGTCTTTGCAAATTTGCAAAGACTATCAGAAAACACATCCACTTACTTGTCCCAGCGCAGCATGCAGTTGGCTTTACTCCTGGCCTTGGAATGCAAGCGGAGACACATACCCACCCACAGGCCCAAACACTAAACGACCACATTTCCAGACTGCTTGCCCTGGATATGTTGTCTTTAAAGCTTGTGGACACTGAGGCTTTCAGCAACCTCATGGCGGCGACCGTCACTTGGTACTGAAGACCTCAGCTTTCACTATTTCCCTCGTTATGCATTTCTTCATTAAACAAGCACGTGTCCCAGAATATCACCCATGCCATCACCAACTCAGTTACTGGGAAGGTCCACTTAACCACCAACATGTGGACAAGTGCTTGTGGCTAGGGATGCTACATTTCCCTTACAGCACCTCGGGTGAACCTTGTGAAGGGCGGCTCAAGATGGAGCTTGGGACGGCACTCGCGCTGCCGACTCCTAGAATTTTGGGCCATAGTTACATCAGTGTTTTCCCTACCTCCTACACCAGTTCCTGTTCTCCCTCTTCCTCTTTATCCTCCATCTCCGAATTGTCGACATTATCAGTAGCAAATTGGAAGCACTGCAGCACTGCCTCGGTGAAGCAAGAACTCATTTCTTTAGGTGGGAAAAAGCACAGGGCAGCAAAGTTGTTGAAATGTCTAACAGACCAGACAGATCTATGACTCTGTCTGCTGAACCTCCAACCAGCAATGGTTGTGTGTGACTTTAGCCATAATCTGGTGGCGGCTCTGAAGCTTGGGAAGCTGACACACCTACCATGTCTAGCCCCACGTGCTCAACTTAGTGGTTAATAATTTTGTGAAAACCTACCCAGATTTACCTGAGCTACTTGTGAAGGTGCACCTCTGTCTGTGCCCACTTCTGCAAATCAGCTACAGCCGCCGGTCTGGCAGTACTTGCAAGTGCAAGTTCAATGACTGTTTTGTGGCCTGCAGACTTGCTGGAACGTGACACTACATATGTTGGCAAGGCTTTCTGAGCAGCAAAGAGCAGTAGTTGAATACCAGCTACAACATGCCTGACGATATTCCGGTTATCCTCCGCACATAAGAACCGATGACTGGTCATGGATGTCTGACATCTGTGCAGTTTTCCAAAACTTTGAGGAATCAACCAAAATGGTGAGCAGCAATGATGCCATAATTAGCGTAGCCATCTCGCTTCTGTGTTTGAGTAAACTGCTCGCTGCTGACAATGAAAGATTGTCATCTGTATGCCCATGTAGATTGCTTAGGATAATTCATTATAGTGACAGATCCTTGAAATGATGGCACAAAATACAGCCAAGGGCATATGTTTTATGCTTTACAGGAAAAATGAAAAATATGTTTTAACCCCTTTCTATCAGACAGTTTTCACCTTTGTAAGTGTTAAGGATGATTGATCATACTGACAGATTCCCTTTAACAAAGTGCATATATAAATAATTCTAAAACTGCATATATAAATATTAATACAATATTTTGGTTTTACTTACAAGAATGCAAGTCCAAAGCAGTAAAATCAGTTTTGTCTTCTGAATATGTGGAAATTTGCTTTTCTTTTACATGCTGTAAACAGGTATTATTATAAATGCTATTCCAAACTTTGAGACATTTTCTTTTTGTTGAGCTGTTGCATACGCAGTTTCCCATGACGGTCCTTTTTAGCTCACTCCAAGCTGTCAAGCAACCTTGTACTGCATCATTGAGAAGGCATTCATGTGGGTGATCGCAGTGAAGTTTGAAGTTTTCATATAAAGAAAGGCAATTACGGTTCTCTTTGCATAATTGTTTCGCCAAGATGCAGTCATTTGGTTTTCCTGATGAAATACCCACAGAAACTTTAGGATTTTGTATGAATCCTTTTTGTATAATGGAGTGTTTTTGCTTAATGGGTCCTGCAGGAACGGTGGGTTCTGCATGTAAATGAGAGAGATAATATTAAAATCATAATACTACACTCTATACCTCTTTAAAATAGCCAATTATGATTTGGTTACCCAACACAGCCAAGATAATCTTTTACCAGCTGTGCTTCCCTCTCATTGATACTACTTTTACATACTTCAGGTTGCTACATAATGTAGTTACTAGAATGTAATTAGGAAAAAGACTCTTAGGTACAATCCAAGTTTTTTTTTACTGGATATACCATAGCAGAAAATGTAACACATATGTTTGAGCTTCAGAGGTGTTGTAAGGGCTCAGCAGAGGGTGCAAAACAGCTGAGTGGCCCCTAACCGGTAACCTTGATTACAACTATGGTGGCACAGCCTAATTTTACGTACAGGGAACATTAGCAGGTGATCACGCTTTTACTGAAAATTAATCTATACATAGACCAACACCAATATTTTCACCACATGGTGACATATACTGTAGTGGTAGATACCAGTGCTGTAGAAAATGTAAGACATTACAGTACAATTAAAGATGGTTCTTTCTGGTAGAGTTGATCACTTTTTGCATTTTTTCCAACTGGCCCAGACCATCATCACAACTTCTCCAGCCAGGACTTTTATGCAGAGATTACAGCAAAGACAGATTAAGGGCTCATGCGCATGTAACTGCTGATTCTTCTGCAGTGATTTGACAGCACATGTGTGCTTCAAATCGCTGCAGAATGAATGCAGTATTTTTGTTAAAAAAAGCCGATTTCATGCGCTCGGGATGCTGCCCCCACCATAGACAGAGTAGGAGCTGCATCCAGAATGCAGAAATAATTGACATGCTGCTGTTATGAACGCACAGATTGGGGTCAAAATTTTAGCACCATCGCTGCGTTCATAAAAGCAACGTGAGCACGTCTCATGCACAATCTACTTAGATTGTGCAGGGGACGCAGGACGCATGCATTTATGCTGCAGTTCAATACGCAGTGTAAATGCATGCTATTACGCAACGTGCGCATGAGCCCTTAAGGTCTCATATTTCCAGCACCATCCCCATCTAGTCCCAACCTGCACGAATTACTCATCCTCCTAATACCCAATTGCTGAGCTGCTGCTGCCATACGTGTTTCTACTACTGCACCTGCTGTGTAGCACAATAATATTCACCCACATAATAATGCCCACCATTTTGTCCCTTACATACAGTTAGGTCCAGAAATATTTGGACAGTGACACAAGTTTTGTTATTTTAGCTGTTTACAAAAACATGTTCAGAAATACAATTATATATATAATATGGGCTGAAAGTGCACACTCCCAGCTGCAATATGAGAGTTTTCACATCCAAATCGGAGAAAGGGTTTAGGAATCATAGCTCTGTAATGCATAGCCTCCTCTTTTTCAAGGGACCAAAAGTAAGTGGACAAGGGACTCTAAGGGCTGCAATTAACTCTGAAGGCATCTCACTCGCTAACCTGTAATCAATGAAGTAGTTAAAAGGTCTGGGGTTGATTACAGGTGTGTGGTTTTGCATTTGGAAGCTGTTGCTGTGACCAGACAACATGCGGTCTAAGGAACTCTCAATTGAGGTGAAGCAGAACATCCTGAGGCTGAAAAAAAAGAAAAAATCCATCAGAGAGGTAGCAGACATGCTTGGAGTAGCAAAATCAACAGTCGGGTACATTATGAGAAAAAAGGAATTGATTGGTGAGCTTGGGAACTCAAAAAGGCCTGGGCGTCCACGGATGACAACAGTGGTGGGTGATCGCCGCATACTTTCTTTGGTGAAGAAGAACCCGTTCACAACATCAACTGAAGTCCAGAACACTCTCAGTGAAGTAGGTGTATCTGTCTCTAAGTCAACAGTAAAGAGAAGAATCCATGAAAGTAAATACAAAGGGTTCACATCTAGATGCAAACCATTCATCAATTCCAAAAATAAACAGGCCAGAGTTAAATTTGCTGAAAAACACCTCATGAAGCCAGCTCAGTTCTGGAAAAGTATTCTATGGACAGATGAGACCAAGATCAACCTGTACCAGAATGATGGGAAGAAAAAAGTTTGGAGAAGAAAGGGAACGGCACATGATCCAAGGCACACCACATCCTTTGTAAAACATGATGGAGGCAACGTGATGGCATGGCCATGCATGGCTTTCAATGGCACTGGGTCACTTGTGTTTATTGATGACATAACAGCAGACAAGAGTAGCCGGATGAATTCTGAAGTGTACCAGAATATACTTTCAGCCCAGATTCAGCCAAATGCCGCAAAGTTGATCGGACGGCGCTTCATAGTACAGATGGACAATGACCCCAAGCATACAGCCAAAGCTACCCAGGAGTTCATGAGTGCAAAAAAGTGGAACATTCTGCAATGGCCAAGTCAATCACCAGATCTTAACCCAATTGAGCATGCATATCACTTGCTCAAATCCAGACTTAAGACGGAAAGACCCACAAACAAGCAAGACCTGAAGGCTGCGGCTGTAAAGGCCTGGCAAAGCATTAAGAAGGAGGAAACCCAGCGTTTGGTGATGTCCATGGGTTCCAGACTTAAGGCAGTGATTGCCTCCAAAGGATTCGCAACAAAATATTGAAAATAACAATTTTTTTTTGGGGTTTGGTTTATTTGTCCAATTACTTTTGACCTCCTAAAATGTGGAGTGTTTGTAAAGAAATGTGTACAATTCCTACAATTTCTATCAGATATTTTTGTTCAAACCTTCAAATTAAACGTTACAATCTGCACTTGAATTCTGTTGTAGAGGTTTCATTTCAAATCCAATGTGGTGGCATGCAGAGCCCAACTCGCGAAAATTGTGTCACTGTTCAAATATTTCTAACTGTATGGCAGACATGGCCCAGCAGTAGTTAGTATATGTTGGAAAGCTTGACATTGTGCTTTTAATGCCAGACTATTGATCTATTGTTCTCAACACTGTAAGGGGTATTTTGCACACTACGACATCGCAGCTGCGATGTCGTTGGGGTCAAATCGAAAGTGACGAACATCCGGCATCGCTGTCGATATTGTAGTGTGTAAATCCTTTTTGATACGATTAAGTAGCGCAAAAGCGTCGTAATCATATCATCGGTGTAGTGTCTGACATTTTCATAATTTCGCTGCAGCGACGGTACGATGTTGTTCCTTGTTCCCCTGCAGCAGCACACATCACTGTGTGAGAAGCCGCAGGAGCAAGGAACATCAGCTTACCTGCGTCACCGCGGCTCACGCCGGCTATGCAGAAGGACGGAGGTGGGCGGGATGTTTGCGTCCCACTCATCTCCGCCCCTTTGCTTCTATTGGCTGCTTGCCGTGTGATGTCGCTGTGATGCCACATGACCCGTCCCCTTAGGAAGGAGGTGGGTCCCCGGCCAGAGCAACGTCGCAGGGCAGGTGAGTGCATGGGACGCTGCCGTAGCGATAATGTTCGCTACGGCAGCTATCACAAGATATTGCTGCTGCGACGGGGGCGGGGACTATCACACTCTGCATCGCAAGCATCGGCTTGCAATGTCGTAGTGTGCAAAGTACCCCTAAGATTTCATCACTGTAGTCCTTCTTTCAACACTGTATAAGGCCCCCGTCACATGTAGTGTTTCTGGTAACAATTTTACTCATGGATGCCACACGTACTTATTATAACTTATGGTGAACTTCACATATCTGTGTTTTCACAAGGACCATGTGTTTGTGTGAACCAAACAAAGACATGTCCATCTTTTTCCGACAACATGAATGACAAGGGCCAATACAAATCTGTGGGTACGTGAAAAACGTATATGGCACTCGGATGACATCTTTGTGCCATCTATGTGCCATTGATGCATGTGCTGTATGTGTTGTAGCGAGGCACTGTGGTAAGGCTTGAATGCTAACTCTGTTCTTATTTAGCAACTCAGTGTGGTAAGGGTTAAATGCTAACTCTGCTGTTATGCAATAAAGCCAGAATGGTCAGGGTTAAAACTTAACTCTGCTGTTATGTATCACAGCAGGGAAGGTGAGAGTTAGATCATTGTCCTGCATGTTTTCATTATTAATATCCTTGAAATGTTTTGTATAGGACCAGGCATGTGTTCACCCTGGAGTGGTGCTTAGAGAGATGGAGCTCTCTCTCTCAGGGAGGCTGCACGTGGAGGCTGGGACAGAGAGTGTCCGAATGAAGTCTCAACTATAAAACTGCGGAAAAAACACACAATAGGGTTTTATCCAATTAAGGGAGGGGAAAAAGAGAGCTAGTCGCTCACCTTGTGTGGTTGTGGGACATACATCCAGTATAGAAGCAGTGACAGCTGTTGCAAGATTCATGAGCCCTAAAGTTGAAGAAAATCATAAAAGGAACCTGGAGAAGCATGGATCCATCTGCACTGCTGTGGATAAAAATGAAGTTCCAGTCCATGGTGTGGATGATAAGGTGCTTTTATTTATTAGTATAGAAGTGAAACCCCACTTCTTCCTCAGAAAGGTTACTTGAGGTTTCACTTTGAAGCACGTAAATGAAAGCACCTTCTCATCTACACCACGGACTGGACCTTCATTTTTATCCACAGCACTGCAGATGGATCCATGCTTCTCCAGGTTCCCTTTATGATTTTCTTTTTGCAAATGAAGTCTCAGTTAGAGCAAGTCTCCGATGAAGCTATAAGAGGCAGCTGGGAATGAGATTGTTCAAATGAAGATGCCAGAAAAGCGAGTCTCTGAGGAAGCTGCATATGGAGACTGGGGACAGACAGTGTCCAAATGATGTCTCGGAGAAAACAAGTTTCAGAGTAAGCTGCAGGTGGTGGCTAGAGACAGACAGTGTCCAAATGATGTTTCAGGGAAAGTCTTTGAGGTAGTAGTACATGACAACTGAGACGCAGAGTCTGTTTGAGTGGAGTATTCTACTGACCAAAAGGAAAAAGTCAGTTTAATGTTGGACTATTGGGTGTCACTGGTGGTGGCTGTGTCTCTGGGCCAGGTTGCTTCCATACAGCTACAAGATAAAGAATCTGTGAAGAAAGAATGGTTTGAAGAAGAATTGAACCTTAGCAGTGAATGGTGTCCAAGTAATGACACTTTTGGAGGGAGTTTGCTGAACCTGGTAAGGGCCATACTTCCGCATAATAGAACTCCTGGGCTGAGGGAGTTTGATGCCCTGGAAATTTAAAAACCCTGTAGGCTCTGTTTGTTGGCAGTTGATGCCCAGCTATCTTCAATAAACTACCCTATGTGTCCAAGGAACCATGTGCTTGTGTGCTTATGAGAGGGCTACTTGCTGATAAAAGCAAGGGAATCCCCATAGTGTTTAACATTGAAAAGTGTAGAAAATGTTTTGTAATTTCAATCTTTCTTTATCCACACCAAAAAAACACTAATGGCATTGGTCTTGGTTTTCTATACAGTACATATGTTTTATATGCATGTGTAAAGGGGACCTTAGAGCAGGGCTAAGGTGGTACCATTTTCCATTCGTGAAATCTTGGTTTCTTTACATGTTTTTCTCACTACTTCTGTCACCACTAGTGTTCAGAGCACAGCAGTGCAATCATCACTCTGCAGTACTCTGAGCACCGGCTCAGCTCTGCTCGGCCAGCGTAAAGCCCCACATCAAACTTAGATAATAGTATAATGCCTCAAGCATATGGAAAAATATTGGGAAAATACAATGAAAAATGTTCAAGTTAGCAAGTAGCATTTTTCATTGTATTTTCCAATATTTTTCCATATGCTTGAGGCATTATACTATTATCTAAGTTTGATGTGCAGCCTTATCCTTATATAGCGTAAAGCCTCATTCTGATGTGGTGCACAGACTGCAAAGTGCTACAGATGAGATGACTTTGTCACTGGCTAGAACACTCTACACACCAAGAAAAGTGGAAAAACTATCCAGTATGTAAAAACAAAACAAAAGAAAAATTAATTATTCCCAATTTTCCCCTATTAAAAAAAATAAAAAAACATAAATAAACAGTGGGTATTAACAAATCCATAAATGTGTGGTCTATGAAAATTTAAATAAACCCTTCTGTAAATTTCATAAACAGAAAAATAATTGAAATGCCAGAATTGTGGTTTTTCAGTCATCACACCTTCCCTAAAAACAAAAGTAATAAAAAGTGATTCAAACATATTATATACCCTCAAAAATAAAAATGGATGTTTACCACACAAAAAAACAAGCCCTAAAATATCTACTTTAACAAAAAAATACAAATTTTAAGGGACTCAGATAATGATTCCAAAAAAGACAATTTTTAACTTTTATTTTTTTTTCAAAAATAAAAATTAATAGATGTTTGGTATCGCTGTAATCATACTGACCTGGAGAATCATAATGACATGTAATTGTTATCATACAATGAATGCCGTATGTAATCCCTTTTCCCAAAATATGGAGAAATTGTGTTTTTTTGCTTCATGTTTATGTTGTACTGTAAGTAGGAGTGCCAATTCAATTTTTTCATCATTGAGCAAAAAAGCCAGAATTTGTATTTTATTTGAGGTTTACATTTTGACAGCTTTGTCCCACAAAGGTGTTTAATGGGTGGTTTTTTAAAGATTTATTTTTACAAATGTTTGTACAATAGTTGTTCTAATACACTGTATGCAGAATTATTAGGCACGTTGTATTTTGGAGGATTTTTTTTATTGATCAACAACTATGTTATCAATCAACCCAAAAGACTCATAAATATCAAAGCTTAATATTTCTGGAAGTTGGAGTGGTTTTTTTTTTTGATTTGGCTATCTTATGAGGATATCTGTTTGTGCAGGTAACTATCACTGTGCAGAATTATTAGCCAACTTATTAAAAACCAAATATATTCCCATCTCACTTGTTTATTTTCACCAGGTAAACCAATATAACTGCACAAAATTTAGAAATAAACATTTCTGACATGCAAAAGCAAAACCCCAAAAAATTAGTGACCAATATAGCCACCTTTCTTTATGATTACACTCAACAGCCTACCATCCATAGATTCTGTCAGTTGATTGATCTGTTTATGATCAAGATTGCGTGCAGCAGCCACCACAGCCTCTCAGACACTGTTCCGAGAAGTGTACTGCTTTCCCTCCCTGTAGATCTCACATTTTATGAGAGACCAGAGGTTCTCTATGGGGTTCAGATCAGGTGAACAAGGGGGCCATGTCATTATTTTTTCATCTTTTATACCTTTACTGGCCAGCTATGCTGTGGAGTAGGTGGATACATGTGATGGAGCATTGTCCTGAATATAAATAATGTTTTTCTTCAATAATACCAACTTCTTCCTGTACCACTGCTTGAAGAAATTGTCTTCCAGAAACTGGCAGTAGGTCTGGGAGTTGAGCTTCATTCCATCCTCAACCCGAAAAGGTCCCACATGTTCATCTTTGATGATACCAGCCCATACCAGTACCCCACCTCCACATTGCTGGCGTCTGAGTTGAAGTGGAGTTCTCCCCCTATACTGATCCATCCTCTGGCCCATCCATCTGGAACATCCATCTGACCTATCAAGAGTCACTCTCATTTCATTAGTCCATAACATTTTTGAAAAATCAGTCTTAAGATATTTCTTGACCCAGTCTTGATGTTTTATCTTATATTTCTTGTTCAAAGGTGGTCGTTTTCCAGCCTTCCTTACCTTGGCCATGTCCCTGAGTATGGCACACCTTGTGTTTTTTGATACTCCAGTAACGTTGCAGCTCTGAAATATGGCCAAACTGGTGGCAAATGGCATCTTGGCAGCTTCACGCTTGATTTTCCTCAAATCATGGGCAGTTATTTAGCGCCTTTTTTGCCCAACACGCTTTTTGCGACCCTCTTGGCTATTTGCCATGAAACACTTGATTGTTCAGTGATCACGCTTCAAAATTATTTCAAGACTGCTGCATCCCTCTGCAAGACATCTCACAATTTTGGACTTTTCAGAGCCCGTCAAATCTTTCTTCTGACCTATTTTGCCAAAGGAAAGGAAGTTGCCTAATAATTATTCACACCTTATATAGGGTGTTGATGTCATTACACCACACCCCTCCTCATTACAGAGATGCACATCACCTGATTTAGTTAATCAGTTAGTTGGCTCTCAAGCCTATACAACTTGGAGTAGGACAACATGTATAAAAATTATAATGTGATCAAAATACTGATTTGCCTTCTAATTCTGCACACAGTGTAAAACATGATATTTAGAGTGGCACGGTGACTTAGTGGTTAGCACTGCAGTCTTGCAACACTGGGGTCGTGGGTTCAAAACCCACCAAGGACAACATCTGCAAGGAGTTTGTGTCTTCTGACCATGTTTGTGTGGGTT
Organism: Anomaloglossus baeobatrachus; assembly: GCF_048569485.1. NCBI lineage: Eukaryota > Metazoa > Chordata > Amphibia > Anura > Aromobatidae > Anomaloglossus > Anomaloglossus baeobatrachus. The sequence continues at coordinate 406,676,642 of NC_134355.1, forward strand.
ACCTCTGAATTTTCCAGGCTCCTCCCACACCCCAAAAATATACTGATAGGATAGTTAAATTGTGAGTCCCAAATGGGGACAGTGTTGCTGATGTATGTAAAGTGCTAAGAAATGTGAATAACTTTTTATATTTTAATGGTCAATAATCAATATACTGTGGTTCAAAGGTAATTTATAAGTTACTGTGGATTTATTAATGATATCATGCACTGATAGGTATAGCCTTAATTTGGAACTGGATTTATGGTCAAATGATATCTAGCAGTTAAAGCAGGAAGGTAGGATGACACAGAGCTTAAATGGTCCATCCTAACATAACTGGTCCGGCACTGCGTTTAGAATGTTCTTATTTAGGATATTGTTCTTTAGCTTTCATGTAGAATGGCAAAGAATGATATTTTAAAAGGTTTTATTGATATTTTTTCTTTTTTTACCAAAAAGGTTGTATTTACCCCACTTTGTAATATGATACTCATGGCTGTGTGAGGGCCTATTTTGTCCTTTATTCAAAGGCAAAAAGAGTTCTGCTGTTGTATTCATAAAAAATTGCCATTTCTTATTAAAATTGGAGGCACAGAGAGATATAATATATTGCCATGAAGCATGGGATCCATATTAGGGTCACAATGAGTTTTTGAAGCTTTGTATTTTCACTAAGTTGAAAAGGCAGCATCCTACAGAACCAAGTGGATGGATTTATAGAAATCTGCTGTCCGCTGTGACTGTTTCTTACCCAGTTTAAACTGACCTGCGGTATGCGTTTCAAATCTGTAACATGTCAATTTCTCTTGTGTTTACACTGAGATTAAGGCTGGTTTCAGACGTCCGTGTTTTAGGTACGTGTGACATCCGTTTTTAACACGGATGTCACACGTACCCATGTTACCCTATTGTGTTTTCACACGGACTGTGTGGCCCTGCTGTTTCACACGGAGACGTGCCCGTTTTTTTGTCCAGCAGCATGGGTGTCACACAGACTGCACACTGATGTGATCCATATGACATCAGTGTGACACGTACCGGAGAAACACGGGTTTTTAAATAAAAAGATTTTCTATATTTACCTGTGTACCATGCTGTCTCTGGCTCTGCTGCCTCCCACTCCTGACCCCCGCTCATTATTTTCATTGATAATTCACCGCAGGGAGCAGCTGGGAGCAGGGGCTTTGCGGTGACAGTGCTGGAGACAGCACCGCCGAGGACAGCACCGCCGAGGACAGCATCGCTGGGGACATCGCTAGTGACAGGTGAGTATTCTGCCAGCAGTGTGGTGCAGGGACATCCAGGAGGTCAACGGATTTCCCAATGAACTCTGATGACCTCCTGATGACACCTCTGCAACAATTGCGTTACAGCGAGTGTCACAATGGTGACTTCCAGGGGTTCATGAGAGTTCATTGGGAACCCTGATGAGTCTCTGAATGTCACTGCACAAACTGCTGTATACTCACCTGTCACCGGCGATGTCCCCGGTGATGTCCCCAGCGATGCTGTCCTCGGCTGTGCTGTACCCATCCTGTCCCCGCGATGCTCCGCCTTCCAGATCCTCAGGCAGTGAATAATCAATGAGAATAAAATGAGCGGGGATCAGGAGTGGGAGGCAGGAGAACCGGAGACAGCATCGCTGGGGAGAGGTAAATATAGAATATCTTTTCATTACAGAGACAAGCGTTTTACCCGGTACGTGTCACACGTATGCAAACACGGATATCACATGTGTGACACACGCGTGACACATGTGTAACACACATATGACACACGTATTACCATAACCATGCGTGTGACTGGTACCTGATTAAAAACCTGCACACCAGAAAACTTCATCCACTACAAATTCATGTTAAAAAACTACAATGCTGCCCTTCACTGTGCCAAACAGACCTACTTCCCCACCCTGATCTCCTCTCTTTCAAACAATCCAAAAAAGCTCTTTGACACCTTTCACTTCCTTTTCAGTCTCAAGGTACAGACCCCTACCCGAGACCTTCATGCTGATGACCTGGCCTCGTATTTCACAGAGAAAATAGAAAACATCCGCCAAGAGATCAGCTCCCAGCCACCAAGTGTCGTGATTCCCATCCCTCCCCACATCCCATCCAGCTCACTTTACACCTTTGACCCAGTCACAGAGGAAAAAGTCTCCAGGCTCCTCTCTTCTTCTCATGCTACCAATAGCACTACTGACTCCTTCCTCTCACACCTACTCTAGTCCCTCTCTCCGGTCGTCACTACTCACTTAACTAAAATCTTCAATCTTCCTCTCTCTTCTGCTATCTTCCCCTCCTCCCTCAAACAACCTACCATTACTCCATTATGAAATAAACCTCTCTCGACCCATCCTGCACAAACAACTACAGACCAGTTTCCAATCTCCCCTTCATTTCCAAACTCTTGGAGTGCCTGGTCTATTCCTGCCCCACCCACTACCTCTCCACTCACCCTCTTCTAGATCCTTTACAATCTGGCTTCTGCCCCCTTTACTCAACAGAAACTGCCCTCGTCAAAATGACCAATGACCTTCTGACAGTAAAACGTAATAGAGACTACTCTCTGCTAATTCTTCTTGACCTCTCTGCAGCCTTGAACACTGTTGACCACCATTTCCTTCTCTCTGCGCTCCAGTCAATTGGCCTAAAGGACACTGCTCTCCAGGTTCTCTTCCTATCTTTCTGGCTGCTCATTCAGTGTATCATTTGCTGGCTCCACATCTGCTTCTCTTGCTCTCACTGTTGGGTTCCCTCAAGGTTCAGTCCTTGCCCCCTTCTTTTCTCTCTCTACATTGCCCCAATTGCACTGACCATCAGTAGATTTGGCTTCCAGTACCATCTTTATGCTGATGACACATAACTATACACCTCATCCCCTGACCTCCCCCCCGCTGTACTACAGAATACCAGTGACTGTCTGGCTGCAGTTTCCAACATCATGTCTACTCTCTATCTGAAACTTAACCTTTAGAAAACTGAAGTACTTCTATTCACTATGTCTTCTAAACTTAGCAAACCTGACATCTCCCTCTCTATGTGCGGCACCACGATTACTCCTAGGCAGCAGGCCCGCTGTCTGGGTGTTATACTTGACACCAATCTCTCCTTCACCTCCTATCTACAATCTCTTTCCCGCTTTTGTCACCTGCACCCCAAGAACATCTCTAGAATCTGCCCCTTTCTCACCATGGAAACTTCAAGAACCTTCACCGTGGCCTTGTTCCAATTCTGCCTTGACTACTGTAACTCTCTATTAATTGGTCTCCCCTTAACTAGACTCTCTCCTTTACAGTCCATCCTTAGTGCTGCAACCAGGCTCACCTATCTGGCTAACCATTACGCAGATGCTTCCACTCTATGCCAATCATTGCACTGGCTGCCCATATATCACAGGATCCAATTCAAATTGCTTGTTCTCACCCACAAAGCTCTCCACAGTGCGGCATCCCCCTACATCTCGGTCTATCACACTACCCGTTATCTACGCTCTGCAAACAACGTTCGACTAACATCTACACTAATCTCAACCTCCCACTCCCGTATTCAAGACTTCTCCCAAGCTGCACCAATACTCTGGAGTACTCTACCCCAAGAAGTTAAGATGAATCACAACTTACTCAGCTTCAGACACTCCCTAAAAACACATCTTTTTACAGATGCCTATCCCACTCCCTGGCCAAACTAAATTCCCATAGTCCCTCCACAACTTCACAGAACATAGCTCCCCGTCAAACTCCACCGCGCCCAAAAGCATCTCAAAGTTTTGGTTGGCTGGTTGACACTATAGAAATAAAGATGTTTTATTATTATTGTTGTTATTATTATTGTTATGCAAAATAGCATTAAAATATACACCTTTATTATTCAAGACCTAAAAAGAGCAACGTTGGTTACTCTGATACCAAAAAGTCAACACTCAAAAAGCCATCACTACCTAGGTGATTACACCATGGCCACTTAAATCAGCCTATTGAAGGACGTACCCAGCAGGGGTCCTATCTAGTGATGGCCACAAGAGATAATAAACACAAGAAAAAAAACAAACAAACCAAAAAGTGATATTGCTGTGAGCAAAGGACAATGGTCCAATTGACAAAAAAACACAACAAAAGAAATAATACCTAAAAAAACAAATCAATGTGCACTCATCTTCCTGACAGTGGTCAGTCATATAAATACATTAATACACAATAGATTTTTCAGGTATTAAAAAAGGAATGGTCTCACCCAGTCCCTTTTCGTGTGAGGTAATGCAGTCTCTTTATCCCAGTTAGTGGAGTTGTCCACCAAATCCTAGCCCTACCACTGTTTGGATTCAGAAAATAAGAAATAACTGCTGCCCCAGACTTCCGTCCTCACAAGGACGGACCACATCTAAGGTCTCAAGCTGGACCCCTATGCTGACCCTGATGACATCCCGACATCCCGACGCGTTTCGTCATTCAGACTCTTCAGGGGACATAATAATTGTCAGTCAGGTCCTTATTGTCAGCCCTCACCAAACCATATGGTTTTTATCACATTTTTGCTTGTGTTATTTTTTACTCCTTGGTATGCCATGTTTCAAATAACACAACTTTTTTTTATATTTCCTGATATTTGGTGAGTTTTTTACATTGTATTTTCACGCTGTTTAAAAGCACAACATCTTAAAGTTCCAGCAAAGTGGATGGTTGGGATTTATAGAATTCCCCTGACCACTGTGCTTCTTTTTTTCTATGTGTAAACTGTACAGTGGTTCATGTTTCATATCATCAGCCCATCAATTTATCCTGAAGGTATGCTGAGTTATGTGCAGATTATCCCCATAGACTTGCATTAGGCTATTTGCTCATGATCCATAGACACTGCGTCCTAGATGCAGTGTCAGTCCTCCTGTAGAGATGTGAGTGTTCTCCGTGTGAAAATGCCGTGGCTCATGCCCACAATCAGTAGTCTGGGTGCAGCGGACTTTTGCTGTATTCAACCCGTCGAGAACACTTGCGTTTCCACAGGCATAAATTGACATGTTGCAGCTCAGGAAGCCGCACGGCAGGTCAGTTTACGCTGAGGAGAAAAGAAGCACAATGGGCAGGAGATTTCTATAAGTCCTATCCACTGTGCTTGTACTGTACAATGCAACATTTTAGAAGCAGCGAAAACACTCTGCGTCTAAAACGCTGCAAACACATCATGTACACCCACTCTTAGATTCAGAAAATCTGCAGGTAAAAATATACACATCTATTCTTAATATGTTTTGGCTTCAGAAACACATGGAATCTGCACCTAAGTATATCAATAAAGTTTTGTCAAAGTCAGATGTCAGGAAGTATCAAAAACAAAGCTGCGTAAAAAAGTGATAAAGATGCATGTGAAAAAAAACACACACAGAAAAGCAATGAAAATATGCAAATAGCTTAATTTACATAAGAGATGCAGAAATGGTGCAGAAATTCTCCAACATCAAAAACTCCATGATAAAGACACTTTAGTGTGCATAGTAAAGATAAACAGGAACTATGTGTGCCATGGGGACCTTGGCCTTACTACAAAGCAATTGGTTTTTCTAGGGATTAAAACTCGAGAGTTTCCAATATTTTAGTTGCATAATATTATTTGCGTGTGATTCATACGGACCCCCAGGCCTGTTTGTAGCTGCAATAGCTGCAGTCTATTACCCTACATTATGTCCTCCGCAGCATGAATATATTGATTTTCACCAATTGTGTACCTCACTATAGTCTAAATTGATGTGAATCTAAATTCCAGCTCTCGGCAAATATCTGTCTGTTTTTAATCCCCAGCCAAGCTCAGACTTTATGATTCTGAAAACAGCATTAACCTGACAATGAACTTTTGGTTTTGTTGAATACTTTGTATCGTAAAATAAAAAACAATACAACTACTGTAATTTTAACTGAAATCTGCAGATATAATATTGTGCACATCTACAAAATAAACAAAGCAGATAAACCGGACTCATGTGGTTCCACTGTGCCATAAACTTGTTTTCGTCTATCATGTCGAATCAGAATTTGCATTGCAATACAAGTAAATCTATCATTTTAAATTTCTTTCAATGTTTGTAGATTTTTTATTGCACATAATTGACCATTATAAATGTGTTATATGAGGGGTTTGCTGATAAGTCTTTAGCTTTACCCAGAAAGAAACAATATAGGATGATGAAACGTTACATTTATTCCCCATACTCTCCACTGATGTCAACACACTTCTTACATCGGTATTCCAAGTTCTGTAAGCCTAGCAAAAAGAAACATTTTGGTTGTGCCTCAAACCGTAGCAGCCATGGCATCAGAAATGGTGTGAAATTTGGTACCCTTCAGGTTTTTCTTCAGGTTTGGAAGCAAGTGATAGTCGGAGGGAGCTAGATCTGGCGAATAAGGTGGGTGGTCAACCAGCTGGAAGCCCAGCTCTGCCAGTTTTTTCCTGGTTGCTTGTGCAGTGTGAGCGGAGTCGTTGTCTTGCAGGAACAAGATTCCTTTGGACAGCTTGCCATAATTTTGGCCTTCAGAACTGCCTTCAATTGGTCCAAAAGCTCAATGAAACACCTTGCATTGATGGCGGAACCCTTTTGAAGGTAGTCTACTAGCAGCACAAACTCCTTATCCCAGAACACAGACGCCATCACCTTAGTGGCTGGTTTTTGCACCCTGAACTTCTTTGGATGAGGAGAACCACTGTGCTTCCACTCTTTTAACTGCTCCTTGTTTTCAGGGTCATACAAATAAATCCAGGTCTGATCCATAATGATCAGTCAATCCAGGAAGTTCTTAACAGTCTGGAAATGCTGACAAATAGACTGGGAAGTTTCCACTATCATTCTTCTTGATCTGTTGTCAAACATTTGGGGACCCACTTTGCAGATAGCTTCTTCATGTCCAAATGTTCATGCATAATGACAGTTAAAAGAAAAAAGTTTTTGTACCGTGTTAGCCAGTTGAAAAATGATTTATTGCTATCAGTGAGAGAAACAGCATTATAATTTTGTAGTTGTGATACCTTTTAATGGCTGACTAAAATAAAATAAAATAAGAGGATTTTACAAAGCAAGCTTTCAAGACATCTCAGGTCTCTTCAACAGAAATGGTATGAGATGTCTTGAAAGCTTGCTTTGTAACATCCTCTTATTTTATTTTAGTCAGCCATTAAAAGGTATCACAACTACAAAATTATAATTTTGTTTCTCTCACTGAGAGCAATCAATTGATAATGACACAAACACATTCACAGGAAATCCCCATGATGTCTGCTATTGCTTTAGGTTAAATTCATTGATTCTCCAGTATGAGGTTGTGCACAGCATCAATGAACTCCAGAACAACAACCACTCTTGGTTGTGCAGAATATTCCTCATCATGGTGCTGAAGAGGACCATTTTAAATTTGGCAACCCAGTTCTTAACTGTGGAATATGAAGGGCATTGATCCCCCAATGTCTGTGACATATCACCATGAATATCCTTCTTGGACTTTCTTTGCAGAAACAAGAATTTTATCACTCCTCTGCTCTCATTTGCTGTGAATATTGCATTAGTCTCCACCATTTTGTTTTCCCGTGTGCATAGAACACTGTTGCCATAAGCAACAAACACAAAGTTTTTAAAACATATATTAGAGACATAAGGCTTTCATGTGATGTAACATTCGTTACCATAGAAACAAAAAAAAAATCACAAAGCCAAAGACTTATCAGCAGCCCCTCATATTCTTCAAACTACTTATTTGTTTACTTGTTCAGGTAAGTTGTTTTTAGGAAATGTGTTTTTTTGCGTTTTTTTTACTTCTTGCTGTAGTGTGACAGCTGTGTCAGAGTAAGTTCACACTTGAATGTCAGCAGATCTATGACAGATTTTTTTAATGTATACAGTTGTGCTCAAAAGTTTACATACCCTGGCAGATTTTTTGCTTTCTTGGCCTTTTTTAAGAGAATATGAATGATAACACAAAATCTTTTTTTCCACTCATGGTTAGTGATTGGGTGAAGCTATTTATTGTCAAGCTACTGTGTTTTGTCTTTTTAAATCATAATGACAACCAAAAACATCCAAATGACCCTGATCAAAAGTTCACATATCTCAGTTCTTAATACCGTGTATTGCCCCCTCTAACATCAATGACAGCTTGAAGTCTTTTGTGTTAGTTGGGGATGAGGCTCTTTATTTTCTAAGATGGTAAAGCTGCCCATTCTTCTTGGCAAAAAGCCTTCAGTTCCTGTAAATTCCTGGGCTTTCTTGCATGAATTTCACACGCTTGAGTTCTCCCCAGAGTTTATCCAAAATAAAATCCAGAAAATCACAAGGTATACATTATATAAATAATATATCCAAAATAAAATCCACTAACCATGAGTCGTAAAAAAGATTTTGTGTTATCAATCATATTCTCTGAAAAAAGGCCAGGAAAGCAAAAAATCTTCCAAGATATGTAAACTTTTGAGCACAACTGTAAATGTCAAAAACATATGCAAGCATGTGCCATGAGTCAAGCTAAGTCTCTCTCAATTTTGACATGTCTTCTACATCCATAAATGTCCACTTATATACTGGTATTTTTTTATTGTTTTCTCAGCTAGCTTTTAATTGGACAGACAGCAATTTGAACTTGTTTTACATATGCTGTATCTTACTACTATATCTTTCAATTCAACTCCTATTGAGAATAATGAAGAACAAAACTTTATGCATCTTTTCAAACCTTTATGGGGAACCAAAAAATCTAGTCAACTATATGTATATTTTTTATGTCAAACAAAAACACCACTATAAGGATGTAACTCTTGCAAAACCTAATCCCTACAGCCGCAATACATGTAAGGCCTTGTGCACACATTGAGTATTTGGTGAGTCTTTACCTCAGTATCTATGAACCAAAACCTGGAGTGGGTAATAAATACAGAAGTAGTGCGGTGTTTCTATTATACTTTTCCTCTGATATTTCCCTCCTGGTTTTAGCTGCAAATACTGAGGGAAAAAACTCACCAGATACTGTACATGTGCACATGGCCTAAGGCTATGTTCCCACTATGAGCTTTTGGTGAGTTTTTAATGTTGCAACATTTCTGCACCTAATATTTTAATTAAGTTACTTGCATTTTTTCATTGTGTTTTTGTGTGCATTTTTTAACCTGTTTTTATTGGGTTTTCTTGCTGCATTTTTTATCTCTTTTCGGTGTGTCATGCTTTAAATAAACCTTTGCTTTTGATACCTCCTTGTATTTGACCTTGAACTTATTGAAAAACTTAGATGCAGAGCACATACCGTTTTATGAGATTCTGCTGTGGAAACACTCTAAGGCCCCCTTCACACGTCCGTGAAACACGTGCGTGTTTGTTCCGTTTCCGTATATACTGGAGACACGGACAAACATGCACCAATGTTAATCTATGATTGTGGTCACACGTGCGTTATTTCATTATGTCCGTGTGTGCGTGTCCGTGATCCGTATGTGTTTGCGTTTTGCACGGATGCATGTCCGTTATCTGCACAGAGCACGCACACGTGGACACAATGAAAGTCTATGGGTATGTGCACACACGTTAGTAAACACGTATGCATCTACCTATAGTCCGTGTCCGTTTGGTGTTTTTATTTCTAGTGATGTCGGCCATTCTTTCTATTTCTGTGTATGTGGGTCAATCTCCCTGAGTCCGTCGGTCAGTCTCTCTGTCTCTCTGTCGGTCTCTTTGTCTGTCTGTCCCTCTCTCACTGTCTGTCGGTCAGTTTCCCACCCTCTCTCATACTTACCGATCACCGGCGCGGCGCTGCACGGCGTTCACACTGCTGCGGCGGCTTTTACTATTTTCAAAAAGCCAACCGCTCAATAAACAATCTCGTATTCCCTGCTTTACCCGCCCACCGGCGCCTATGATTGGTTGCAGTGAGACACGCCCCCACGCTGAGTGACAGGTGTCTCACTGCACCCAATCACAGCAGCCGGTGGGCGTGTCTATACTGTGTAGTAAAATAAATAAATAATTAAAAAAAAACGGCGTGCGGTCCCCCCCAATATTAATACCAGCCAGATAAAGCCATATGGCTGAAGGCTGGTATTCTCAGGATGGGGAGCTCCACGTTATGGGGAGCCCCCCAGCCTAACAATATCAGTCAGCAGCCGCCCAGAATTGCCGCATACATTAGATGCGACAGTTCTGGGACTGTACCCGGCTCTTCCCGATTTGCCCTGGTGCTTTGGCAAATCGGGGTAATAAGGAGTTAATGGCAGCCCATAGCTGCCAATAAGTCCTAGATTAATCATGTTAGGCGTCTCCCAGAGATACCTTTCATGATTAATCTGTAGGTTACAGTAAATAAACGTGTCTCACTGTAACCAATCATAGGTGCCGGTGGGCGGGGAAAGCAGGGAATACGAGATTGTTTAATGAGCGGCCGGCTTTTTCAAAATAGTAAAAGCCGCCGCAGCAGTGTGAATGCCGTGCAGCGCCGCGGCGGTGATCGGGGATCGGTGAGTATGAGAGAGGGGGGAAAACTTCAGTCACTCGGGGGATTAGCGGTCACCGGTGAATCCTTCACAGGTGACCGCTAATCAGTACTCGACACAGACAGAGCCGCAGTATGAGGATGAAGTCGGGTGAAGTTCACCCGAGTTCATTCTCATCGCGCAACTCTGTCGGCTGTCAGCTGACATTTATAAACGACATTGTGCATTACACACACGGACATTCCACACGGACATTCCACGTACACATACACGTTAATTCCACACGCACAGATGGACGTTCTACACACAAACACGGCTAGCATACGCAATTCACACAGATGCCACACGGACCATAAAAACGGACACAAAAACGGGATACGGACCCGAAAAACGGCCCGTAACACACGTGCGTGTTTTTCACGGACGTGTGAAGGGGGCCTAAAACTGTATGTGCATTTTTGACACACAGATTTTTCGCACCTAGCGCAAGTCGATTAAAAAAATCTGCACTGACATGACCTACAACATTAACTAAGATTTTTTCGCATTGCACTCCTACATATTATATGCTTGAGTCAGTGAGCCCTAACAATATGGCTGTGGTTATACATAGTCTAAATATTGTTTGTACTGTTTATGGATGTTCTATCTGTTCATGGCATATTTGCCATACTATTGACTCCTCTTGCTCTAAACTCCCTGGCAGAAGTTCTGTTGATTATCCATGTTATGTAAATAAAAGCTTATAACCTGATTTTAAATTCATCCATTGGTTTTATAAATTACTCTTTTGAAAGCTTAAACCCTCCCAAATTTGGTTTAGGTTATGAAAATAAAGTTGCTGCAAAGCTGAATTATTGATCATTTAATAAACACAGAAAGGTCAGATTTTGGCAAGACAAATGTTTTGTCGCCCAAAGAACGTAATGTGAAATTCAAACAAATAATTAACTTCCAATACAAAGAAATGTTGCATAACATTGGTGAATGAAGTTGTGGTGCTATTAGAGCCATATTAAATATTTTGTGTGACTTCCATGAGCTTGAAGGACTGCATCCATGCAGTTCAACAATGATTTATACAATTTATTGATGAAGTCTTCAGGAATAGCAAAGCATGCAGTCTTACATACCTCCCAGAGCTCATCTAGATTCTTTGGTTTTGTCTTCCAAGCTTCCTCTTTCATCGTACTTCAAAAATGCTCAATGATGTTCATGTATGAGGACTGGGCTGGCCAGTTCTTGAGCATCATGATCTCTTTGCCAGGAGGAACTTTGTTGTAGAGATAGATGTATGAGATGGAGCACCATCCTGCTGCAGAATTTGACCCCTTTTATGATTGGGAATGTAAGAGGTAGCTAATACTTCTTGATATTTTAGGCTATTGATATTGCCTTCCACCTTGTAAATGTTTTGCACACCCCCATACTGAATGTAACCCCAAACCATGATCTTTCCATCACCAAAAGTAACTGTTTTCTGGGTGTATTTTGGATCCATACGGGCTCCAGTAGGTCTCCTGCAGTATTTGTGGTGTAATTCAACTGAAGATTCATCAGAGAAATCCACCTTCTGCCATTTTTCCAGCGTCCATCTGTTTAGCAGACTGTTGGACTTGGCAAATGCCACACAGTTTTCTAATTGCCTTTTGTTTAGTGCTGGCTTCTGGGCACTAATTCGACCATAGAGGCCATTTTGCGACATAATCCTACAAACTGTTCTAGTTGACACAGGAAATTGAGGTGACCAGGCCTGTTGGAGCTCTGCTGCAGTAGAAAAGGGGCTGGCTTTGGATTTTCTAACCATCAAACGTTCTTCCTGAGCAGTTGTCTTGTGGGGTCTGCCAGACCTGGGCTTGTCAAAAATATGTCCAGTCTCTTCAAATCTTTTTTAATTCTTTGTACTTGACGCTGAGACACATTAAAGGTGCCAGCCACCTATGCAGTGGATCTGGCCTTCAGCCTCTTGATAATCAAGGCTTTGGTCGCAGGGTGGATTTCTGGCATGTTGTCAGAGGTCAAGTTGCAGTTCAAGTGAAGGTCTGGGGTGCTGGGTTTCTTTTTATACACATCCACTAATTGACCGATCATTTAGTGAGCACAGGTGAGAATGTAAACTAGGATTGGGTGCATTATATGACAAGGCGACAAAACTTTTGTCTTGCCAAAATCTGACCTGTGTTCATTAAATGATCAATATTTCAGGTTTGCAGCAACTTTATTTTCATAACCAAAACCAAATTTGGGAGGGTTTCAGCTTTCAAAAGAGTAATTTATAAAACCAATGGATGAATTTAAAGTCAGGTTATAAACTTTTATTTACATAACATGGATAAACAACAGAACGTCTGTTAGGGAGTGTACATTAACTTTATCAGATATTTTGACTTTATGTGCTATTTAGTGTTTTTCATGATGATCATCCATTGGCATGCCTTGCTAGTATAAATAGATAAGGACTATGCAGTTTACTTTCTTACTTCTTTCCAGGTGTCCCCATTTCTAACCTCATTGGTGCTTTGTTTCATTAGTAATATCTGTAGAATTTATGAATTAGTAAAGTAATTTATTTTTTCTACTTAGCTTTTTTATTATATTGGTGTTTCTTAGTAAAAAAAAAAATCCTATGTTTAGCCCATTTTAGTCTAGGGATAAGTTATTTTATATGTCTCAATACAAAAAAATCTTAAAACATTTTCGTTTTAATTCAGGCATCTACATGTAGCAGAATGCACTGTATAAATGAGAGCCTAGCTTTCGCTCACATCGAGACAACATTTGAGGGACACTGTATTTTCATGTGTTAATTGTCATGAAGCACATAAAGCCATGCTCACATCTGTGATGTATGCATGTACATTAGTGATTAAAGTACTGTTCGCTCATCACTAAGGTACATGTATGCTTTGTAAGTTCAGAATAAGGGGAAAAGGTTTATGGAGGTCTGTTGCCGCCTTCCCTTGGGTATGGGCATGCACCTGCTGGAGCCTTATAGAGTAAGCAGTTATTCATATGGGAACACCTTTAAGGTCCAGTCACACATAACGAGATCGTGAACGAGATCGCTACTACGTCACACTTTCTGGATCGTTTATGAGTCGTTGTTGAAATCGCATGTTGGGTGTCACACATAACGAGTTTATGAACGAGCATGCGTCCCGTATAATGATCTTTCAAATCGCTGGGACCCTGTCACACAGCAACTATGTTAACAATTCCAATCCCATTAGGGGCGTAGTAAAATGCAGTGAGTCAGGTAGGCGTACATTTGCGTCGCCTTGTCCATACCCCCCCTCCGCTTTCATTGGCGGCCAATACTGTGTTCTGATTGGGCATGCAGGGGGCGTATCTAGCGGTTAAATTTTGGATCGCGTCACCCTTTGTCACTTCTTTTGCGCTTTGCTTTGAGATAGAACCTGCGTCTCCACCCTGATTCCTTCGTCCATTGTACCCGGTCGCTTTGTTGGTGTGTTTTTCGGATCGAAGCCGCACCTGCACCTGGAGCTAACCAATCGGTGCAGAGAGGGGCGCGGAAACGGGGACACAACAACACGCCTTCGTGCATCTCATCTAGGTCGTCAACGAAATCGTTAATAGGGTGTCAAACATACAGATTCATGCAGCCCAGCAGGACTCCAACGAGCCAGAAATGGCCCAAGCTGTTCGGCATCGATCAGCGATTTCGCAGCAGGGGGTGAATCGTTGGTACGTGTCAAACGTGACGAGATCGCAATTGAAGTCGTTCTTGCGTCACAGAAACTGTGACGTAGTAACGATCTCGTTTACGATCTCGTTATGTGTGAAGTGGCCCTTAGGCATTGTTCACACGTACTATAAATGTTGTGTTTTTTTCTGTTGCACTTTTTTATTCAGAAAACCTTTTGCATTTAACTATCCAAATGTATGTAATTGCATGTATACCCCTGCCAACTATGCATTAACACATGCTTTTAAGCTGCATTTATTGTACATTTTTTCTCTACAGGCTTTTATTTGGAGCCTGAAAAAAATGCAAACAAAATTGCATGTAAAAAATGTGTGTAAAAACGCATGTAAAAAACTGCAGTTGCATTTTTGAGTGGAAAATCAAAGCATAAAAAATGCAGCAATAATGCAATAACCAGAGTGGATGGCTATTGCACAGTTTGGTGCAAAAATAATCAGATATAACCATTAAAACAAGCGCATCATTTGTTACATGTGTTGCAAAAAATAACTCGGGCACACAGAAAACGTAAAAAAAGAAAACAGAAGAAAAACGTAGACTTCAATCTGCTTGTCTTTATTTGTGCAAAGGTCAAGTCTAGTAGTGCACAAATCTAACGTTTTGGCCTTAACTTTGGGCCTCAGTCAGAAAACAAAGATCTATGTGATAATAATAGTATGGTGAATCTATGTTCACTTGCGCAAAAACCCTGGACTGAACGGTTCACACCTTTGCTATTCACCGCTGTCATATGTTATCCTGAAAGTTATTCGTCAGGAATGTTCTGAGAAGACCGCCCAAATCTTATAAGGACTATCGACTGTGGTACTAAATGAATATATGGATCATATTCCAAAATGGAATAGGACATTTATCCCTTTAATCTGAAGTGGAAGTATGCCTGGTAAGTCCCTTGAATATGAGTATATATATCTAAAGCGCCATTTACATGCTGCGACATCGCTAACGATATATCATCGGGGTCACGGTGTTTGTGACGCACATCCGGTGTCGTTAGCGACATTGCAGTGTGTGACAGGCAGGAGCGACCTTAAACGATCACAAAAGAGACAAAAATTGTTGGTATATGAGAGGTCGTTCATTTACCAAAAATCGTTGTCTCATACGTAGCGAGGTTGTTCCTCGTTCCTGCGGCACCACACATCGCTATGTGTGACACCGCAGGATCGACGATCATCTCCTTACCTCCGTCCACCAGCACTTAGGAACGAAGGAGGTGGGCGGGATATTACGTACCGCTCATCTCCGCTCCTCCTCTGCTATTGGACGGCTGCAGGGAAGGTAAGTCCGTGTGACGGGTGTTAGTGATGTTGTTCGCCACGGGCAGCGATTTGCCTGTGTTGCACAACCGACGGGGGCGGGTACGCCCGCTAGTAATATCGGTACCGATATTGCAGCGTGTAAAGTACCCTTTAGTGTGTAGATCAGGAGGGAATATGAGGACCGAAGCCTGACATGTAACTAAGGATATGGGCCTGTCTACAAGATTCGTGGTATTTCCTTTTAAGAATCCTATGGGGCAAATGTGGCTGTGGTTTCCATGTGAAGTCCTGTAGTGCACTACTAGCAAGCGTGTGCTCTGTGTTGCACTATTTTTGGGTGTATATGCTTCTTGCAGGTGGATGCCCAGACGTAGTCCGCTGCGTCCAAGCATCCTCCTGCAGAAAGCGTATAGACCCGAAAATGGAGCAAGACAGAGCACACGCTTGCTCAGTCTGCTCCATTATACTCAATGGCCCTGTCGGCGCAAATGTCCAAAACACCTTTGTGGGGGGAGGGGCGGTATTTCGGACATATGCCCTGATGGAGCCACTGAAAAGCAATGGGAAAGGAGCCTAACTCAATGTTACCTAGTTACAGTACATCAACATTGAACACCATAAAGCATATTTCAGATGAGCTGTCAGCCTTCCAGACACAAATGCTTTAGCAAATAGCTGCATTTCCCATAAAATCCCTTTTTGGGAGCTTTGCAATTGAGGTGTGCCCTTATCCACACTGACACTATCCCATCAGGCCTATTTAGGTGGACAACTTATAAGGGTAATACCTAATTATCAATCCACTTATATATTTCTAAAATTAATATCAGAAGAACAGCCCAACATTTAGTTCAAAAATAGCTCCATAATTCCTTAGCTGACAATACCAAGGAATTATCTCGTGAAATAGACGTGATAGTAGAGGTGGCAGATTACCTTTCACAAAAAACAAGCAACAAAAAGATAAACAAATGCTTCTTACCACTTTTGGGATTGCAATTCTTTCCCAGTAACTTTTTTACAGTGCAGTAAATATTATCCGTGCAAGTACAAGCTTTGAAATCTGGGTATCTTTGAGTGAAGTAAAAGATTGTCATATTGCAATTCATTAAGTTTTTTAGTTGACAGTTGACACCTAAAACAGAGTAAAGGTTTTTTTTTAATTACTGCATTAATTGAAACACATATTGTAATCAGATGCTCGTTAAGCACAGAAAAGATATAAATTAGGGAAAAAAAATCATTTTTTTAAGACACTGGGGAAAATTATAAAACTAAAATAAAAAACTGTTGATTTTCTGCACAACTCTGGAGCAGTTTAAATAAATAGCTCACATTTTAGATGGCCATTAACCCCTTCACCCCTGGGCGATTCTCCATTTTTACTTTTTTTTGCACCTCTTCTTCCGAGATCCGTCATTTTTTTTATTTTTCTGTCAATCTTGCCATATGAGGGCTTATTTTTTGCGGTATGAGTTGTACTTTTAAATAAAACAATGTGTTTTACCATATATTGTAGTGAAAAATGGCAAAAAGTGCGGAAAAATTGCAAAAAAAGTGCAATCACACAATTTTTGGGGGGATATTTTAATCACTTTGTTCTCTATATGGTAAAACTCATGTGTTGGTGTGATGCCGCAGGTTGGTGTGAGATCATAGACACCAAACATGTATAGGTTTACTCTTATCTAAGGGGTTAAAAATAATTCATAATGTGTCCAAAAAAAGTAGCACACTTTTTGCGCCATTTCCAAAAACCATAGCGTTCTTATTTTTCAGGATCTGGGGCTCAGTGATGGCTTATTTTTTGTGTCCCAAGCCGACATTTTTAACGGTACTATTTTTGCTCCAATGCTACATACAGTTTCATTGCCTGTTATTGCATTTTGCGCAAAATTTGTGGCGAACAAAAAATGTAATTTTTGCGGATATGCAGTTTACTGATCAGATTAATTGATTTTATATTTTGATAGCTGGGGTGGGTCTGAACACGGCAATGCCCAATATGTGTATATTTTTTTTATTTTTTAACCCTTTAGTTTTCAAATCGGGCGACTGAGGGGTGATTTCAACTTTTGTGTTTTTTTATTTTCTTTTACTTTTTAAACTTTTTTTAAGCTTTTCTTTATTTTACTAGTCCCAATAGGGGACTATAAGGATCAGCAGTCAGATCGTCAATATCACAGTTGTTTCCATTTTTTATTTTTTTTATGACCACAAAGAATTATTACATACATTTAGAAACTTGTTCTTAATTCTGTAAACATTTTTTATGGATGGTCAATAAGATCAATTTAGATTGACAGTGCCATTTTATTTATCTATTTTTTTACCAATTAATTTTTATTTATGTATTTTTAATTTATTTTACACATTATGTCTACCATAAGCTGATAAAAGTCTTTTGGGGGGCATTTAAATATTTTTTATTATTTTTTTATTTCTATCTTATTTAGGCTGGATTCACACGATGGTATGGCATCTCATGCGAGTGCATCGGATGCGCTATGCTAATGACCCTCGGCTCCTGATGTGCTGCAAGTCTAAACCGAGTGTCATGCAACTGTGATCTGATCCTGTGATCAGATCACAGCTGCAGAGGAAAGGGAAGGAGCTGCTAAGGAGAGGGCGGGATGAGCAAATGCTAAAATATTCAGGTTCAGATTATTTGTACCAAATACCTAGTACTATTCCAGTTTTCATCACGAATAATGAACCTAATGCACGTTAACGGGGAACCCAAGCATTTTTCTGGGGAAACTTTAAGAAAAATGCTCAAGTTCCCCATTGATTTGCATTAGGTTTGTTTGTTGTTTGTGATGAATATTGGAATAGTACTAGGTATTCGGAACGAATAACCTGAACCCAAATATTTAGTATTCACTCATAACTAATTTTAACCCTTTGGGGAACCTCTCTATATATTAGCTGGCTGGTCATCAGTCTATTTATTGGGTTTTGCTATTTGCAAAACAACCTGTCTGCATTAAAATCTTTGATGAGCAATCTAGCTACATTTAAGGCCTGTTTCATACGTCAGTGATTCTGGTACGTTTGTGCTTTTTTTTTCTACGTACCAGAATCACTGACATGCGCAGACCCATTATAATCAATGGGTCTCCGCACACATCAGTGATTTTTCACTGACCTTGTCAACGTGCGGCGTACCCGCGTGTCCGTGATTGCCGCACGGAGACATGTCCATTTTTTTCTGGCATCACTAATGTCCCACGGACCACGCAGTGGTGTGATCCATGAAACACGTGCCAGAAAAAAACGTGCATATAAAATAAAAATCATTTTTACTCACCCGGCTTCAGCCGCGCTCTCTGCAGCCTGTTCTGCCTGCTGCTTCTGAGCCGACTCATTACTGTGGTGCATATTCATGAATGCACGACACAGCCGACCCGTAAGCAGCTGCTGCGGGGGTCAGCGCTGGCCGGATGCTGCACCGCGGGAGCCTTCAGCACCATGGAGAGCGGGAGCGGGCACAGGTGACTTAATGTCTATGTGCAATCACGGACCACGGAGAACGGAGCCCGGATTGCACATAGACAACCCACGCGTGCCGTGAATCACGGCACACAGAGGGACATGTGCGTCTTTTACACGTCAGTGAAGAATGTCTGTGTTTTTCACTGACGTGTGAAACAGGCCTTAGATAGCTGTTCATTATTACATTTATATTAGTTGATCATATTTATTTCTCATATGATTAACATATTATATTGTTGGGCTTATATGTCACAGATTTTTTGTGTTTTTTATGCTCTGGTACTTAATAGACTCAAAAGCCATTTGTTACATTTCCTATAATGTTAACTCTGTATGTATGCACAATCTTCATCTCCTTCTGTTGTGCTCTGCCCTTTGCATTTTCACTTTCTCACCTTGTATTTTAATATTAATTCAATAAAGATTTATGCACCATATTCTTTTGTAAATAGGTTAATCATCTACTGTACATCCGTAAACATACTGTGAGCAAGGACAAAGAAGTAAGAAAGCACATTATCTGACATGTTTAATAACAGGTGTACCAATAGGCAGATATAAATATGTATATGTGTATATATATATATATATATATATATATATATAGATATATATTCTAGAAATAGGCGTGATGCTATCGCATCGGGAGTGCGGTGAAATGAACTTCTGTCTATGCTTAGTGGTGCTGACAGGAACAGTGGACATGTGTCACACTGTTTCCACTTTCCAACATATCTGTTGTATGTCATCCCTCCACATTTGTGTATTGTGTGTGTGCTGGGGGCATACAGATATGGTGGGGGGGCTGGAAGCATACAGATATGGTGAGGGGGGCTGGAGGCATACAGTTATGGTGACATACAGATCTGGTGGGGGGCCTGGGGGCATACAGATCTGGTGGGGGGACTGGGGGCATACAGATCTGGTGGGGGGGCTGGGGACATGCAGATCTGGTGGGGGGTGCTGGGGGCATACAGATCTGGTGGGGGGGAAACAGATCTTGGTGGGGGGTCGGGGGCATACAGATCTGGTGGTGGGGATGATGTCCCCTGCTGTAATGTCCCCATTGTATAGTAATGTCCCTTGCCATAATGTCCCAATTGTATAGTATGGTGCCCTGCAGTAATGAGCTCATTGTTTAGTAATGTGCTCCTGCTGGTTTCCTTCTGTCCCCTATTATGCCATTGTTTACACACAATAAAAGCTATTCTCACCTCTCCTCCATTCCCATGGTGCCTCCAGCTGCTTTTTGCAGTCCGCAGTCACACAGATGCCTCCATAATAGCATCCAGTGTACGGAGCGGCCGCTGCAGGATGTTGTCATGGATTTACTGCATTTGATGCTTTACGGTGCCACAAAGCATTCAAGTGCAATAATGCGCTGACAGTAGAAGCGGCGGCCCCGGACAGGTGAGTATACAGTAGTTTGTGTGTGTGTGAGTGTGTGTGAGTCAAGACATAGAGTATGTGTTCGGTGTAACCATGTGTGTCTGCTATGTGTGTATATGTGCTCATGTGTGTGCGTGCGTGCAGTGAGGGCCTGAAAGCTGGAGCATTGTTCGAACTACGCCTGCGCAACTGACAGTGCCGCGGTGCATGCCGTAATAGGACAACAGACAAAACTGGAGATTATGTATGCAGATATCTGTGTGTGTGTGTGTGTGTGTGTGTGTGTGTACGTGTATATATATATATATATATATATATATATATATACATATATGTGTGTGTATGTATAATGAGCTGTCTAGATTGGAGTTTTTTTTGTGGTCCTCACTCCAGCACTGAACTGTGTAGAATGGAGGCTGCTGGGATATCATCAAAAATCCACTCCAATCTAGATGCAACCATGTGCTCACAGGACCTGTGTGATGTCACCGTCATGTGATCAGTCACACGATCAGAAGTTGCTCCTCCAGGGGACTCTGCTCTGTGTCTGCCGGACTATGCTGTGCGGGAGTATGAAACGGAGCCGCGTGTATAATGTGCGGGGGGCGGAGCCGCATGTGGAGCTGTAGGTGATGTGTGTAACTTACACAGGTGCAGTTTGAAAACTGCGGCTGCATAACGAACAATGCCGCGGTGCATGACGGAATAGAGGAACAGATAAAACTGGTGATTATGTAAGTATATATGTATATATATGATACATAAATATATATATATATATATATATATATATATATATATATATATATATACATACACATACAATCATGGATCATGGTCAAAAGTGTTGGAACTCTTGAGATTGCTTCAGAAAATGAAGTATTTTTCACAGAAAATTATTTCAGCTACATGTTTTGTTATACACATATTTGTTTCCTTTCTGTGTATTGGAACAACACAAAACAACTGATTAAAAAGGCCAAATTGGATAGAATTTCACACAAAACTACAAAAATAGGCAGGGTAAAATTGTTGGCACCCTCAAATTATTATTTGATTGCATACCCTGTAAAATAAATAACTGCAATCAACCGCTTCCTATAACTATCGACAAGCTTCTTGAATTAACAAAGCAGATAGCTTTTGCTACTTAGTCCCTTTGCGCACGCTGTGGATATACGAGGATTTTGCCCCAGATTTGCCGTGGAATTGTTGCAGAAAATGTGTCTAACATTGCTGCAGTCATTCCCCAGCAAATCCTATGGGTTTCAAAAAATGCTGTGCGCACACTGCAGTTTTTTTATACCTGCGGATTTACCCGCGGATTTTCCACTGCGGAATAAATGAGCATGTCACTTCTTTTACGCAGGTACCTGCGTTTTTTACTATAGATAATGGAAAAAAGTGCGGGGACCAATTTGCACAAACTGTGGCAAATCGTGGCAAAAATGCGGGTGCGGTTTTACCGCGGTTTTTACCGCGGGTGCAGATTCTTTCAGAGGGTCCGTTTTTTTCTTTAGAAAAAGGCACTTTCTAGTGCGCACATAGCCTTATACGGGAATTCACTTTTGCATCACAAAGTTGAAACTTGACTACCATGATAGGGAAATCATATAAACCTATAGTTTGGGTGCAAATTAGGAGATCAGTACAAGAGTTGGGTTCATCTGTAATACTCCCAAGACCATATAAAGAACTACTGCCAGTTTCAAAAGCACCAGAAATATTTTCAGTCAAGTGAAGGGAGGAAGAAGAGGGTACTTGATGTCATGAAGCATCTTCCTCTCATGACCCAGACTTTCTGTCAGCAACCTCAACTTAATCACACCTTATAACCAAAAGTAAACTGAACGCTCTTGTTAGAGATTTGTATCTGACTTAGGGCTCGTGTGCACGTTGCATTTTTTATGCGTTTCTGTAGCGTTTTGAGCTGCAGCATCACATTGTTAAAATGCATGCATTCTGCTTCCCCAGCAAAGTCTATGAGAATCATGCAAAATCCGTGCGCACAATGCTTTTTTAAATGCAGCGCTTTGATTGTCAAAAATTTGACAAAATCTTTGCGTTTAAAAAAGCAGCATGTCAATTCTTTTGTCCGTTTTGGCAGCGTTCTACACCCATTGAAATCAATGAGTTGTAGAAAAACGCTACCAAAATGCTAAGCAGTGTGTTTGCACTGCATTTTTGTTGCGATCCGCATGTTTATTTGACATAACAGATGCAGTTCTTTCAGTCTCTCTCTCTTCTCTCTCTGTCCATGTCGGTCTCTCCCTCCCACCCCATCTCTCATACTCACCGATCCATGATCACCGGTGTGGCGCTGCACGGCGTTCACACTGTGGCGGCTTCTCCTCTTTTGAAAATTCCACCCGCTCATTAATCCATCTCGTATTCCCTTCTTCCCCCACCCACCGGCGCCTATGATTGGTTTCAGTCAGACACGCCCCCACACTGAGTGACAGCTGTCTCACTGCAACCAATCACAGCCGCCGGTGGGCGTGTCTATATCGAGCAGTAAAAAAATGAATAAATAAATTAAAAAACAATGACGTGCAGCCCCCCCCTTTCAATTTGGATACCAGCCAGGTTAAAGCCACATGGCTGAAGGCTGGTATTCTCAGGATGGGGAGCTCCACGTTATGGGGAGCCCCCAGCCTAAAAATATCAGCCAGCAGCCGCCCAGAACTGCCGCATCCATTAGATGCGACAGTCCTGGGACTCTACCCGGCTCATCCCGAATTGCCCTGGTGCAGTGGCAAATGGGGTAATAAGGAGTTAATGGCAACAGCTCATAGCTAAATTCTAGGTTAATCATGGCAGCCATCTCCCCGAGATAGTTTCCATGATTAACCTGTAAGTTAAAGAAAATAAACACACACATCCAAAAAAATCCTTTATTTGTAATGAAAGACAAAAAAACACCCTCTTTCACCACTTTATTAACCCCTCAAAAACACCTCCAGGTCCGACGTAATCCACACAAGGTCCCACGACGCTTTCAGCTCTGCTACATTGGAAGCTGACAGGAGCGGCAGTAGAACACCGCTGCTCCTGTTAGCTCCATGCAGCAACTGAAGTGAGTCGTGCGATCAGCTGTGCTGTCACTGAGGTTACTTGCGGTCACCGCTCTCAGGTGGAGGACTGTAGCTGTGGCTGCGAGTAACCTGAGTGAAAGCACAGCTGATTGCGCGGCTCACTGCAGTCACTCAGGGGATTTGCAATCACAGGTGAGTCCTTGACGTGTGACCGTAAATCAAGCTACGGCACAGAGAGAGAGAGCCGCGCAATGACAGTGAACCTGGATGAAGCACTGAAGTCACTGCTGCAGACTCCTGTGTCCTGGCACTGACCTCGGAGGTTCATCTGAGTTCATGACAGTACACAGAGACAGAGCCGCGGGATAACAATGAAGTCGGGTGCAGTTCATCCGAGTTCATTCTCATCGCCCAGCTCTGTCTGTGTCTTCTGTCAGTGGGCATGTAGCAGAGCTGAATTGCCTGGGAACCGCACTGAAAAAAATGCATCCAAAATGCATGGAAAATGCATGCAAAATGCATCCAAAATACATGCGTTTTGGATGCATTCTTTTTGTCAATACGCAGCGTCAAGTCTACCAGAGGGTGAATTTATTTCTGCACTGGCCAGGATGCAACATGCGCATGAGCCCTAAGAGTAAGGCTATGTGCGCACATTGCATAGTGTCCATGCTGAAAAATCTGCAGCGATTTGGCAGCACATGTGCGCTTCAAATCGCTTCAGAAACACTGCGTAATGGATGCATAGTGTCTGCCGAATAGATGCTGATTTCATGCGCTCTGGATGCTGCCTCTCCCATAGACAGAGTGGGAGCAGCATCCAAGGCACACGAAAGAAGTGACATGTTACTTTTTTGAGCGCAGCGATTTGTATCAAAATTTCAGCATAAAATTGCTGCGCTCTCAATCACAACGTGCGGAGGGATTATGCACAATCTTCATAGAGTGTGCAGGGGACGCAGGATGCATGCGTTTATGTTGCAGTGCACTATGCAGTGAAAGTGCATGAAATTACACACATAGCCTAAAGGGTGCTTTACATTACACGCTGCGCTAACGATATATCATCGGGGTCACGGTGTTTGTGACACACATCCGGCGTCGTTAGCGACATCGCAGCATGTAACACCTCTGAGCGACCTTAAACGATCACAAAAGAGGTAAAAATCGTTGGTATTGATGAGTTCGATCCAACACCAAAAATCGTTGACAGGTGAGTAGCAAGGTTGTTTGTCGTTGCTGCGGCAGCACACATCGCTATGTGTGACACCGCAGGAACGAGGAAACTCACTGTACCTGCGTCCCGCCGGCAATGAGGAAGGAAGAAGGTGGGCAGGATGTTTTGCCCGCTCATCTCCGCCCCTCCTCTGCTATTGGGCGGCCACTTAGTGACGTCGCTATGACGCCGAACGAACCACCCCCTTAGAAAGGAGGTGGTTCGCCGGTCACAGCGACATCGCTAGGCAGGTAAGTATGTGTGACGGGTGTAAGCGATGTTGTGCGCCGCAGGCAACGATTTGCCCGTGTCACACAAACGACTGGGGCGGGTACGCTCGCTAGCGATATCGGTACCGATATCGCAGCATGTAAAGTACCCTTAAGACTGAGCTCTTAGGTTCCAGGCCATAATAGTGGAATCTCCGAGCAGGCAATGTTCTGATCTCTTTGTTCTACAATTGTGATAAATATCTTGTCTAGCACTTTTTCATGGAGGGCAATCTTATGGCATGCAACAACATCAACAGTTTAATGGGAGCTGTGAAGAAAAATCATAATCCCGCGTAATGGAGGCTTTTCATTAAATTATCCAAAACAAGCCAAAAAGCCAACTTGCTGCATAATGGATGATGTTTCTCTGATCATTGGACAGTATTTCCTTTTTTTTTCCCTTCTTTTAAAAGATATTCTGTCTGGTAATCAAGGAATATATTTTTACATTTAACCAGCAGGGCGGGTACCGCAGAACGTCAGTCATAGAAGAAGAAAAACAAATGCCATAGAGAAGTTCAGGTTTTTGCTGTATTCTGCAAGCAGCATGATGTAGGGACAGAGAACCTGATTCCAGCGATGTGTCACTTACTGAGCTGCATGAGGTCATTTTATTAAATTCACTGTTCTCTCTGCTGCAGATGTACCAGTTTTCTGAATGCGGAGCTCTGTACAATTGTACATATACGACTGATTAAAAAGCTTTCTGTGTGCACTGTAAATTAAAAGCAGGTGGTGATGGGGTTACATACATCAGGAGAACTACATGATTTTAAATTAACTTTTATCTCATTTGAAAATTAGAGCACGTTGAACACTTTCTTTGATGTATGATATTTGTCAATCCATATTGCTGCTCATGTGCACTGACACGTGCAGCACAGCAGCGCACACACAGTGTCAGTGTTTAAGCGCTCTGAACCCTGGCTTCTCTCTGAACCTGGTTGGTCACTGCACTCATCGGTGTATCAGTTTAGTGAGCGGTGACCAAAGACAGGACACCGGAATCAGTGCACATCTGCATCTAGACTGCCCGCCCATACTTACAATGCATGCGGACCCCTGGTGTCAATGTGTACGTGCAGGAATGGTTAATGAATAGGATGATCAAGTACCTCAAATATTCGGCTTCGCGAGTATCCGACAAATAGGTCACCGCTATGCGAATATTCGATGCGCAATGTAAGTCTATGGGAAGCCCGAATAGTTGTTCTTTGGGCTTCCCTTAGACTTCCATTGCGCATCGAATATTCGCGAATAGTCGAATAGCAGCAACGTATTTGGCAAATATTTACGAAGCCGGATATTTCAGGTATTCGATCATCGCTATTAATGAATTTGGGTGATGTTGAATAGTTGGCATTGTCAATCAAGATCAAGGCAAATTATCCATCAGCAAATTAGAGGGTGTAATGATACACTGAGGCCTTGTTTATGGAATTAATGCACAGAAGTGTTTTCTTTGCATATAAACCAAAAGTCAAATTATTTGTCACTAATACATCAAAATGTGCACTGCTATGATTTTTATAAGGACTAAAGGCCACTTTACACGCAGCAACATCGCTAGCGATGTCGCTGCCGATCGCACCATCCCCCGTCGGTTGTGCGTCATGGGCAAACAATATCGTTGGTCCCCGTCACACATACTTACCTAGCGACGTCGCTGTGGCCGGCGAACTGCCTCCTTTTAAGGGGGCAGTTCGTGCGGCGTCACAGCAACGTCACATGGCAGCCGTCCAAAAGAAGCGGGGGGCAGAGAGCAGCCGAAAGAAAGACGATGCAGGTACGGTGTTGTTCCTCGTTCCTGGGGTGTCACACGTAGCGATGTGTGCTGCCTCAGGAACGACAAACAACCTGCGTCATGCAACAGCAACGATATTTGGGATTAGAACGACGTATCAGCGATCAACGATTAGGTGAGTAATTTTGATCGCTAGCCGTCATTTGTACGTTTCACACGTAATGACGTTGCTAACGAGGCCGGATGTGCGTTACGAATTCCGTGACCCCAACGACATCTTGTTAGCGATGTCGTGCGTGTAAAGCCCCCTTTAGTCCTCTAACTAAATATTTAAGTAGCTTCTTTTGATTTTTGGAGATGACAGACTCCTTTGAAGGCCAATTGTCAAATTTTGTTTGTAGTCTTCCTTTGTAGATGTGACATTCTGAAATAGATCATAGCCATTCGTAGCAGAATTTTCAACATGCAAATGATTCTTGATTTTATGATTTTACTTCTCTGAAAATATTTAATTTTTGAAACTTTTGGGCATGGTATGTTAACACAATGACTTTTCAAGAACATTACTGTGCAAATAGTGAAATACAAAGTAAACATAGACAACATAGTACAGATGCAGAATTAAAATTAGTAAGGTGTGGCTTTGGTTTATTTTATGATAGTTTAAATTTGTTTAAAATATTCAGTTTTAGTGACTTTTTATCATCTAAAGCAAAATTATATTTTGTTCTGCATGATAGAAACCATATGAAAATAGCAGTTTGTGTGCTTATTTCATGCAAATATTAATATGCTGTTGCTTTTTATTCTAACTATTGAAGCAGATTTCTATTATAAAGCTTTGAGGATCCAAATAAAAATAAGGATAATGGATGAACACCAATATTGTTCTCTACAGACAGCTGAATAAATATCAAAAGCAAACACCGATTATTGATAAAAAGGGATTGATGCCTGCGCTGAAGCATAAAATCAACAACACTCAGGCCTGGGTAGGACATTTATATTACAACATACACAAATAGTTTTAACATTTGTCATACTGAATGTATTAATACTATAAATTGGGCTTGCTGTGTATGTCATATACTCCCATAAAGAAGAGAAAATAATGCATTAAAGGATATAATTTTTTTTTTGTCTTACTATACAGTATAGCTAGAATTAAAAAAATATATATATAGCTAACCCCTTAATATGATGTGCTATATATATACGGCATGAGTCATCTCTCTGCCATTGATGCGGGCTCACGCTCCATCCGCAGCTGTTGACCTGTTAAATGTCAATCTTTGACAGCTGCATTTAAAGTGCGTTGATGGGGGGGCATGCTCTTGTGACCCCTCATCGGCGCGATCTTGAAACACTGACGTGTTGTCATGACAACTAGCAACAACAGAAAAAAATGTAACAAAAGGCAATCAAACCATTGAATAAATATAATATCAATAAAAACCACAACTCATGGTGCATAAAATCAATAATATTAATCAAACAGACCTATATAATCATGCTGTAAGGTCAGTTTTATGGTAAAAAAAAAACACTGAAAAAAACAAATGCAGATTTACCCTTTTTTTGCTATTTTGCCATACTTGAAATTTTTTTCCCACTTAGCATTACATCCAGTAGCGTAGCTAGCGGGAGGGGGGGCAGAGGGTGCGGTCGCCTCGGGCCCAGTGCTCAGAGGGGGTCCACTCGGAGCTACAATACTATGACCTGTATCAGTGACACTGCACCTTTAAATACAGTGGCTTGGCCGTGTCACGAGGTTTAGGTCTAATCACACAGCGCACTGTTTGCAGAGGATTCCCTGCTGATGTTTCTCCAGGACCTGTGCGGTGCTCAGTGCCGGCTCTGCCTCCTTCTCCCTCCATTGTGTCTGTATGTGTGTGTGTGTGTGAGGGGGGATGGGGGCTATATATTATAAAAGCCTGATAACATCATGTATATACTGAGGGGGATGTGTGTGTTTGTGGGGGGGAATGGGGGCTGTATATTATAAAGGCCTGATAACATCATGTATGTATTGAGGGGCTGTGTGTGTGCGGCGGAGGGGAGCAGTATATTATAAAGGCCTGATAACATCATGTATGTACTGAGGGGATGTGTGTGTGTGTGGTGGGGAGGGGAGCTGTATATTATAAAGGCCTGATAACATCATGTATGTACTGAAGGGATGTGTGTGTGGGGGGGAGCTGTATAATATAAAGGCCTGATTACATGTATATACTGGCATGTGTGTGTGGGCAAGGGGGCTATATATTATAAGGGCCTGATAACATGTAGTGTGGGCCAATCATACTGTGTATAGGGGAAATGTGGACCCATCATACTGTGTATAGCAGAGCTGTGGGCCTATCATACTGTGTATAAGGATGAGGTGGGCCTATCATACTATGTATATGGTATGTGTGGGCCTATTATACTGTGTCTAGGGGACGTATGGGCCTATCATACTGTGTATAGTGGAGCTGTGGGTCCATTATACTGTGTATAGGGTAGGTGTGGACCCATCATTATGTGTATAGGGAAGTTTGGGCCTATCATACTGTGTATAGCAGAGCTGGGTCCTATCATGCTGTGTATAGGGGAGGTGTAGAGGCATCATACTGTGTATAGGGGAGCTGTGGGCCTATCATACTGTGTATAGGGGAGTGGTGGGCCCATTATACTGTGTATAGAGGAGCTGAGGGCTCATTATACCTTGTATAGGGGAGTTGTGGGCCCATTATAATGTGTATAGGGGAGTTGTGGTCCCATTATAATTTATATATGGGAGCTGTGGAACCATTTTACTGTGTATAGAGGAGCTGTGGGCCCCTTATACTGTGTATAGGGGAGTTATGGGCCCATTAGACTGTGTATAGGGGAGGTGTCCATTAACCTTTGTCAGGCTGCATAATTTTGCCAATATTTCTCGACCCCTTATCTCGGAAGGGGGTGGAGATATTTTATTGAAATTTGGCCAATATATTCTGGACCAAAACTGCTGAGATGTCACGAAAATTCAGCCCTCTACGGCTCTTCGAAAAAAAAATTATTGCAATTTAAAAAGGGAATAGTTACAATTGTACCTATTCAGCCGGACGAAGGTTAAACTGTATAGCGAGCTGTGGGCCCATCATACTGTGTATAGAAGAGATGTGGGCCTATCATACTGTGTATAGGGGAGCTGTGGGCTCATTATAATGTATATAGGGGGCTGTGGGCTCAATACACTGTATAGGGGAAGTGTGGGCTCATTACACTGTATAGGGAGCTGTGGACCCATTACACTGCGTATAGGGGAGCTGTGGGGTCATTATAATGTATATAGGGAGCTGTGGGCTCATTACACTGTATAGGGAGCTGTGGGCCCATTACACTGTGTATAGGGAGCTGTGGGGACATCATACAGTGTATAGAGAACTATGGGAACATCATACTCTGTATAGAGAGCGATGGAGCTCATCATACTGTGTATAGGGAGCTGTACCTGGGAGACCCAGGAGACATTGTTAAATGTTAAGTAGTGGACACTTAAGAAGCATTATTGTTATAGGGGCACTCAGGGTATTGTGACCATCACAGGCAAACTGGGGGCATTATTACATTCCAGGGGCAAAATTTGGATGCCTTTCTAGGGTACTTACCAAGGGCAATAATAATTTTGAGAGGCCAATTTTACCATCTACCATGTCGGGGTTCAGCGGTCGCAATAATATGTGGGGAGGTAAGAGGAGCACATGCAGAAGGTGCAGTAATAGGGCCACATATAGCAGCAGTGGCTCAGTATTGGGGTATCAGGAGGATGAGGGGTTTGTACAAGTCAGGAATAGATGGGGTCAAGGCTGGAAATGTGTGAAGTCAGATTAGTCTTTGTTGTAATCTCTGCAGATGAGTCCTGGCTGGAGAAGTCGTCATGTCGGGCTGGGCAAGAAAAGATGAGAAAAGTGAATGACTCCATCAGAAAGAACATTAGCTGTAAGTCACCACCTATAACTGTACTATAATCTCTCACATGTACTGCAGGACTGATATCTACCGCTATATGGTCACCATATGGCAGTAATATCAGTGTTGGC
The DNA here is from genome assembly GCF_048569485.1 of Anomaloglossus baeobatrachus. Taxonomy (NCBI): domain Eukaryota; kingdom Metazoa; phylum Chordata; class Amphibia; order Anura; family Aromobatidae; genus Anomaloglossus; species Anomaloglossus baeobatrachus. The sequence goes on from NC_134355.1 coordinate 406,707,279, forward strand.
CTTTGTGTAGATCTATGTTCAGTAACAGCGTGGTCATCTGCTGAGATTCCTTTATACCCATTATTAAGGAGTGCTACTATAGTTGTTACCTAGTTAGGGACCCATTCAGATGTTTTGCCCCCCCCCTCCACGAGCTGAACCACTAGCTACGCCACTGATTACATCATATAATAAAATGAATGCTGTAATTTAAAAGTACAACTCATCTTGCAAAAAAACAAGCCCTTAAACCACTTTATCAATGAGAAAAGCAAAAAGTTATGGCTCTTCAATTATGGGGAGGAAAAAACAAAAGCGCAAAAAATGAAAACTCGCCCAATACTTAAGGAGTTAAAATTATTCTCCTGTTTTCCTTATTTAGCTTTTATGTTAACCTATCCATTTCCGTGGTAATAGGCAGTGACCCAAGTCTACATAGTTTAATCCTGCAGACTTGCAGTCTGATACTTTCTTCTGCTTGTCATCTAGTTTCTATTAACTTTCCTCTGCTAAAATTAGAGAACAGTTAAAAAGAAGTATGAATGCAGAATCAGGATACCTATTAGTTACAAACGCAAACTGGTAGATAATTTTAATTAGCATACAGTCATGCCCGGAAGTGTTGGCCTCCTTGAAATTGTTCCAGAAACTTAAGTATTTCTTCCAGAAAACACATTTATATTGTATATAAGTTAACACAAAACCCCATGGTTTCTTCTTCTACTTGTCCCCCTCATCCATTATACCAACTGGGTCACCATGCGGCTCTCGCTGAAAATTTTTAAAGAACCATGACGTGGCACTCAATAAATTTGGGAGGGCCATCAGGCGTACCTCTTATAAATTTTGCAGGGCCACTAGGTGGCCTCATTTATACATTTTGGAGGGCCATCAAGCGGCACTACCATGCTGTGGTACTCGGTCCCCAGCAGCCACAATTTTTCAGTTTGACTTCCCCGTCTTATACCAGCATGTGTCCCATAACATTGCTGTGCCCTTATCAATGCAATTACAGGGAAGAATCACTTTTTGACCAACTTGTGGACAATTGCTTGTGAAGCTTGTGGAGGCCAGGACTAAGTCAGACTCTAGGATGGCACATGTGCTACCGATGCAGAGGATTGCGGGCCCTAGTTCCATCAGGGTTTCCTCCATGGATCAGTGCAGAGGAAAATGGTAGAGGGCAGCTTTCTATGAGCAGCTAGGCCCCCCTCTTTGCTTCGACTCTATGGGTCCCATACACCAGTAAGGGCAGTGATGACCTGATGGCTGCCCTTGTTGGCAACCTTGAAATTTTTCCAGAAAGTTAAGTATTTATCAGAGAACATTATTACACTTTTTGTAATAAACATTTATTTCCTTTGTGTGTGTATTGGAACAACACAAAAAAAAAATATCTAAAAATGGAAATAGGACATAATTTCATACAAAACTCCAAAAAATGGGATAGATAAAGTTGTTGGCTCTTTAAACTTAATTTTTGGTTGCCCAGCTTTTGGAATAAATAATTGCAAGCAATCACTTCCTATGACCATCCATAAACTTCTTACAACACTCATCTGGAATTCTGGACCACTCTTCTTTTGCAAACTGCTCCAGGTCTCTCATATTTGAAAGGCACCTTCTCCCAACAGCAGTTTTAAAATATCTCCACAGGTGTTCAATGGGATTTAGATCCAGACTTATTGCTGGCTACTCCAGTACTCTCCAGCACTTTTGGTTTTAACTATATCTAAAAAGACACATATGCATGTTTTTCTCACTATCTGACATAAAATCAAAATAAACCTTTGCCATTTTAGATCAATAAGGATTACCAAAATTATTTATGTTTGCCAAATTCCAGAATAAGGAGAGAGAGAATATTTTAAGGCAGTTTTATTACTTTCTGCAAAGTCAAAACTTGGGTGCAATTTCTAGATAGCTGAAGGTGCCTCATTCAACTGTATAAACAATTATTCGCAAGTACAAACAAGATGGGAATGTCCAGCCATCATACCGCTCAGGAAGGAGACTTGTTCTGTGTTCCAGAGATGAACATGCTTTGTTGTCAGACAGGTGCATATCAACCCAAGAAAGAAAGCAAAAGACCTTGGGAAGAAGCTGGCAGAAGAAGATAAGACTATGTCATTATCCACATTGAAACAAGTACTGTATCAACATGAGCTGAAAAGCCACTCGCCAGTAAAGCTGGTGTCACACTAAGCGACAGCGACAACGACGTCGCTGTTACGTCACCATTTTTGGTGACGTAACAGCGACCTTGTAAGTCGCTGTTATGATCGCTGCTTAGCTGTCAAACACAGCAGAAGCAGCGATCATAACGTCGCTGTGCTACATGTGCAGAGAGCAGGGAGCCGCGCTTAGCGCTGGCTCCTTGCTCTCCTAGGTACAGTACACATCGGGTTAATTAACCCGATGTGTGCTGCAGCTACATGTCACAATGCAGAGAGCAAGGAGCCGCGCGCACTGCTTAGCGCTGGCTCCTTGCTCTCCTTGCTACAGTATACATCGGGTTAATTACCCGATGCATACTGCAGCCACATGTCACAGTGCAGGAGCCGGCACTGGCAGCAAGAGCGGAGGCCGGTAACCAGCGTAAACATCGGGTAACTAGGGAAAGGTCTTCCCTTGGTTACCCGATGTTTACGCTGGTTACAGCTTACCGCAGCTGCCAGTGCCGGCTCCTGATCGCTTCATTTCATCGCTCTCTCGCTGTCACACACAGCGATGTGTGTGTCACAGCGGGAGAGTGACGACCAAAAAATGAAGCTGGACATTCAGCAACGACCGGCGACCTCACAGCAGGGGCCAGGTCGTTGCTGGATGTCACACACAGCGACAGCGACGGGACGTCGCTGCAACGTCACAGAAAATGGTGACGTAGCAGCGACGTCGTTGTCGTCGTCGTTATGTGTGACACCAGCTTAAGAAACCATTAGTCAAAATCAAACATAAAAAGCCAGATTAGTGATTGCAAATGCACACAGGAAGAAAGAAATGTCCTGTTGTCTGACGAAACTAAAATTGAACTTTTTAGCCATAATTAGAGATGAGCGTACCTATTCGGCTTGCGTTTGCCAGTTTCAGATTCGGTACAAGCCTTGGCCCGTTCAATCGGGCTCGGCTTACGGAATACTTTGCTCAAACGGCCCCTGCCATGTCAAGTATTGGAATGGCTATGAGTGGTCATGAGTCTCCTTGCAACTTTAACTGCTCCTGTGGCTGTTCTTCAAGGGCCGCTTATTATCCCTGATCCATATACTGCTTTCGTTGCCCACTGGCGTCTCTGATTTGTATACTTTAATACATTTTAAGGGGTTTACAATAACAGGGGAGGGGGTAATTGAAGTTTTTAAAATGCATTCTTAAAAATATTGTTGAAATAACAAAGAAGGGGAAGAGGAAGGGAAGAAAGGGTAGGCTAAAAGTGGATGGGAAGGGGTATTGGAGGGGAAGTGGGAATGGAAGGAGTTAGGGAATATAAAGGGGGAGGAGAAAGGGAAGAAGGAAGACGTTGAGGCAATTCGTTAAGTTTCAAAGTCAAGCAAGATTATAAACTCATATTCATTTAGCACAGTATATGAACACATTCGGAAATAACATATTACATTTATATTATTTAGATAATGTCAAGGAACTAAGTCAAAACAAGGTTTGGCATGTATTTCTGGGACCAAAGAGACCATCTTATTTTATATCTTTGATAGTTTTTTTCTTTTAACGCAATATTATACTCATATAAATTATGAGCTGAAACCCTGTCCGTAACTTCTGAAATAGATGGTATTCTTTCTTCTCTCCAGTTGGCTGCTAATAAATTCTTAATAACTAAGAAAATGTGACAGACAATGTATCTATACTTTTTCTCATATTCTTCTAACCCTATGGAAAGAATAACCAATTCTGGAGTAAGATTTATATCTTTTGTAGTTAATTGCTTTAAGAGGTCTCTGACTTTCTTCCATAAGGGTTTAAGTAAAGGACATCCACAGAAAATGTGGATAAAGGATCCATTTTTCCCGCAACCTCTCCAACATAGTGGTGAGTTTTCAGCAGAAAGCACAACTTTAGAGGGGTATAGTACCATCTGGAATACACTTTATAATATGTCTCCTGAAGAGAAGCACAGGTTGCAGTTGCAGAAGTTGTTTCCAGAGCTTGTTTCCATGTACTTATAGGGAATTCCTTGGGCAAATCTTTCTCCCAATTATTTAGGTTTAGCTTTTTCTCAAATTCATAATCTTCATTTAGCAAGGAATATATATTACTGGTTTTCCAAATAATTTGGTTTAGTGGATTATTCAATAAATTTATTAGCGGTTTAGGAAGCTGAAATCTAGGTTTTTTGTTTGTAAGAAAATTTTCTATACGGTACCAATTTTTTTTCTCTTTATTTGGGATGTTGAATTTACTTTGTATGTTTTTGAAGGGCAAGATTTTGTTATTTTCTATTAGGTCAAGAAAATTGTTTATGTTGTATTGTTTCCATTTTATTATGTTCATTTTGGGAGTCAGAAATTGTATTGTTTCAATTGGGCAACATTTAATATACTCCAAAGGTACATTATCTTTCATCAATGTTTTTAATAGGGATTTCCATGCCCATAGTTCTGCTTTACTTGTTTGAAATTTAGTTAATGTTTTTTGTGTGTTTAAAAGTTGGGCCAAAATGATATCTGATTTGGGAATGTTTCGATTATAATGTTTTTCTATATGTACCCAACTATTTTTAAATTCTGTATTTAGACTATTTTGGGTCTGTTGGATGAGACTAGTTAAATAATAAGCGTAAATATTCGGTAAACCTAGGCCACCATTCCTCCATTCCATTCCTGGAATCGTTTTGTAAACAGGAATGGTCAAATATACCTTCATCCAGGATAAAGGAACTCATTAAAAGCTACAGGAAGTGACTAGAGGCTGTTATTTTTGCAAAAGGAGGATCTACAAAATATTAATGTCACTTTTATGTTGAGGTGCCCATATTTTTGCACCGGTCAAATTTTGTTTAAATGCGGATTGCACATTTTCTGTTAGTACAATAAACCTCATTTCAATCCAGAAATATTACTGAGTCCATCAGTTATTAGATATATGAAACTGAAATAGCTGTTGTAAAAACCCAAAGTGTTATAAAGAAAAAAGGTTAACATTAATAGGGGTCCCCAAACTTTTTCATATGACTGTAGTTAGAATTTTAAAACTCTAGGTATTCCTCAAGTACGAGTCATTGTCGGTAATATCCAGTTGTTCATATAATTTTTTTGATAGGCATTTTGGTGTAACAATGCTATTTTGAGGAAACTACATCTGTACAGAATGGGGGCCTTTAAGGCCCATGCTATTTTATCATGTACTCAGCAGTGTTTGTGTCTCAAGTTAGTTTATTTGTAGTCAGGGTTGCTGGTTGAGGGGGCGGGGGATGGATAATGTAATGTGAAAATGTCATATGATTTTGAGAGGGAGTGATAAGGCCAAGACATTATCTCAGGTTCTTCCGAACACAGTAATGAGCTATGTAGAGAGTACTGAGGACAATATGCACTGTGAGCTAATTGCTGTAGGACCTGTGATGATATGATGTTGGGAGGATGTGTGACTCATTTTCTGTCTCTTTGTTTCTATAAGAAGCTTGGAAAGAGTAGAGCTTGTGAGCCACAATAATCAAGAGAATTGTACACCACCTAAAAGAAAGTGTAAAAGGTAAGAGCTGCTGAGGGTGAGAGTAGGAAGGGGACACTTTACCCTTACAGTGTGTCAAACACAAGCAAATAGTGGACAACCCTGATTGTGTTCATTGTTTTTTCTTTAGTTTGCTAACATCTAGTCAGCAATGGCACAGTCTTCCTCCAAGTGTCTGACTGACCAAGAGATTGAAGCAATTACAGTATGTTTCAAAGTGATGATGAAAGTGTACTATCTTTGTCCAATGAAGAGTACCTGCCACCAGCTAATCAAACATCCTCACCCAGTGATTCTTCTGATGATGAAGAAGTGGATCCAGTGGATCCTGAAGAAGTCATAAGTAGAACATCCAAAACAAATGTTTTTTAAGACAGTAATCCTTCATTAGTCCGACATACACTAATACATAATATTGTGAGATATGCTGAAGGAGCTGTGGGAATTACCAGGTACTTTTCCCCTAAAGACATATTCTGTACTTTTTTTCTGACGATATTGCAGAAAAGGTCCTTTTATGTTTAAACCTAGAAGGAAGACGTATCGTTACTGCAAAAAATAATCCTGGAAAAATATATCAAAAGAGGAACTTTATGCATATATTAGACTTTTACAGCTGGCAGGGAGTCAAAAATCGTATGATGTTCCAATCATAGAATTATTTCTGATTCACACTATAAAGTGACAATGGCAGTGGACAGATATGAGGAAATTAGAAGAAACATTCAATTTGATGATAAGCAAACTCGTGCAGCGAGGTTCCAAACAGACAAATTAGCCCCTATCAGTTATATCTGGAAAATATTTATCAAAAATTGCACCAAACTTTACAATCCTAGTACTAATGTTAAAGTAGATGAGCAACTTGTACCCCTCAGAGGATGTTGCAAGTTCATACAATACATGCCCAGTAAACCAGCCAAGTATGGAATAAAAATGTTTTGGATGTGTGACTCTGCTAATTATTATGGCATAAATTGGCTTATCTACTGTGGCAGTTTATGCACCAGAACAGAAATATCTAGGGTTTGAGATTGTGAAAAAACTTGCTGTACCAATATACAATTCAGGTAGAAACATTACTATGGTCAATTATTTTACCAATGTTGCACTGGACAATTTTCTGCTTATTACAAAGTTACATAGTTACATAGGTTGAAAAAAGACCTAGGTCCATCTAGTTCAACCTTCCTCCACCAATTCTACATTTTGTCCCTAAGTCACTTATAACCAACAATGTTGTGTGTACTGAGGAAATCATCCAGCCCTTTTTTAAAAGCTGTTATAGTGTCTGCCATTACTACCTCTTGTGGTAGGGCATTCCACAGTCTGACTGCTCTAACTGTAAAGAACCTTTTCCTATTTAGCTGCCGGAATTGCTTTTCTTCCATTTGCAGTGTATGCCCCCTGGTCCTTAGTACTGTCTTTGGAAGAAATAAGTCATGTGCCAGTCCTTTATATTGACCACACATGTATTTATACATATAAATGAGATCTCCTCTGAGACGTCTTTTTTCTAAGCTAAACATATCTATCTTTTTCAACCTGTTATCATATGGGAGGCCTTCCATTCCTTGTAGTAGTCTAGTTAGCCTACTTTGAACTGATTCTAACTTCTGTATGTTCTTCTTAAAATGTGGAGCCCAAAACTGGATCCCATATTCCAGATGTGGCCTTATAAGTGATTTATAGAGGGGTAACAATACGTTGAGATCCCGGGATCTAATCTCTCTTTTTATACACCCTACAATCTTATTTGCTTTAGCAGCTGCTGCTTGACATTGAGTGCTGCTGCTCAGCTTATTTGTAATGAGAATACCCAAGTCCTTCTCCTGTTCTGTAGTCCCGAGTTTACTTCCATTTAATGTATACGCAGTTATAGGATTACTCCATCCTAGGTGCATTACTTTACATTTATCAACACTAAATCTCATTTGCCAAGTATCTTCCCATTCTGACATCTTATCTAGATATTTTTGTAATATTGTACTATCAAGATCAGTTTTTAATGTCCTACATAGTTTGGGGTCATCAGCAAAGACTGACACTTTACTATCAATCCCATCCACAAGGTCATTAATAAAGAGATTAAAAAGAATTGGTCCTAGCACAGATCCTTTTGGTACCCCACTACTTACTATAGCCCATTTAGAGAATGTACCATTTATGACTACTCTTTTTTTCCTATCCTTTAGCCAATTCTTTACCCAGTTGCATATAGTTTCCCCTAGTCCTTGCTTCTGGAGCTTTAGTATAAGGCTATTATGTGGTACAGTATCAAATGCCTTTGCAAAGTCCAAATAAATGACATCAGCTGCATTACCGATATCCAGATTGGCACTTACCGCCTCATAGAACCCCAACAGGTTGGTTAGACATGACTTATCTTTCATGAATCCATGCTGTCTGTCAGTTATTATATTATTTTCTGCAATATATTTTTGCATGTCATCCCTTAAAATGCCCTCAAAAACTTTGCATATTACTGATGTCAGGTTTACTGGACGGTAGTTGCCTGGATCCACCCTCTGACCTTTCTTAAATATCGGTACCACATCAGCAATCCTCCAATCCTGAGTCACCAACCCTGTTACAAGCGAGTCTAAAAAGATGAGCTCAATTCCCTCAATATTCATGGATGAATGCCATCTGGCCCGGGGGATTTGTCAATGTTTAATTTACTCAGACGCAGGCGTACTTCTTCTTGTGTTAAATTAATTATATCTGGGGGTGAGCTTTGATTTTTCACTTGTCGAATTATCCCTGGAACAGTATGCTCCTTGGTGAACACTGATGAGAAGTGCCTGTTTAATATCTCAGTCTTTTGTTTATCCTCTAAAACTAACTAGCTATTATATTTTAAGGGGCCGGTACAATCCATTATTTTCCTTTTTGTATTAATGTATTTATAAAATATTTTGGGAGTTATTTTAATGTTCTTGGCGATTTTTGTTTTAGTAGCTAATTTTGCTTGCTTGATTTCTTTTTTGCATTTCCTATTGATATCTTTATACTTCTGAAATGCTATTTCTGTATTCTCAGCCTTTAAGATTTTAAACGCCTTTTGTTTTTGTTTTATTTTACTTTGTACAGTCTTATTTACTCATAGTGGTTTCTTTTTATTCCTGGACATTTTATTACCAGAGGGTATAAGTTTTTTACAGGACTCTAGTAGTATATCCTTAAACTTACCCCGTTTATCTTCGGTATCCCCAGTTACTATGACAATATCCCAATCTACACATTTAAGCTCTTCCCTTAATTTATTGAAATCAGCTTCCTAAAATTCCAGGTTTCAGCATGTCCTCTTTTAAATGTTCTATTGAATATTACGCTGAAGCTTACCATACTATGATCGCTATTGCCCAAGTACTCACGGACCTGAAGATCTGAAATTGTATCTGGTCTATTTGACAGGACCAGATCTAGCAAATTATCTCCCCTGATCGGTTCATCTACCATCTGAGAGAGGTAGTTGTCTTGAATTGTAGATAAGAATTCACAGCTTTTAGCACAACCAGAAGATTCTACGTCCCACTGAATGTCTGGATAGTTGAAATCCCCCATAATAAGAACCCAATTATTATTATTATTATTATTATTATTATTATTATTATTATTATTATTACTACTATTAGCTGCCTTTTCAATTTGTTCCAGCATTTCAAGCTTTATTTGTTCAGGTATGTTAGGAGGCTTATAGCAAACTTCAATTAGCATTTTTCCCCACCCCATGTACATTTACCAATACTGACTCTACATTGTTGCAGTTCCCCCCAATGTCATCATTAAACACAGGTTTTAGTTTAGATTTGATAAATATACACACCCCACCACCTCTTTTGTCTTTCCTGTCCTTCCTGAATGTAGTATAATCTTCTAAGTTTGTCACCCAGTCATGGCTTTCATCTAGCCAGGGTTCCGTAATGCCCACTACATCATAATCCATGGTTGACAAAAGAGTCTCCAATTCATTCCTTTTGTTTGCAAGACTTCTTGCATTTGCAAGTAGACATTTAATACTATTAACACAAATATTACGCCTAGCCTCCCTACATTCCTTGCATGTCCCAGCTCCCCCTAATCCTTTATTGACCCCTACTGTTTCACTGTCTCTATCTGCTCTATCTATCCCATTATTTGCTCCACTACCCTCCCTCCTCTAGATCCTAGTTTAAAAGCTCCTCCATCCATCTGACCATTTTCTCCCCCAGCACAGCTACACCCTCCCCATTGAGGTGCAGCCCGTCCTTACCATAGACCCTGTAGCCGACTGAAACGTTGGCCCAGTTCTCCATGCTTGAAAAAGCTGTTACACTTGTTGGTACTAGGAAGCCAAACGGATGAGAAATTCATCAAGCAATGAAACACAATCCACAGCGAGCACTTTATGAGAGTGTTTTTGGTTTCAACAACAAAGCAACACTGGTATCTTACAAAGCAAAGAAGGATAAGTCCGTTATATTACTCAGTACCATGCATCATGATTGCAGTATTGACAGCAATGACAGGAAATTGAAACCAGAAATCATACTGCATTACAATAAAACTAAAGGAAGTGTAGAAAAAATGGATGAAATGGTGTAAGAATATTCATGCAAGAGGCAAACAAGACGTAGGCCTGTAGTAATTTTTTCAAATATTCATTATTTATACAGAAACTCATCCAGAATTCCATGCAAGGAGGAAGGACTGGAGATGCCTATTCTCAAAGGATCTTTGCCATGAACTTGCAATGCCTCAAATGATGGAGTAAAGCAACATGAAATGCTTGCCAAAGCAACCTAAAGAAACGGTGGGGCGTACAGTTTTAGGATATTCCAGGGCCAAGAGAAAGAAAACAAAAGCATTGTTTCATTTGTCTAAGAAACTTAAAGAGGAAAACTGAGCGATATTGTACCACTTGTGGGGAAAATGTCTGTAAAGGACATTCTTCAGAAAAGATAACATGTAAAAATTGTTTGGAAGACAAATATAATTGAAAAGAAAAAGTTAGAAAAGAAATGTAGCTGCAGCTAGTTTACTCTAGATTTATATATCTTGTGTGTTTTTCATATCTTTGTTTGAAATTTGGAGAAAATTTTTTTTGTGTTTTCTGCAAAAAATTATAATTAAAATGTGCATTATTCATATCTTAATTTGCAATTTTGAAATAAACTTGTAAAAGTTATTTATATGAGTTTCTCCATATGATTTGCACGGGGGCCTAAAAGTGTAGTTTTGTGACGTCACGCATGCTAGGGTTACATGCTTGCTTTTAATATTGAAGTGGTAATAGTTTGTTTTGAATTGAGGCTGTGTATCACATCTGGCATCTGACCTATGTGAAGTGGGTTCACCATCTGAGCCTATACCACATACCCCAAACAACTACAAGATGAATATAACCATCATAAAGTGTAAAATGTTCAAAAATATGTTTTTTGAATGTGAAAGGAATCCAAACTACCAAACATTTTCCTGCAAAATTTTATGCCTTTCAATTAAGTTACTGCAAAAAATTGAAAGTTTTTTATTTCAAACATACTTGAATGGTTAATCATGTAAGACGCTTGTCACTTACTGTACCTGAAAGATCACACATCCGCTCTGTAGTATTCCAAAGTCCTGCACATTCATCTTCAGACATTCTGCATCTCTCTTTCAAGCTATGACAATTTATAGCTTGAGATCGTGGCAAGTATAAAATAATTAACCAAAGAGCTAAAACACAAAAAAAAACAACAATCAATTAACACCGATATATAACATTCAGATGCTTTGTTCTTTTTGTTTCATAAAGTATAATTAATGACACATAACAGTAGCATATCTTTAACTTAGGAATGATCAAAAACTAGAATTGCTATTTCAAGGTTTTAATCATGTTTTGGTTACTTTGAAATCACTACTGAGGATCTTTATTTGGGTAGAGTCACACTGGCGCATAACTCACACAAGTGCAATGCAAGAAAATCTCTTATTGCACCTAGCCCCATTTAATACAATGGTGCAGCTCAAATCTGTGAGTTTTTCCTTAGCACTAATCGAACTGAGGAAAAAAATGCAGCATGCTGAGATTGTTTGTGAGTCTCAGATCACTCGCACCCATACAAGTCTATGTGTGCGAGTGAAATATCGGACTGCACTCGGATGTCATCCGACTGCAGTGCGATACATGCACAGACTGACAATGGAGGAGATGCCATGCGCTAGTGTGACTCCAGCCTTAAATGTATAATGTTCTCAGTATACAGAATCAATCAGATACTTTATTTTAACTTTATTGAAAATATTCTGAATTGTGAGGACATGGTTTCTGCCAATTTCAAGTTTCTAACAAACAAGTTTAGTCATAGCATAAAGGCCCCGTCACACGCTACGATATATTTAACGATATGTTGTCGGGGTCACGGAGTTTGTGACGCACATCCGGCATCGTTAGAGATGTTGTTGCATGCGACGCCTCCGAACGACTGTTAACAAGCAAAAATACTCACCTTATCGTTGCTCATTGACACGTTGTTCATTTTCATAATGTCGTTCCTCCTTCTGTGAGCCAGTTTTTCATCGTTCCTGAGGCAGCACACATCACTACTTGTGACACCTCGGGAATGACGAACACAGCTTACCTGCGGCCACCGGCAATGCAGAAGGAAGAAGGTGGGCGGGATGTTACGTCCCGCTCATCTCAACCCCTCCGCTTCTATTGGGAGGCCGCTGTGTGACATCGCTGTGACGCCGAACGTCCCTCCCCCTTCAAGAAGAGGATTTTCGCCGCCCACAGCAACGTCGTTAGGGAGGTAAGTACATGTGACGGGGGTTAACGACATTGTGCGCCACAGGCAACAAATTGCACATGACGCACAAACGAACATATACCCTGCTGTAACTAAATAAAAGCATAGTGCATATAAACATAGGGTACTTAGTAAACACTGTTTTGGATAAAAAAAAAGCATAAAACCATCCCACTACTGACAAGGTGAACCCAGTTCGGACAGTACCTACACTCTCTAATATTAAACCATACCATGGATCTAAAATAGGCCTCAATGTGAATAAGGGCTGAGAGTGACCAGGTACCAACAGGACACAGCCATGGGATGCACAGAATGAAATGCCCAGCTCACTGAGAGGAAGGGCCACATCCTATTTGTACTGAATACAATAGACTACTTAAAAACAAAAAAGTGAGCTGGAGTATAAGATGGTATACATGGGGCTTGTAAGCTCATGTTCACACTGGCCATAAGACAAAGAAAAAACAAGGGAAAAATTATGAACATATACCCTGCTGTAACTAAATAAAAGCATAGTGCATATAAACAAAGGGTACTTAGTAAACACTGTTTTTGATCAGAAAAAGCATAAAGCCATCCCACCAACGACAAGATGTACCCAGTTGTGACAGTACCTACAGTCTCTAATATTAAAACCTTACCATGGGTCTAAAATAAGCCTCAATGTGAATAAGGGCTGAAAGTGAGTAGGTCCCAACAGGACACACAGCTATGGGATGCACAGAATAAGATGCCCAGCTCACTAAGAGGTATGTTTTTATATTTAAATGTAAGTGAGGGTGAACTTGCTTGGCACTCCTCAGTACCCAATCGACAATTGGCATGCTCCCGACTCTCAACACGCTATTGAGTATTCTGCTGCTCAGACACCATGCTCAAGTTCCTGTCCTGCGTGTTTCCCATCTTTTTACCAGACAGTAAACATACAGGGATTGCATGCCAATCATGGTAATGCCATAGCCATCTTGGCTATTGGCATTACTGTGATTGGCTGGCCATATAGCATCATTGGGTATATATAAGACCCAGAGAGGCCATGTTTGCCGCACTGTACCCCGAAATAATGTAGGGCTTAGGGAGAGATTCTGCTGGAGAAGAGACTGTATGTTATAACGTGACAGGACCTGCTGGAGTAATATTAAGCCAGCATGCTTTTCAGGGCTAATTGAAAGCTATTCTATTCTCTAATAATAACATTCCTATTCTGCATTTAGTGTAGGCCAAGCTTCTGGAGTAGGGATAGTGTATTAGAGGCCTGTAGGCATGTTTTCTAGTCTTACAGACTGTGCTGGTGATACCTACAAATTTTAATTTCTTCTCTAATAATACCGCTCTTTGCTGCATTTACTTTAGGACAAGCTGATGGAGCAGGAGTTGCATCTTACTGGCCTTTAGGCAGTGATTATAGCATTACAGACTGTGCTGCTTATACCTCAAAATATAATAATACCACTGATTGCTGCATTTACTGTAGGATAAGCTGGTAGAGTAGGAATGGTGTCTTACAGGCCTTTAGGAAGTAATTCAAGTCTTACAGACTGTGCTTCTGATACCACAAACATTTTATTTATTCTCTAATGAGACTGCTCTTAGCTACATTTACTGTAGGGCAAGCTTCTGGAGTAGGGGGTAGTATATTAGAGGCCTGTATGTAGGGATTCTAGCCGTACAATCAAAAAAGAAAAATTACCAGATCACTTGTCCCAGAGTGCACGAAATAAAGGTCCAGCAATTTCTAAAAAAAAAAAAAGGGGAAAGGAATACAGCACATCTAAAACACTTCAGACTTTATTAAAACTCTTAAAATTGAATACTGGAAGAATAAAACCATATGCCTTTTGCACAATTCAAGGCAAAGTGGATCTTAATCATAACCTTTTTCTAATTCTAGCCTTACAGACTGTGCTATCGATACCTAAAAAATGTAATTTATTCTCTAATAATGCCAGTCTTAGCTGCATACATAATGTAAAATGTGCAATGTCTGTGGTAAGGGGCGAGGAAGTGTCTGTCCCGCTGATAGTGGTGCACGCAGAGGCCATGGCCATGGCCATGGCCGTGAGCCAGGGAAAACTGGGCCTGCTGTGGGAGCACAGCAAAGACACTTATCATCTAGACTTAGCTTCCTATCTCACTTTGCAGGTGGGAGCGGGACACAACTGTTGAAAGCCAGAACAATGCGAGCAGGTTGTTGGCTGGATGGCAGATAATGCTTCCAGTCTTTTTACCAGCACCACTCATTATTTTACATGGTCCAGTCTGACTAGTCAAAAACAGGACTACATAATTCTCACCCTGATTCTCCTTTCTACCACCATGGCAAGTCTAAAGGCCGCTTTACATGCTGTGATATCGTTACCGATATCGCTAGCGTGCGTACCCACCCCCATCGGTTGCGCAACACAGGCAAATCACTGCCCGTGGCGCATAACATCGCTCGGACCCATCACACTACTTACCTGCCTAGCGACGTCGCTGTGACCGGCGAACCGCCTCCTTTCTAAGGGGGAGGTTCGTTCGTCATCACAGCGACGTCACTAAGCAGGCGCCCAATAGAAGCGGAGAGGCGGAGATGAGTGGGACGTAACATCCCGCCCACCTCCTTCCTTCCTCATTGTGGGCGGCCGCAGGTAAGGTGATGTTCCTCATTCCTGCGATGTGACACATATCGATGTGTGCTGCCGCAGGAATGCCGAACAACATTGTACATGCAGCAGCAACGATAATTGGGAATAGGGGGGTATGTCACCGATTAGCAATTTTGCACGTTTTTGCGACGATGCAAAATCGCTCATAGGTGTCACACGAAACGACATCGCTAAAGCAGCCGGATGTGCGTCACCAATTCCGTGACCCCAACAACATCGTAGTAGCGTGTAAAGCAGCCTTAAGGAAACAAGTGACCCCACACTTGGAAACTGCAAGGAGCTCTTTAACTTTCCATGTATGGCTTCATTTGGCCTCACAACATGTAGAGTTCAAGAGGCACATGAGATCATGTGTGGTTGTGCCCAAATATTTTAGAAGTCATGGTCAGAAGAAGTCGATGGTGGGGAAAGGCCATTACTGTCTCAAGAGGTGGATGATGATAAGGCACATTTGCCAGCAAATCAGATGAAGTCTAGAAGTTAGGAAAAGGAATAGAATGTGGAAGCGGCAGACAAGGTGGTGGATGATAAAGTCACTGACCCAACATGGCAAGGTGTCATGCAGAGTGAGGACAGCAGCTCAGAGGGGGAGAGAAGGAGAAGGTGGATAACTGTTCCCCAGATCACCAACAAGATCACAGGCAAAGGGTTGGCTGTTTCCAAGTCTGGTGCTTTGTTTACAAAAGGTTCAGAAGACAAGAAAACAGTTATTTGCAACCTGTGCTGTAACAAGCTCAGTTGGGTCCAGAATACTACCTGCCTAACTACTACCAGCATGCTCAGGACATGTCATCTGACAACCGCCTATGTGGGCCGAATGCCTGGGTTCATTTTCTGTGACTGACTCCACTACCTCTTCCTCAGTCTTCGCAAACACCATCAGCAAGCACGTCCACTTACTTGTGCCAGGGCAGCATCCAGCTATCTCTACCCCAGGCCTTGGAACACAAATGAAAATACTAAGCCACCCACCTACAGGCCCAAACAGTAAACAACCATGTTTCCAGACTGCTTGCACTGGAAATGTTGCCATTTAGGCTTGTGGACACTGAGGCTTTTCACATTGTGACGGCAGCGTCCAACTCCCAGCATTTGGTATGCAGCTTTCACTATTTCTCCAGGTGTGCCGTCAATGCCTTACAAAAACACGTCCCATAACATCACCCATGCCTTCACCAGTGCAGTTGTGACGCCCTGGCAAAACCAGGTAGTCACAGTTAGGCCCCCGCACTACACCGTTCCCTCACTAGGAAACACACAGCCAACCAGAAACCCTAGTCACCCCCCCTTAGGGAAAGATATACACACCAGTGGGCGTGACACGCCCACCCAGGGGTCCAGACAGCCCAGGGCGGGAAAACAATCAGAAAGTGTTAGAAGTTCAGTTTGGAGAGGAGTGTGGGCTGGAGCTAAGTGTAGCTCCAGCAGGAGAGCTCAAGTTGAACGGTACCTGTTACATCTCGTGACTCTCCTGAGGCAAGGACTGAGGCAGTCTCCCATTCCTTGCCTGCCACGAGCACTCCTGGTCAGCAGCCCCGAAGGTCTGCCAGACTGCGCAGTGTGCAGGAGATACCTTCTCAGAGAGGCAGCAGAAGGGTGACACCTAGTGGTTCTCCTGTTACAAGGAGTGAAGCGGTCTCCCATTCCTGGCCTGCCGCAGACTCTCCTGCTCAGCGGCCCCGAAGGTCTGCGAGGCTGCGCAATGTGCAGAGGTTTACTGCTCAGGGAAGCAGTGAGATTCCCGTTATCTCTGCACATTGTGAGACCGAGGATCCCGCCTCTATTTCCCAGAGGCAGGAGGGTGAGCATGTGCAATTCGTGGTGAGTCCTGATTCGCTCACTGACGTCACACGGCTTGATGACAAGGCTGGTGACGTGGTGAATCCTGACTGGCCAGGCTGGGACGTCGTGGACCCTGATTGGGTCAAGTCCGTCATCTCCGCCTCGCGCCCGCCCTCGGGTGGAGCTGCACCTCCTTAAAAGCTCCCCCTGCCATCATGGCGGCGCGCGACCGTCCTTCTATGTTTGGATGTCTGGCAGCGTGCTGCCACGCCACTGCTCAGGCATTACTGTCTCTTGTGGGCTTGGCCCTTGCTGCTCCGGCAGTACCTCGTTTGCAGGCCGTGTTCCTGCCTTGCTGCTCCGGCAGTACCCCCGTCAACAGGCCGTGTTCCTGTCCCAGGTGAGCTCCTCAAGTCTCCATTGGACTCACCTGGTTATTGAAAGCACACGTGCGTGGGCACCTCTGTGCTACCCTCGTGCCATATTCTCGTGACTTCCACTGGCACACGTGCGTGGGCACCTCTGTGCTTCCCCGTGCAACAGGTACACCGAGCCGTGAGATCTGTGCCATACAACCCTCACGGGTTAGGGCAGATCGGTGTACATAGATCGTCTGTGACATACCAGACGATCGCTAGCAGCAACCCGCTCACTCTTCACCCACCATAGCGGCGGTCCCTTACACCGCACAGTGGACCTTGACTGGCGGAAGCAGTCCATTTCCCATCTTGGCACGCTTCCCCGGGTCCCCCTCGTAACATTACGGTCGCGCCAAAGGTCTGGCTATGGCTGAAGAGCAGCAGCAGTTGCTGCGTTATGTGCAGCAGTTGGAGTCACGATTGGCAGCAGTGGAGCAGTCTTCCTCCGATAAGACTACTCTGACGACAGTCGCCACCCAGGCGGCTACCCAGGCTGTGCTATTGGGCGGAAGGTCTCCTCACCTTGCGCTTCCAGAGCGCTTTAGCGGCAACAGCTCTGAGTGCCGTGGGTTTATAAACCAGTTTACCACCTACTTAGAGCTGTCCGCGACTCTTTACGCTACCGAGAAGGCGAAGGTAGCCTTCGTCCAGTCCCTGCTCACAGGGAGAGCGCTGAAGTGGTCCACGCCGTTGTGGGAGCGCGGAGATCGTGTGGTGAATAACTTAGCAGCTTATCTTGGGGCCATGAGAATGGTGTTCCTCGGGCCTCAAGTCACCCACGATTCCGCGCTGCGCCTCCTACGACTTCGGCAAGGGTCTGCTTCAGTCGGGGACTTTGCTGTACATTTTAGGACACTGGCCGCAGAGCTGGACTGGCCAGATAAGGTCCTTGTCCCTGTGTTTTGGGAGGGCCTGGCAGGGTTTGTCAAAGACGCACTGGCCACACGTGAGGTGCCTGCCACTTTAGAGTCCTTGATTCAGGTTGCCTCTCGCATCGACATCCGCCAGGCGGAGCGAAGGCTCGAGGTCTCTTCAGCACCCACGTCTTCTCGGCCTAAAAAGCGTCTGACTCCCGTCTTCCATCAGACAGGTCCCCCAGCCAGTCCTGTAGGCGACTCCGTGGAGTCAATGGAGGTGTCCAAGGTGGTCTCCTCTGCCCCAGGTTCTCGGTCTTGTGTCATCTGCTTTTCCTGTGGGCAGAGGGGACACATAGCTACCCTATGTCCCAAACCGTCGGGAAAAGACAGCGTCTAGTTTCTATCAGAGGGGGGACTCTAGACGCTACTTCTCCCTCTAGGTTGACTATCAGCGCCCAGTTGCAGTTCGGCACTACTCTCTTCTCTGCCTTGGCTTGCTTGGACTCAGGCACTGAAGGCAATTTCATCTCGACCTCCCTGGCAACCCGATACTCAGTTCCCCTGGTTCTGTTGCCCAAGCCACTCAGGGTCCGGGTAGTCGACGGGTCCATACTACTCGATCCTATCACCCAGATCACCATCCCTCTCAGGATGGATGTACCACCGGGACACCATGAGCAGGTGTCCTTCCTGGTGCTTCCAGGGGGGACGGATGAGATCCTACTGGGCCTTCCCTGGTTGAGACAGCATGCTCCTATACTCAACTGGGCAACAGGGGAGATCTCATCCTGGGCAGGATCCTGTAGAGAGCACCTCGTGACTACCGAACCACCCGCTACCATTAGGTCGGTTGGGTCCTCAGGGAATACTGAGGGGCCGGGTTTACCGACACCTTATGAGGCCTACAGGGATGTCTTTTCTAAAAGGGCCGCAGATACTCTTCCTCCCCACCGGCCATATGATTGCCGAATAGACCTGAAGCCAGGCTCCGAGCCCCCTAGGGGCAGAGTGTATCCACTCTCTGCTCCAGAGACGAAGGCTATGTCCAAATATATTCAGAACAGCCTGGCGAAGGGGTTCATTCGCAAGTCTATTTCACCGGCTGGTCCAGGGTTCTTTTTTGTGCAGAAGAAGGAAGGGGATCTGCGCCCCTGTATCGATTACAGGGGATTAAATGCAATCACAATCAAGAACAAATACCCTTTGCCCCTCATTACTGAGCTATTTGATCAATTCCGCGGGGCAAAGGTCTTCGCAAAGCTGGATCTACGCGGGGCGTATAATCTAGTGCGAGTCCGAGAGGGCGATGAGTGGAAGACCGCCTTTAACACCAGGGAAGGTCACTACGAGTATCTAGTAATGCCCTTCGGACTCTGCAATGCCCCCGCCGTATTTCAAGACTTTGTGAATGACATTTTCCGGGATTTGTATCTTTCCGTGGTTGCATACCTGGATGACATTCTTATCTTCTCCCCCGATCTTACCACCCATCGGAGGGATGTCATCCGAGTACTTAAGAGGCTCCGCACCCATTCGTTATATGCTAAGCTGGAAAAGTGCGTTTTTGAACAGGAATCCTTGCCGTTCCTGGGGTACATCGTGTCCAGTCAGGGGTTAGCAATGGATCCGGGGAAGTTGGAGACAGTGATGAACTGGCCTGAGCCCCGCTCGCTGAAGGCGATCCAGCGATTCTTGGGGTTTCTCAATTATTATCGCCAGTTCATTCCCAACTTCTCGACGGTGGCAGCACCCATCATTGCCCTTACCCGCAAGGGCGGTAATCCCAAAGCATGGACACGGGAAACGGTAGAGGCATTTCACACTCTCAAAACTCACTTCTCCAGAACTCCCATCCTTCATCGTCCAGACATCTCCAAACCCTTCCTACTGGAGGTAGACGCCTCTTCGGTCGGTGCAGGTGCAGTCCTGTACCAGAAAAACGAACGAGGAAGGAAACATCCGTGTTTCTTTTTCTCCAAGACCTTTTCTCCGGCCGAGAGGAACTACTCCATAGGGGATAGGGAGTTACTGGCGATGAAACTAGCATTCCAGGAATGGCGGCATCTCCTGGAGGGTGCGAAGCATCCATTTGAGGTTTTTTCTGACCACAAAAACCTCACATACCTCCAGACAGCACAACGCCTGAACCCAAGGCAGGCCCGTTGGTCTTTATTCTTCTCCCGGTTCCGCTTTATTATCCGCCACCTGGCCGGTGAGAAGAACGTACGGGCCGATGCCTTGTCACGTTGTATGGTTGTGTTGGAGGAGGACGAGGAGGAGCCTCGTCTTATACTACCCCCGGACAGCTTGAGGATGGTCACTCCCACTTCTTTGGACCAGGTGCCACCTGGCAAAACCCTCGTTCCCCCTGAACTACGGAACGAGGTGCTATCGTGGGCCCATGCCTCCAAGGTCGGGGGTCACTTCGGGGTCAAAAGGACCAGAGACCTGGTGACCAGGCATTATTGGTGGCCGAGACTACCCCAGGACATACAGGAATATGTGGGAGCCTGTATGTCGTGTTCTCGTAATAAGCCGTCCCGGCAGAGACCGGCAGGTCTTCTTCACCCACTGCCAGTGCCGGATCGTCCCTGGGAAGTGGTAGGGATGGACTTCCTGGGAGATCTGCCCAAGTCAGCAGGGCACAGGGTCGTATGGGTCATCACGGACCACTTCTCTAAAATGGTCCACTTGGTGCCTCTCCCACGACTCCCGACGTCACGTGCTCTCGCCACCTTGTTCATTCGGCATGTATTTAGGTTGCATGGCATGCCTGACAAGGTGGTGAGCGACCGGGGTCCCCAGTTCGCGTCTCGCTTCTGGAGAGAGCTCTGTAAGCTCCTGCAGATAGAGCTGAACATCTCCTCCGCATACCATCCCGAGACCAATGGACTAGTGGAGAGGACTAATCAGACCTTGGTAACTTACCTCCGCCATTTTATATCCGCGCACCACGACAACTGGGCTAACCTCCTTCCTTGGGCCGAATTTGCCATTAACAATTCGGTCCATGAATCCTCTGGCCAGACTCCGTTCCTACTCAATAACGGACAACATCCCAGAATCCCGGTTCCGATGCCCATTACGTAACCCGATACTAGAGTGGAGGATTGGGCGACCAAGGCCCGGGAGATCTGGGATGACACCCAAGAGGCTCTTAAAAGGGCTAAAGACCGGATGGTGACAACGGCTGATGTTCGCCGCCGCCCTGCACCATCCTTCGCCCCTGGTGACCTAGTATGGCTCTCCTCTAAGAATGTTAACCTACGGGTACAGGCAGCCAAATTCGCCCCTAGGTATCTGGGTCCGTTTAAAGTACTACAGCAGGTAAACCCAGTGGCATATCGACTCCAGCTCCCTCCACGCTGGGCTATAGCCAACACCTTTCACGTGTCCCTCCTGAAACCCGTACGACTTAATAAATTCTCGGGGTCCCTGCCGGCTCAAACCGACTCCCCGTCCGACGACCCTGAGGTGGCAAAACTTGTGGAGACAAAAGTCATACAGGGCAAGAGGTACTTCCTCGTGGAGTGGGCCGGCCGTGGTCCGGAGCATAGATCCTGGGAGTTGGAGGATCATATCCGCGCCCCGGGTTTGATAGCGGCCTTCGAGCACGGACAGGGGGGGGGCCTAGACAGGGGGGTAATGTTACATCTCGTGGCTCTCCTGAGGCAAGGACTGAGGCAGTCTCCCTTTCCTTGCCTGCCACGAGCACTCCTGCTCAGCAGCGCCAAAGGTCTGCCAGACTGCGCAGTGTGCAGGAGATACCTTCTCAGAGAGGCAGCAGAAGGGTGACACCTAGTGGTTCTCCTGTTACAAGGAGTGAAGCGGTCTCCCATTCCTGGCCTGCCGCAGACTCTCCTGCTCAGCGGCCCCGAAGGTCTGCAAGGCTGCGCAATGTGCAGAGGTTTACTGCTCAGGGAAGCAGTGAGATTCCCGTTATCTCTGCACATTGTGAGACCGAGGATCCCGCCTCTATTTCCCAGAGGCAGGAGGGTGAGCATGTGCAATTCGTGGTGGGTCCTGATTCGCTCACTGACGTCACACGGCTTGATGACAAGGCTGGTGACGTGGTGAATCCTGACTGGCCAGGCTGGGACGTCGTGGACCCTGATTGGGTAAAGTCCGTCATCTCCGCCTCGCGCCCGCCCTCGGGTGGAGCTGCACCTCCTTAAAAGCTCCCCCTGCCATCATGGCGGCGCGCGACCGTCCTTCTATGTTTGGATGTCTGGCAGCGTGCTGCCACGCCACTGCTCAGGCATTACTGTCTCTTGTGGGCTTGGCCCTTGCTGCTCCGGCAGTACCTCGTTTGCAGGCCGTGTTCCTGCCTTGCTGCTCCGGCAGTACCCCCGTCAACAGGCCGTGTTCCTGTCCCAGGTGAGCTCCTCAAGTCTCCATTGGACTCACCTGGTTATTGAAAGCACACGTGCGTGGGCACCTCTGTGCTACCCTCGTGCCATATTCTCGTGACTTCCACTGGCACACGTGCGTGGGCACCTCTGTGCTTCCCCGTGCAACAGGTACACCGAGCCGTGAGATCTGTGCCATACAACCCTCACGGGTTAGGGCAGATCGGTGTACATAGATCGTCTGTGACATTCCAGACGATCGCTAGCAGCAACCCGCTCACTCTTCACCCACCATAGCGGCGGTCCCTTACACCGCACAGTGGACCTTGACCGGCGGAAGCAGTCCATTTCCCATCTTGGCACGCTATCCCGGGTCCCCCTCGTAACAGGTACCAGGGTAGGAACCCGAAAACCGTAGCACAAAGGGGGTATTCGGACCCTGAAGCCAGGACCAGAACCAAGCAGAACTGGTTAATTAACCAATTGAGGCCAGGACTAGAGGTCCTGTCCCACCCAAAGTCCCTCATAGAAGACAACAGCCCACCGATTTGGGATAAGAGGTCACCGCCAGGGCCCAAAGATCCCACGGGCCAGCGTCTGCGGGCACGGCTCCTTAGGCCACATCCAGCCGGGAGTAGACTCCTGAGTTTCACGCTAGGAAAGTCCACCTTACACAAAGCAGTGCAGGAAAAGGATAGAGACCACCAGCCGGATGGAAGACCCGAACGCAACCGGCCGCGGCACCGGCCACCATCACCTTGGTTTACCAGAGACTTGTGTGTTTTACTAACAGTGAGTACCCTAGCACCCCCTGCGGTCGCCATCCCTTGCACCATGTCCCGGGGCCATCATCCCTGCCAACAGAGGGGTTAACAACTTGCTGCACAACATCTCCCCCAAGTGCCCCATAACAGCAGCGGTGGTGTCCCACCACACCACACACCGTGGGTGGCATCATGAACTTACTACGGCCTAGCCCGTACATCTACGTCCCTCCATTTATTCGGCATGTCCGCGAGACCCCCGGGTCCGGAGACCCTCGAGCCACCTCCCCTGAAGGCCCGGATCCGAGCAGCGCCGGCTGCTGGCACGGGGGTGGCACACAGTTACTGGCAAGGTCCATTTAACAACAGACACGTGGACAAGTTCTCGTGAACAGAGATGCTACATTTTTCTTATGACACACTGGGTGGAGCCAATGGAGGCGGGAAACAAGTTGGAGCCTGGGATGACACACATGCTAGCAATACCTAAAATTTAAGACCATAGTTCCATCAGGTTACAACACCACCTATGCCAGTTCATATACCACTCCACTCCTCCTCCTCCTCTTTCTCATCTTCCATCTTTATTGTTGTCCCTATCAGTTGCAAGCTGAAAGCACTGCTGTACTGCCTCGATGAGGTGGCAACAGGCACTGTTGAAACTCCTATCTTGAGATGACAAACAGCACACCACCTCAGAGCTACTGAAAGGGCTAACAGACCAGACAAATGTGTGGCTCTTGCTGCTGAACCTCCAACCAGAAATGGTCATGTGTCATGGGCTTAACCTGGTGGCGGCTCTGAAGCTTGGAAAGCTTACACATGTACAATGTCTGTCTCACATGCTCAACTTAGTGGTTCAGTGCTTTCTGAAAACCTATAGAGACTTGCCTGAGCTACTTGTGAAGCTGTGCTGCATGTGTGGACATTTTTACAAGTCAGCTAAAGATGCTGTCGGTCTGGCTGTCCAGCAACAGTGCTTGGAAGTAACAGCTCACCAACTGATTTGCAACCTTCCCACAAGCTGGAACTAAACATTTGATATATTGACAAGGTTTGGTGAGCATTAGAGGGCCGTAGCTCCAACATGCCCGTTGGTATTACGCTTACCCTCCACACATAAGAACAGACAAGTAGTCATGCATGTTTGACATCTGTGCTGATCTCCAAAAACGTTGAGGATTCAACCATGATGAGGATGAGCGACAATGACCACTGTTATGATCTGGTAACCGTAGACGATCTCAAAAATCCCATCAGCAGAAAAACACAAAAAAAACCACAAGAGTAGTTGGAACCTGATCTGACCGCAATCCCCTATCTGTCAGACCACACTAGAAGTAGTCGTGGAGCATTCCTAAACATACCTAGACGCCTTGTCACAGCCGGAGAAACTTACTACACCTCACAGATAGAAATAAGGAAACATATCTTGCCTCAGAGCAGTCTCCAAAGGAATAGCAAGCCCCCAACATATAGAGCCAATGGTGATATAAGAAAACACAATACACAGATAGGAAATATAGATTAGCAAGGCGAGGCCCGACTTCCTATATAGAACAGGACATGACAGATAACAGATTGCGGTCAGTGCAAAATTCTGTGGAAAAATACCAATCTCCTGATATACAAAAACCCTAAGACCACTGGGTCTCTCCCCCACTATATCAGGTACTCTTGTAAATAATGGGAGAAACAAAATACCAAAAAAGACAAGAAATACAAAATTGCAAATAACCAAGTAGAACAGGGAGAATCTCCCTTTTCCTGTAGTGAAGCTTGCAGAGAGGGAACCCCCATGCTCATCAAACAGAAAGACAATTCCTCTCCTGCAAAAAAACAGACCTTAAGTAAAATGAAAGAAATACAAAACACCCTTAGGTGTGGATCAGGCAATAAAGCAAAGAACATGCAACTTATCTGGAATGGTACAAGTACAGGATAAATTGAATTACAAACTCCAAGGCAATTTAAACACTGAGGATAAACATTTATCACCAGCCCCAGCCAGCACACACTGCTCTTCTACATAGCCCAGGCTGATCTGCAATTGGACTTCCCAAACTCCCAATTAACTCCCACACCTGTTGAGTCACAGTCAGCTTCACCTCCAGTCCTGACCCCCAGAGGGAGCTCCAAACCATCACCCCCTCGGATGACATTCAAAACATACCCGACAATCAGCGTAATCAACCCACTTCTGTGTGTTACTGATATGCTCAATGATCAAGATAGAAAAGGAAGCTTTGCGTGTGGAAGAGTTGGAAATGGAGAAAGAAAGTACATACTGTATGGCGATACTACCCAGCCCAGCCTCATCTCATCTCCACACTGTGGCTTGGGTGATGGTGAGGAAGAGGAGGCTGAGGAGGAGGAGCAAGAGGCAATGATTGCCTGTGCCAGAATCAGACTGACTACTGGAGGAACATCAGGCCTGGCTGAGGTTACCTGCACTGAACTCCGGAGCTGTCACCTGAGCTCTGGAGTGCAGCCTGGACTGAACTCAGGGTTTGCAGGACTGAACTGCAAGCACTAAATGATTTCACAGTGATTGATTCCTGGTAGCCAGTCCGACACTGGCCTGCGCTACAGAGTGTGCTACCCCCAATAGCTTTATCCCCTCTGTATGGCACAAATGGCAGACTTTATGTCCCGTTGTCTTTATATTATGTTATTATATATTATATTATATGCATTTTGGATCATGCAGATTACTGATTGTGTAACATTCTTGACCCACGCTACAAGGATAACTTTACATATCTTATTACTGCAAGAGGGTACTAAAATAGTGCAATACGAGAATGCCATAGTTGAAGAATTGGTCAAAAAATTTCCATCTGACAATGCTGACGACAGAGGTCCTAGTATTTTGAACAACCAAGGAGTTCAGAGACAGAACAGTAACAATAGAGGCACGGGTACACTATTAAAGTGCTGGGACAGTTCCATGATACACTCCCACAGCCCAGACCCTGGTGTGTATGGTACTATGAAAAGAAAGGAAAAGTTTAGGCAGATGGTGAAGGATTACATAGACAACCGTTGTACCATCCTCTGTGATTCCTCTTTGCCATACACCTACTGGGTATCCAAGCTGGACATATGGCATGAACTGTCACTCTATGCCTTGGAGATGCTGGCCTACCCTTCACCTAGCATTTTGTCTCAGCAAGTCTTTATTGCCACTGGGGGCATAAGAACAGATAGGCGATTTTGCAGCACCCCACGGGGCAGGTGGTTAACCTACTCATTGCTGGACCGTTTTAGGTCGGATGAGGCGATGTAGCGGGTAGCATTGCCCGGTTCCGTTGCCCTGAGGCATCCAGTAAAAAGAAGGGAAAGTGGGATGATTGGGAAAGTTTGTCGTGACGCCACCTGTGGTATGCGGCTAGGGAGTAACCGCTGCTGCAGAATTCCTCACCGGGGAGGGATACAGTCTCTGCAGGTTCAAGGTGGCTGTACTCACAACTTCATTTTCCAGCCCCATTTTACCGGTCACCGCTGTGATGGGCTCCAGCCGATCCCGGATCCGTGGGATATCAGAACCAGTGCGGTAGTCTGTGGGCCCTTCCTTGCTGCGCTTTGTAGTGTGGGTCCCTCTGGCTTGAAGAACTTAGAGTCCCTTCTGTACTAGGTAGAGTACAATTCCCTATGCCAACAGTGTGGATCCCCTTTAGACTGACCGTGATCGAGGCCCCAGAATCCTAGGTGCCACTTGGTTCTGGAAACTTGTGTGGTTGGAGAAGCATAAAACCTTTCCATCTGGCAGAATCTCATGGTGCAACTTGGAATTACACCACCCTAGGGTGCTGCACCCTGAACTGCGCTGGTCCCGGGGGAACTGACACAGTATCCTCCTCAGCGACCGTTAAACTCCTATGTCCCACAGGAGCTACCGGAAAAGACATCAGCTCACTGTCACGCCTGCTGGAGAACTCTCTATTGCTTTGTGTGACTCCTAACTCCCCATGGTGGCTGTGCCTCCCCACACCCAGGTCCTAAGCTACTGGATGGCATCTGTAAATGCCACACTGTAGGCGACCCCTTTGGTACCCGACCCTAGCCCAGTCCCCAGTGAGGAAGGGGCAACCCCTGCGTGTATGTGGTTGTGTATGATGAAACCGGCACCAACCTCCCCTGGATCCATGAGCAGTACTACACCCCGGTTGGAGAGCAGTACCATGTGGCAAGCATAGCCTCAGGGGCACCAGACTTATGCTTGACAAATGACAACGCTGACAGGCTAACTCTTATCAAAATGAACTAAGCATGGATTAGCCCAGAATTCTCATGACAGCAGCCTGGCCATAAGTCAATTGAAATGTTCCTTTTATCGTGGTATATTCTATTGCAGAGCTTCCCACCCAAATAAGGGTGGTCAGTCCTTGTTTTATTCTTTTTTTTGTGTCTTCCTCCTCATTCACAATATCATCATGTTCATGATGCCACCATCGCTATAACATATAAAACTGGGATCAAAGTGTCTTTTGTACTTCTATTGCTGGCTGTACTGCCATTACTCATGCCCATTTTGGCTAGTCCTTACACTGTCTGCATTTTCTTTGCCTATTTGAGAGTCAAGAATTAAGAGTGTTTTAAAAATTGATCCCAAATTGGGATCAAAGTGTCTTCTGTACATCTGTTGCTGGCTGTATTGCCATGCCTCCTGGTTGACTAGTGGGCTGAACGCCTGAGTCCACAGTCATTTTCTATGGGTGACCCCAGTGCCTCCTCCGCTGTGCTACATGCTGGTCAATCCCCTGTCAAGGACGCATGCACCAATGCCTCCCACCCTGATACTGTCTTTGCATAATAGCAATCACCATCAGCAACCATGTCCACTTCCTTGTCCCAGCGCAGCATCCAGCTGTCTCTACCCAAGGCCTTGGAGTGCAAGCAATAATAGGCTGTCACCCACCCACAAGCCAAAACAATAAATGGCCATATTTCCAGACTGCTTTCCCTGCAAATGTTGACATTTAGAATTATTCTTTAGTCTTATGGACACTGCTGGTTTCAGCTACCTGATGGCGGTGAGCTGTGGAGCAGCCATTAAGGCTATATTCAGATGTTGCATTTTTGCAGCATTTTTTCGCAGCTCTTTTAATGAGTTTGATGCAAATTAGAAGCTGATTTTCCAGTCGCAGCAAAATTGATAAGATTTCATAAAGCTAATGTACAGTGCCTACAAGTAGTATTCAACCCCCTGCAGATTTAGCAGGTTTGATAAGATGCAAATAAGTTAGAGCCTGCAAACTTCAAACAAGAGCAGGATTTATTAACAGATGCATAAATCTTACAAACCAACAAGTTATGTTGCTCAGTTAAATTTTAATAAATTTTCAACATAAGTGTGGGTCAATTATTATTCAACCCCTAGGTTTAATATTTTTTGGAATAACCCTTGTTTGCAATTACAGCTAATAATCGTCTTTTATAAGACCTGATCAGGCCGGCACAGGTCTCTGGAGTTATCTTGGCCCACTCCTCCATGCAGATCTTCTCCAAGTTATCTAGGTTCTTTGGGTGTCTCATGTGGACTTTAATCTTGAGCTCCTTCCACAAGTTTTCAATTGGGTTAAGGTCAGGAGACTGACTAGGCCACTGCAACATCTTGATTTTTTCCCTCTTGAACCAGGCCTTGGTTTTCTTGGCTGTGTGCTTTGGGTCGTTGTCTTGTTGGAAGATGAAATGACGACCCATCTTAAGATCCTTGATGAAGGAGCGGAGGTTCTTGGCCAAAATCTCCAGGTAGGCCGTGCTATCCATCTTCCCATGGATGCGGACCAGATGGCCAGGCCCCTTGGCTGAGAAACAGCCCCATAGCATGATGCTGCCACCACCATGCTTGACTGTAGGGATGGTATTCTTGGGGTCGTATGCAGTGCCATCCAGTCTCCAAACGTCACTTGTGTGGTTGGCACCAAAGATCTCGATCTTGGTCTCAGCAGACCATAGAACTTTGAACCAGTCTTCTGTCTCAGAGTCCTCCAAGTGATCATGAGCAAACTGTAGACGAACCTTGACATGACGCTTTGAAAGTAAAGGTACCTTACGGGCTCGTCTGGAACGGAGACCATTGCGGTGGAGTCCGTTACTTATGGTATTGACTGAAACCAATGTCCCCACCGCCATGAGATCTTCCCGGAGCTCCTTCCTTGTTGTCCTTGGGTTAGCCTTGACTCTTCGGATAAGCCTGGCCTCGGCACGGGAGGAAACTTTCAAAGGCTGTCCAGGCTGTGGAAGGCTAACAGTAGTTCCATAAGCCTTCCACTTCCGGATGATGCTCCCAACAGTGGAGACAGGTAGGCCCAACTCCTTGGAAAGGGTTTTGTACCCCTTGCCAGCCTTGTGACCCTCCATGATCTTGTCTCTGATGGCCTTGGAATGCTCCTTTGTCTTTCCCATGTTGACCATGTATGTGTGCTGTTCACAAGTTTGGGGAGGGTCTTAATTAGTCAGAAAAGGCTGGAAAAAGAGATAATTAATCCAAACACGTGAAGCTTATTGTTCTTTGTGCCTGAAATACTTCTTAATACTTTAGGGGAACCAAACAGAATTCTGGTGGTTTGAGGGGTTGAATAATAAATGACCCTCTGAATAAACTTTTCACAATTTAAAAAAAAAAATAAAAAAATAAATAACATTCTTTTTTGCTGCAGTGCATTTCACACTTCCAGGCTGATCTACAGTCCAAATGTCACAATGCCAAGTTAATTCCGAATGTGTAAACCTGCTAAATCTGCAGGGGGTTGAATACTACTTGTAGGCACTGTATGATTGTTTATTTTGACTGACTTAAATGGGACGTTTTTGAAAGAACATTAAAGCTGTGTGTAAACAATGCGTTATTAGATACTTTTTATTAGTGCCGTTTTGTCACAAAACTACAAGCAAATCCTTATGTTGGCAAAGTTAATGAGAAATCTGTATTGTAGTGCATATGTTGAGTATTTTTTTCCTTGCAGATTTGGTGCAGAAAATAATCTGCAGCATATTAATTCTTTCACCATTTTTGCCTGTTTTTTGCCATTGAAAGCAATAAAAAAAACACATGAAAAAAAGCATAAAAAGTGGCAAATACCTGTGTTTCTGCACTACTATTTTTCTGTCAAGAGATGCAGAAATGATGCAGAAATTTCTTCAACCAAATACTCAACGTGTGCACATTCCCATAGCGTGGATATAGCCATAGGGGTGGAGCAGGCAGTTTTTCTCTCTAGTTAAATTTGCCTAAGAAACATGTCATTATACATGATTAGTGTCAGACTGGCTACTGGAGGAACTGCATTAACACCAGTACTGGCCGCGGTTACCTGCACTAAAATCCGGAGCTCTCAGCTGAGCTCTGGAGTGCAACCCGGCCTGTCCGCAGCTGAATGCAGGTCCTGGCTGCGGTTACCTGCATTGAACTCCGGAGCTCTCACCTGAGCTGCGGAGTGCAGCCTGGCCTGTCTGCAGCTGTCATGAACTGAACTGTGAGCGCAGGGGAATCAGTCGGTGATCACAGTTTAGTCCTGCAAACCTCAGTCCAGGCTCCACTCCAGAGCTCAGCTGAGAGCTCCGGAGTTCAGTGCAGGTAACCGCTGCCAGGACTGGTAATACTGCAGTTCGTCTGGTAGACAGTCCGACACTGTACAAGATAGAAGAAAGTTTTGTTTTTTTCCATTAAATTAAATTTTATCATCAGTTTTCTACATTTTATTGTCAATCTGTTAGCGTAATTCTCTAAGAACATTGTTTTTAGCAGTGACCTGGGAGTCAGAGACGCACTCAGGCATCTTCCCCATGCAGCTCCCATTCTATTTCACTGGTATTTCTATTGATATCAAGGATTTTCCTGTCTCCGTCTATCTTACTGTGTCGATGGTGTCACTGTTAGATATATGATATGGGTATCGAGAGTCAGTTTCTTGTCTCAAACATTGAGAATCATGTACTTCCAGAAATATGGTTGGTATTTGACTATTGAAATACATAGTTGACAATGCATTGCAGTACAACTAAATACTAGTATTTTCTTTCATATTTACTTTTTAATAGAAGTCTATTGCAGTAACAAATGCTCCCATCAGAGAAACTGCAGAAGCACAATGCAAGCCTTTTTTTTTGTGAAAAAATATGAAATTTGACAAAAAAAATTAAAATTTTGCAATTTTCAAACTTTTAATTTTTATGCCCATAAACCAGAGAGTTATGTCACACAAAATAGTTAATAAACAACATTTCCCACATGTCTACTTTACATCATCACAATTTTTCAAACAACATTTTTTGGGGTTAGGAAGTTAGAAGGGGTCAAAGTTCATCAGCAATTTCCCATTTTTTCAAGAAAATTTACAAAACCATTTTTTTTAGGGACCACATCACATTTGAAGTGACTTTGAGAGTCCTTGGTGACAGAAAATACCCAAAAGTGACGCCATTCTAAAATCTGCACCCCTCAAGGTGCTCAAAACCACATCAAAGAAGTTTATTAACCCTTCAGGTGCCTCACAGGAGCTAAAGTAATGTGGAATGAAAAAAAAAAAAATTAACATTTTACCTAAAAATGTTGCTTTAGCACTAATTTTCTTACTTTTTCAAGAGGTAGCACCAAAAATTGGAGCTCACACTTTGTTACCCACTTTCTTATGAGCGCGCCGATACCCCACATGTGGTGAGAAACTTCTGTATGGGCAAATGGTAGAGCTTCGAACGAAAGGAGCAATATTTGATTTTTTAAAAGCAAATTGGCAGAAACAGATTGCGGGCACCATGTTGCATTTACAGGTCCTCTAAGGTACCTAAACAGCAGAACCCCCCCCCCCCAAGTGACTCCATTTTGGAAACTAGACCCCTTAAGGCTTCTATCTAGGGGTATAGTGAGCATTTTGGACTGACAGGTACTTCACAGAATTTGATAACATTAGGTTGTCATATTGAAAATTTTCAATTTTTTAGCAAAAATGTTGCTTTAGCATCAATTTTCTCACTTTTTCAAGAGGTAGCTGCTAAAATTGGACCTCACACTTTGTTACCCACTTTCTTATGAGCACGCCGATACCCCACATGTGGCGAGAAACCTCTGTACGGGCAAATGTTAGAGCTTGGAACGAAAGGAGCAATATTTGAATTTGGGAAAGGAAATTTGGCTGAATTTGGAATATATTCTCAAATTTGCAGAGCTTTTGGGTTTCAAGAACAACAGACAAACCCCATAAATGTCTTTTGTAAGTTATACCCTGTAATGTATTTCTTTACAGAGGTAGGGAGTAGTTTGACACCATTTTTTATGCAGCTGATGCCTATTATAGATGGTGCACCATTTGGTCTTCAGGGTAAAACTGATGGAATCCCAGAACCTATTCAAAGCTTACAGAGACATTGTGCTACCAAACAAGAAAATCCTTCCAGGAATTATTACTCACAAAGGGCGGCATGCCCCTAAAAACACATTTACTGGACTTGGTCTTGCTAACAAAACAGTTGTAGAAGAAAGAATAAACTTTATTGGACGGAAGGGCAAAATGTTCAAATGTGGAGGAGTAGGCAGCCACTATGTGGCAAACCTAAGTGTGCCAAAGATGACAGAACACCAGCAGGGCCGGAAGGAAAGCTTTATCTTCCAAATAACTGGTCGTAAAATGTCTTCTTAGCTCCATCAATCCCTATATGAGGGACAAATGTGCCAAGCGACATGGTACACCATAACAGGCTCCTGCCCGCCAAAGTAGGAACTGCTATGTGCACAAAATGACCAATCCGTTACAGAATTCTGAAAGTATTGTTCGATGCAGGTGGTTCGGCAGGAACCCTGCAGTAAAGCCCATAGTGTATGAATATGGCACAGCATCATTGTTAGGGGATCCTCCAATAAAATGATCATGCCCATAATAAATGCAAAGAAAAGTTTTGTGTAGCAAGACCTAGTGGTAATATGAGTCAAACTAAAATAATTGGTAAAAAAAAATGTTTGAGTAATGAAGTCCTGGAAAGTTGTCAAATGATGAGACTTTTCAAGAACATTAGTGGGGTCCACACTCTGGAATCTAAAGACGTGGGCATGTGGACTGGGTTTTGTCTGAATAATTGTTTGGTATGTGATGATAAAGTCCTGGAATTAATTGTGAAATGGGGTAAAATGTGTTTTACTGCTGAAAATTTTCTCTTTATTACTAGTCCAAGAAAAAAAAAGTACTGGGGCCCACTAAACAGAAATATAAAAGTAAAGTATTTGCAAAATTAAAAAAAAGCTGCT
Source organism: Anomaloglossus baeobatrachus (assembly GCF_048569485.1). NCBI lineage: Eukaryota > Metazoa > Chordata > Amphibia > Anura > Aromobatidae > Anomaloglossus > Anomaloglossus baeobatrachus. Next base: position 406,740,787 of record NC_134355.1, read on the forward strand.
ACCACACAGTTTGGTGTAATTTATTTATGCCAATTAATAATTGTGGGATGTGTGGTAGGTTTCAAAACAGGGGGAGATGCAAAGGCCTGGTTGGGAGGGGCACATGGGGCAGTAGTACCGGGAATCGCTCCTTGTGCCGCGCTTTCTACAAACACGGCATCTTTTTTGGGGATACCTTTGGGTGGGAGTGGAAGGGATGGGGTGAATGAAATGACGCTCGGACAGTCTCCTGACATCCTCTGACTCAAAGGCTTCCTCCTGTGCCTCCTAGTCAAAGAGGAGGCTCTCAATAATTTTCTCCTGGTATTGGAGGAAAGAGAGCGGTCCTTGAGATTTTTTATAGAGGATTAAGCTATTATAGGTAGCAACCTGTAGGACATAGATTGCTACCTTTTTATACCAGGTCCTGGTTTTCCGCTTCACTAGATAAGGCTGAAGCACCTGGTCAGACAGATCTACACCTCCCATGAACTTATTGTAGTCTGCGACACAGAGCGGCTTCTGTTTGTCCCTGGTGGCGCCCCTGTCCCTTACCGTCACAGTGGTGTCCGCATGCAATGTGGTGAGCATGAAAACGTCCTTGCGGTCTCTCCATTTTATGGCAAGAAGATGGTCACTTGCCATTGAGGAGGACGCACCCTTCTCCACACGTTTAGACACCAACTGTGACGGTAGACCAACTCTGTTTTTTCTGATTGTTCCACAGGCCCCTGTGTTTGCAGCGAGGAGGGATTTAGAAAGGGGGACACTGGTGTAGTAATTATCGGTATACACGTGATAGCCTTTCTCAAGGAAGGGGGTCATTAGCTCCCAAACAATTTTGCCTGGGATGCCAGTTGCCTGGGGGCAGTTTGGGGGGTTGATTTGGCGATCCCTCCCCTCGTAAATGAGAAAGGTACACGTGTAACCGGTTGTGCTTTCGCACATTTTGTATAATTTTATACCATATTTGGCATGCTTGGAGGGGATAAATTGGCGGAAAGATAGACGGCCCTTGTAGCTCATAAGGGACTCGTCTATAGAAACATTTTTGTCAGGGGTATACGAATTTAGGAAGGTAGTTTTTAGAAGGGATATTAGGGGTCTCAATTTATAAAGTCGGTCATAGTTTGGGTCATTTCTTTGGGGGGCTTGGGAATTATCGTTAAAATGCAGGAATCGCAAAAGGGTCTCATATCGGGATCGGGTCATGATGGCTGCAAACACAGGGGCGCTGTGCACTGTTTTTGTTGCCCAGTACGAGCTGAGTGTAGGTTTTTTCACTAACCCCATGTTAAAAGTAATGCCCAAAAATTTTTTGCGTTCGGGGACATTTGTGGTCATCCAGGAGCGGGAATGGATGGAGGTAGGATTTTGGGATATATGTTGACGGGCATATAAATTGGTTTGGTGGACAAATAATTGGAGGACTTCTGGGGTAACATAAATTTGGAAAAAATCTAATGGGGTAAAATTTGTGACATTTACATTTATACCGGGGGTTGCTACAAATGGAGGAATTTGAGGGGAGAAGGACGGATCAGGATACCATAGTGGACGGGGAAGGGCACTACTTGGACCGGCCTCTGACGTTTCAGCAGTGACAACCGACTCCGCTACCATCGGACTGTCGGATCCCAAGGAGGAAGCCGAGTCGTCACCATCCGAAAATCACTCGATTTCAGAGGCAGACTCTGTATCCGAGCCTGAACTGCCAGAGGCAAGAAGCATGTATGCCTGCTCGGCGGTAAATGTTCTCCGTGCCATTACGGTATTTTTCACTGCCTAGCAAAAAAAAGAAAAAAAAAAAAACTACAATTTTTTTTTTTTTTTTTTTTTTTTTAAAAATAGATTTTTTTTTTAACCCTAACCCTGATCTTAACCCTGATCTAACCCTGATCCTAACCCTGATCTAACCCTGATCCTAACACTGATCTAAGAAAAAAAATCTAAAATAAAAATTCTAACTAAAGGGGGATTCTGACGGAGGTGATGAGGATATTTGGGGGGGGGGTATTTTGGGTGAGGATATTGGAGATGAGGATGAGTGATTTATAATATAAATTGGTGGGTTTTTTTCTGACAGAAACAGCAGCAAATGTAGTCTCTCTCTCTCTTCTCTCCCAGATCAACTACAAGGGAAAGAAGAGGGAGGCAGACCCAAATGCTGCCATTTCCAAAATATTTTGGGTATTTGATCACTGTGATAGGGTCTAACACAGTGATCAAATGTCAGGAACCAATGAAATTAATTCCTGACGTTGCTGGGTGGAAGGAGGCAGACTTCAGCGGTCGAACTGCGCATGCGACCGCCATTTTACACGGACACGAGAAGGAGGGGGGCCGGGGGAATGCCGTGGGAACTCGGTAACGAGACCCAGGTACCGGGGGGGGACCGAGAGGGACCGGACAAGGACTGTTCTCTCACATTTGACTGTTAGATCACGTCAAATGTGAGAGAAACCATTAAAAACCATTAAAAACCGGCATTTCATTTTGCTGGTACATGCTTGCCGTTATTCGGTTAATAACCGATCACCGTACCTTTAAATGAAAAAACCAGCCCGAACCGTAATCTCCGGGGTCTCAGCTACCCCCGGCAGCTGAGACCCTGGAAATTTTCTGACTCTAGGGGGCGCTAGACCCTTTTTTCCGACCGCCATTAAAAAGCGGCGGATCGGAAGAAGTCCCCTAATTTGTAGCCGTTAAAAGGCGTATCGGCGGTCGTTAAGGGGTTAAAAACACACAAATTCCTACATATCTTCCCCCTCTCTTTTTTATATTACTGAATATCTTCTCATTATAAGGTTAGTTTTGTGTCACAAATATTTATTTTTTACATATTTATACTTATTTTTTTTGATAATTCTGTGCACAGTCATAAAAGTAAACTCACCCACTGATTTTCCCGCTATCAGAAAATATTATCACTAATGATCATAACGTTGAAGTTATAATACATTTCACTTATCTTTAGTAGATATAGCGTAAGCAGAGAAAAAAAATTCTATAAACAATCTATAGAGTCAAAATAAGTGGTTGATTGTGTGTGTGTGTGTGTGTGTGTGTGTGCATATATACAGTCAAATGAAAAAGTTTGGGCACCCCTATTAATGTTAACCTTTTTTCTTTATAACAATTTTGTTTTTTGCAACCGCTATTTCAGTTTCATATATCTAATAACAGATGGACTCAGTAACATTTCTGGATTGAAATGAGGTTTATTGTACTAACAGAAAATGTGCAATCCGCAATTTAACAAAATTTGACCGGTGCAAAAGTATGGGCACCCTTATCAATTTCTTGATTTGAACACTCCTAACTACTTTTTACTGACTTACTAAAGCACTAAATTGGTTTTGTAACCTCATTGAGCTTTGAACTTCATAGCCAGGTGTATCCAATCATGAGAAAAGGTATTTAAGGTGACCACTTGCAAGTTGTTCTCCTATTTGAATCTCCTATGAAGAGTGGCATCATGGGCTCCTCAAAACAACTCTCAATTGATCTGAAAACAAAGATTATTCAACATAGTTGTTCAGGGGAAAGATAAAAAAAATTGTCTCAGAGATTTAAACTGTCAGTTTTCACTGTGAAGAACATAGTAAGGAAATGGAAGAACACAGGTACAGTTCTTGTTAAGCCCAGAAGTGGCAGGCCATGAAAAATATCAGAAAGGCAGAGAAGAAGAATGGTGAGAACAGTCAAAGACAATCCACAGACCACCTCCAAAGACCTGCAGCATCATCTTGCTGCAGATGGTGTCAATGTGCATCGGTCAACAATACAGCGCACTTTGCACAAGGAGAAGCTGTATGGGAGAGTGATGCGACAGAAGCCATTTCTGCAAGCACGCCACAAACAGAGTTGCCTGAGGTATGCAAAAGCACATTTGGATAAGCCAGTTACATTTTGGAAGAAGGTCCTGTGGACTGATGAAACAAAGATTGAGTTGTTTGGTCATACAAAGAGGAGTTATGCATGGAGGCAAAAAAACTCGGCATTCCAAGAAAAGCACTTGCTACCCACAGTAAAATTTGGTGGAGGTTCCATCATGCTTTGGGGCTGTGTGGCCAATGCCAGCACAGGGAATCTGGTTAAAGTTGAGGGTCGCATGGATTCAACTCAGTATAAGCAGATTCTTGACAATAATGTGCAAGAATCAATGACGAAGTTGAAGTTACGCAGGGGATGGATATTTCAACAAGACAATGATCCAAAACACCGCTCTAAATCTACCCAGGCATTCATGCATAGGAACAATTACAGTGTTCTGGAATGGCCATCCCAGTCCCCAGACCTGAATATCATTGAAAATCTGTGGGATGATTTGAAGCGTGCTGTCCATGCTCGGCGACCATCAAACTTAACTGAACTGGAATTGTTTTGTAAACAGGAAAGGTCAAATATACCTTCATCCAAGATCCAGGAACTCATTGAGGCGTAAAACACACTTCTGCATAAAAAACGTCAGTGTGACACGGTCCGTTTTTCGGGTCCGTGTTCCGTTTTTTTGGGGCGTTTCTCCAGTACATATGGCATCCGTGTGATGGCGTATGCGAGCCGTGTGTACGTGGAAAATGTCCGTGTTTGTGTGTAAAATGCCCATGTATGTGTACGTGGAATGTCCGTGTGGAATGTCCGTTTGTGTGTTACACAATGTCGTTGATACATGTTGGCTGACAGCAGACAGAGTTGTGCAATGAGAATGAACTCCAGTGAACTTCACCCGACTTCATTGTCATGCCGCGGCTCTGTCTGTGTGACGCGTACTGATTAGCGGTCACCTGTGAAGGATTCACCAGTGACCGCTAATCCCCCGAGTGACTGAAGTGAGCAGCCCTCTGTCATACTTACCGCTCCCCGATCACCAGCGCGGCGAGGAACAGCTGTGCAGAGAATACGCGGCAACAATTACTTTGAATTTGCCGGCCGCTCATTAATCAATCTCGTATTCCCTGCATTCCCCGCCCACCGGCGCCTATGATTGGTTGCAGTCAGACACGCCCCCCACGCTGAGTGACAGCTGTCTCACTGCACCCAATCACAGCAGCCAGAGGGCGTGTCTATACTGTGCAGTAAAATAAATAAATAATTAAAGAAAACGGCGTGCGTTCCCCCCCGATTTTAATACCAGCCACGGTAAAGTCATACGGCTGAAGGCTGGTATTCTCAGGATGGGGATCCCCATGTTATGGGGAGCCCCCCAGCCTAACAATATCAGTCAGCAGCCGCCCAGAATTGCCGCATACATTATATGCGACAGTACTGGGACTGTACCCGGCTCTTCCCGATTTGCCCTGGTGCATTGGCATTCGGGGTAATAAGGAGTTAATGGCAGCCCATAGCTGCCAATAAGCCCTAGATGAATCATGTCAGGCATCTCCCCGAGATACCTTCCATGATTAATCTGTAAATTACAGTAAATAAACACACACACCCGAACAATCCTTTATTAGAAAAAAAAACACTAACAAATTGTCTTGTTCACCAATTTTATAAGCCCGAAAAAGCCCTCCATGTCCGGCATAATCCAGGATGGTCCAGCGTTGCTTCCAGCTCTGCTGCATGAAGGTCACCGGAGCTGCAGAAGACACCGCCGCTCCTGTCAGCTCCACGCAGCTAATAAAGGGAATAGCGCGATCAGCTGAGCTGTCACTGAGGTTACTCGCGGCCAACGCTGAATACAGCTGATCGCGCTATTCCCTTCATTAGCTGCGTGGAGCTGACAGGAGCGGTGGTGTCTTCTGCAGCTCCTGTCACCTTCATGCAGCAGAGCTGGAAGCGACGCTGGACCATCCTGGATTACGCCGGACATGGAGGGCTTTTTCGGGCTTATAAAATGGGTGAACAAGGCAATTTGTTAGTGTTTTTTTTTCTAATAAAGGATTGTTCGGGTATGTGTGTTTATTTACTGTAATTTACAGATTAATCATGGAAGGTATCTCGGGGAGACGCCTGACATGATTAATCTAGGACTTATAGGCAGCTATGGGCTGCCAAAAACTCCTTATTACCCCGAATGCCAATGCACCAGGGCAAATCGGGAAGAGCCGGTTACAGTCCCAGAACTTTCGCATATAATGTATGTGGCAATTCTGGGCGGCTGCTGACTGATATTGTTAGGCTGGGGGGCTCCCCATAACGTGGGGCTCCCCATCCTGAGAATACCAGCCTTCAGCCATGTGACTTTACCCTGGCTGGTATTAAAATTGGGGAGGACCGCACGCCGTTTTTTTAAATTATTTATTTATTTATTTTACTGCACAGTATAGACACGCCCACAGGCTGCTGTGATTGGGTGCAGTGAGACACCTGTCACTCAGCCTGGGGGCATGTCTGACTGCAACCAATCACAGGCGTCTGTGGGTGGGGAAAGCAGGGAATACGAGATTGATTAATGAGACCCGGCATATTCAAAGTAATTGTTGCCGCGTATTCTCTGCACAGCTGTTCCTCGCCGCGCTGGTGATCGGGGAGCGGTATGAGCCGGGGGAAGAAAAAAACCGAGCGCCAATGTAAGTATGACTGAGAACAGCAGAAAAAAGGTAAGTATACTGAATTTAATTTAAAAAAAATAAAAATAAGATCGCTAGTGTAAAAACGCACACGCACGAAACGTGCTAACACGGACATACTCCGTGTGCGGTCCGTGCAGGCACGGACCCATAGACTTTAGCAAGTCCGTGCCTGTGTGCTGCCGGCCAAAAATGAACATGTTGTCCGTGCAGAAAAGCGCACACACGTACTTATCACACGGACACACGTTGCGTGTGATTTTACGTGTGTGTGCCATCTACCATTGAATAACATGGGTCTCCGTGTGTACGTGTTTCCGATACGTGCAAATACGTACCGCACACGTACAAATTACACGGATGTGTGTTGCGGGTCTAAAAGCTACAGGAAGCGACTAGAGGCTGTTATTTTTGCAAAAGGAGGATCTACAAAATATTAATGTCACTTTTATGTTGAGGTGCCCATACTTTTGCACTGGCCAAATTTTGCTTAAATGCGGATTGCACATTTTCTGTTAATACAATAAACCTCATTTCAATCCAGAAATATTATTCAGTCCATCAGTTATTAGATATATGAAACTGAAATAGCTGTTGCAAAAACCCAAATTGTTATAAAGAAAAAAGGTTAACATTAATAGGGGTGCCCAAACTTTTTCATATGACTGTATATATATATATATATATATATATATATACATACAGTACTGACCAAAAGTTTGGACACACCTCCTCATTCAAAGAGTTTTCTTTATTTTCATGACTCTAAAAATTGTAGATTTACATTGAAGGCATCAAAACTATGAAATAAAACATGTAGAATGAAATACTTAAAAAAGTGTGAAACAACTGAAAATATGTCTTATATACTAGGTTCTTCAAAGTGGCCACCTTTTCCTTTGATTACTGCCTTGCACACTCTTGGCAGTCTCCTAATGAGCTTCAAGAGGTAGTCACCAGAAATTGTCTTTAACAGTCTTGAAAGAGTTCCCAGAGATGCTTAGCACTTGTTTGCCCTTTTGCCTCCACTTTGAACTCGATTGGGTTCAGGTCTGGTGACTGTTGAGGCCAGGTCATCTGGTGTAGCACCCCATCACTCTCCTTCTTAATGAAATAGCCCTTGCAAAGCCTGGAGGTTTGTTTGGGGTCATTGTCCTGTTGAAAAATAAATGATGGTCCAACTAAATGCAAACCGGATGGAATAGAATGCCGCTGCAAGATGCTGTGGTAGCCATGCTGGTTCAGTAGGCCTTCAATTTTGAATCAATGCTCAACAGTGTCACCAGCAAAACTCCCCCACACCATCACACCTCCTCCTCCATGCTTCATGGTAGGAACCAGGCATGTAGAGTCCATCCGTTCACCTTTTCTGCGTCGCACAACGAGACAGTGGTTGGATCCAAAGATCTCAAATTTGGACTCATCCGACCAAAGCACAGATTTCCACTGGTCTATTGTCCATTCCTTGTGTTTTTTAGCCCAAACAAGTCTCTTCTGCTTGTAGCCTGTCCTTAGCAGTGGTTTCCTAGCAGCTATTTTACCATGAAGGCCTGCTGCACAAAGTCTCCTCTTAACAGTTGTTCTAGAGATGTGTCTGCTGCTATAACTCTGTGTGGCATTGACCTGGTCTCTAATCTGAGCTGCTGTTAACCTGCGATTTCTAAAGGCTGGTGACTCGGATAAACATCCTCCACAGCAGAGGTGACTCTTGGTCTTCCTTTCCTGGGGTGGTTCTCATATGAGCCAGTTTCTTTGTAGTGTTTGATGTTTTTTGCCACTGCACTTGGGGACACTTTTAAAGTTTTCACAATTTTTCGGACTGACTGATCTTCATTTCTTAAAGTAACTTGTTATTCTTTACTTAGCTGCTTTTTTCTTGCCATAATACAAATTGTAACAGGCTATTCAGTAGGACTATCAGCTGTGTATCCACCAGACTTCTGCACAACATAATTGATGGTCCCAACCCCATTTATAAGGCAAGAAATCCCACTTATGAAACCTGACAGGGCACACCTGTGAAGTGACATTTCCGGTGACTACCTCTTGAAGCTCATCAAGAGAATGCCAAGAGTGTGCAAAGCAGTAATCAAAGCAAAATGTGGCTACTTTGAAGAACCTAGAATATAAGACATATATTCAGTTGTTTCACACTTTTTTGTTAAGTATTTCATTCCACATGTGTTAATTCATAGTTTTGATGCCTTCAATGTAAATCTACAATTTTCAGAGTCATGAAAATAAAGAAAACTCTTTGAATGAGAAGGTGTGTCCAAACTTTTGCTCTGTAATATTATATATATATATATATATATATATATATATATATATACAGTATATTTATAAATGTACAATTATATTCCGTAATGTGTTGTATCTGTCCTTAGAATCTACCAATTAATATACATCATTTGTCTTTGCCTATATTTATCTATGAAGCCTTTGTGTTTGCAGAGCTTAAACTATCGCCGTGTGATGGCCTAAATATACTTGTTCAATAGCGGTTTATCAGCTGAAGAATAATAGCCGGTGATGCACTCAAAGGCTGAAAGAGCACCTGTCTAGGCATACTCCTCTGGTTTCACAAGCTACCAAAATGAATAGTGGCTTACACATGAGGGAGATATAAAAAAATAAGCAATAAGAAACATTCTTTGAATGAAAAATAAAAGACATCTCTAAAACAAATCTAAATTCAGTTTATAGCGGTAGCTTATATGTTTAAAATACATGTAACAATAAGTGAAATGCAGTATATAATGTTAACCATAATTAAAACATCTTCAAAACCATTAATAACATTTATATGTGCAACAATTGTTAAAATCACATCTTTTAAAATGTTATATATTTAAATTAATCCATCTATAATAATACATGGCTCGGTTACCTGTGAACCAGATGTACTTCATTGCGGTATAAAGTGATTGCAGAGTTACTGAAGTGCATGGATCTAATGAGCGCGAGCAAATAACCATCCGCCAGGATTTCAGCACTACTCTTACAGAACAGCTCCAGCCCACAGGACCTTGAGCGATTTGCCTGTCATTAGTAGTTTGTCATCTATTCCAATTGTAAACAGATAGTGAGGATCTGTCTTTGGATAGTTTGTTACATTACTAGTGACAGATAGATGAGGTTGAAGGTATGAATGTATCAAAGCCTTTTAGAACTAATATACGGCTAATGCACAGAAATAATCTCTACAATTATGTGATTCTACAAAAGAAAAGAAAACTGTTAAACGATACATGGAACAATGTGTTATTTGACACTTTACAACTACAGTATATGTGACATAATGTTAATGATTCATTTCAAAGGGTCATTCACGTCTAACAATTGAGACATTTAGTGCTTTTTTTAATGTTTGAATATTGTGTTCTTTATGGAAAGAAAATAGCTTAAACAGTATTCCAATTAGGACAAACATTATTTTGAATTTTACAAATGGGGATGTCTAAAACTGAAGTATTGATAGTAGGTGATTGGCGTTCAACACCTAGCACCCCCACGATTAACTAAAAACTGCACTTAAGGCCGTAACTAAGCAAAATGTGGAATGGAACAGAACAGCCCCATTGTTTAGTGGCCACAACCAAGTACTACTCTTTATCTTCCATTCAAGTAAATAGGATAAATCATCAGTCTTAAGGTTCTGGATAAACCTTTTAAAGTGAACCTGTCAGGTGCAATGTGCACCCAGAACCACGAGCAGTTCTCGTGCATATTGCTAATCCCTGCCTAACCGTCCCTGTATCTAGTAGCATAGATAAAGGGATCTTTAGAAAAAGTATTTCTAAAGATTCTTTATAATATGCTAATAAGGGCAGCAACTAGTCGCAAGGGCGTTATTTCCCTCAACTAGGCTGCCCTCTTAGTATGATAGCACGCCCACAGGGGCGTGCTAACATGCTACTCAATGCAGAATCAAGAGTGGGGACTTGCGTACCTGTATCCACTGTCTCTGCTGTTCAGAAGTCCCCAACACTTTGGGTCATGCAGAGTATGAAGCCGGGTCTGTGCATCTTGACTTCAGCGAGGTCTAGAGAACATGACCAGAAATGCCAGGAACTTCTGAATAGTGGAGACAGTGTATGCAGGTATACATATCCCCACTGGTGATGCTGCATTGAGTAGCATGTTAGCATGCCACTGTGGATTAAAAGGATACCTTGATCTCTGTGTTCTGATCTCTTATAACTAAGAAATTCACATTTTCTTATATGTAAACTAGATGGTGGCCCGATTCTAGCGCGTCGGGTAATCTAGAATATGTATATAGTTTATTTATGTAGATTTAAGAATAATGCAATGAATATACAGGGTAAAATATATACATTATCATAAAATGTTATTGTTCATAGAACTTACTACAAATGAACGAAATTATTAAACAGATCATCAAAATATATAAACTATTACATGAATAACTAACTGTATTTAAGTAAATTGGACGGAAGAAGTACATCGACGCTATAATATATTAGTTAATAATATGAATCTAAAATATTTTTGGACATGACCTTTCTTGTGAATACCTGTTGACTATCAATAAGCAACTTTCCTTGTAAAGGGGTATCAGAACACTTGAACCTGGATGTTGGATCTTATTTTAACTCTTGAAAATGCAACGTCAAGCAGCAATCATTCTTTTCCCCTGCATTTGCTAATTTTTCCCCCTCCCCTGCATTTGCTTTTTAAGGCCCTGTGCGCACTGGAAAACGGAATTTTCTTAAGAAAATTCTTCAGGGTCTGAAAGATTACCGCACCCGCGGTAAAAAAACGCAGCAAACCGCACCCAAAAACTGCATGCGGTTTGCCGCGGTTTGCTGTGGTTTTACCGCGGTATTGGTCGCGGTATTGCCACGGTTTTGCCGCGTGCGGGTTGGTACATGTGCTTTAATGCATTCAATGCAATAAAGCACATTGAAAAAAAAAAGTCATTTCCTTCTTAGATAGCAGATAGATTAATATATAGATAGAAGAATAGAAGAATAGAAAGAGGGATAGATAGATAGAGTCCCTGTGAGCACACACTGCATTTCTCATGGTCGGTAGTGTGTTCACATTACCGGCCATGGTAAATGACCGGTAATTACCTCTGCTGTCTCGTTGCGAGGCTGCATTCAGCAGTGTTAGTCGCGGCTGGATGCAAGCATCGCAGGACGTGGATTATGCCAGAGCTGTGTGTTTCGGGGGGGGGATAATAAACGGGTGAACCAGGAGCTTTTTTGTGTTTTATTTAAAATAAAGGATTTTTTGGTGTGTGTGTTTTTTCACTTTACTTACGGGATGATCATGTCAGCTGTCACATAGACGCTGCCATGATCAATCCTGGACTTAGTGGCGGCGATCCACCGCCATTAACTCCTTATTACCTGGATCACCACTGCATCACGGCATCTGGAAGAGCTAGGGACACTCCGGTACTGCCGCATAATGGATGCGACAGTCCCGGGGCAGCTGCGGCTGATATTCTCGGCTGCGGGAGGTGGGAGGGAGGCGGGGAACATTAACCCTGCTCCTTGCCCTCCCCAGCCTGAGAATACCGGGCCGCCGCTGTGTGCTTACCTCGGCTGGAAGGTAAAAATACGGCGGAGCACACGTGTTTTTTTTTCTATATGTCCGTTTGCTTTCTATGTGTATTCTATATGTCTGTGTGTGAGTGTGATCTGTGTGTTTTCTGTGTCTGTATCTGTGATGTGTGTGTGTGAGTGTGATGTGTGTGTGTGTTTACTCTCTGCTCTGCTTCCTCTTCCTGGCATAATGACATCACTTCCCTGCAAACCGCAGGTCAGCGATGCACATTACCGCAGGTAAACCACGAAATACCGGAGGGAATAACGCAGGAAAACGCAATGAACCGCACAGAATTTGCGGCCTCCGTTATTCCCTGCGGGATTTCATGATTATATTGCAGTCAATGGAGTGAAATGCCGCAGCGACGTGCGGAAAAGAAGTGACATGCAATTGTTTTTGCTGCAGGAATCCCACAGCAAAACATGCAGCTGTCAAAATCCGCATAGTGCGCACAGCATTTTTTTTCCCATAGGTTTTGCTGGTGAATCACTGCAGAGATGTTATGAACTTAACATACAGCGAAACATGCAGCAAAACCACAGGAAATCCGCGGCAAAAACCGGCAAGTGCACACAGGGCCTAACACGGGTTCTGTGACAGTCTGTGTCATATTGCTAAGGCTGCAGTTGGGTATCTAAGGGGCCTGCCTGAACCACTCCCTCAGCAACACCCACATCCAATCAGGAGGCAGCTGAGCAGAGAGGGGGCAGGACATGCCAATCAGGAAATAGGAAGCAGCTGCATCTCCCAGCCTGCAGGGCCAGCGAGGGGAGGGAGAAAGTGTGAAGCCCCACAGGTGTTGTGTCGGTGCATTACCTTCAGGGACTCCACTCGGCTGGATCTGGTCACAGGTAGGAGATCTTCTTCTTGTCGTGACGCCACTCTCAGTATTGCGGTCAGTGGGGACCGCCACTGCAGGTTGAGGGACGCCTGGGGCTGATGGTGAGTGCAGTTAGTTGGAATAGCCTCCTGAGAGTGAGGCAAGCCCCAGGGCCCGGTGTATATGCGTAGTACCACAAGGCGCAGAATAACTCCACACAGGCAGAATGTCTTTCAGGGTTTTTACTCACTTCAGGTGGCAGGGTGAGTAACCCGGGCGTAGCTGGGATGAACCAGGCTGGAACCAGGTATCCTTCAGGCTGACTTGTGAGGGTGACTACTAACTCGCCTTCCTTAGCCCTTGGTGGTTTGGGGTAACCCCGACTTTGAGTCCCTATGGGGGTCACCCAGGGAAGATGCTGCAGCCTCTCTCCCCTTCGTTTGCCGTTTGCTTGTCGCCTGGGCCAGATCACTCCAGCTTCTTGCCTCCTGTGACCTATGGGCCCTAACTGTGGCTACGTGGCTGCGGCTTTTGTGGTGTTGTGGCGTGGGCTTTGAGAGCCCCACACCGGCAGGTTTAGCAAAAGAAAGCTGGATCTATCTCCGCTTCGGGGACTGCCGCCCGTTTGGGCCTGGTACTCCCTAGCAGTCTCCTTACTTCCCACTCTGTGCTCTCTCTCTAGCTGAGATGGGTTTCGGGTAGCACTCCTAGTTGACCGTTCTCCCCCGTCGGTAGCCACTGCGCGGACGCTGTCAGACTACAGCAGCCCAGGGGAAGGGGTCAGCTCTCCTCGGAGCTCCCTGGACTCTGCTCTGAACTGGCTCACTGCTCCTCCTCTCCTGTTCTTGCCTACGCCACCTAGCAACCAGACTCTCTTACCACACCCCTTGAGAGGAGATGGAGGCTTTTGGCCCCCTCCACTATTCCAGTGAAGGTGAAGGCTTTTCCCCCTCCTGGGATCCCCAGGGGTCCTCTCATGGGTACATGTGTGAGAGCTGATTACTATGCGCCTGTGTACCACACCCCTGTCAGCCTTCTGGATTACCTGTGTTGTACTGTCCCCAGCATGGGTGCAGTACTCAGTGGTGCCTGACCAGGTCAGGGGCGCCACATTCCCCCTTAGTTATCACCAGCACGTCCTCGGGCTGCAAGACAACATTTTAAAATGCATAAAACAGTAAAACATGTTAAAACATTTAAAAGCACCAGGTACCATACATCACCACCCTCCACCCACAAGTCCGTTAACCCACCCAAAACCCTTTCACGTTGGCCGCGACTTCAGCCACTTCTGGCAGGATGTAGAGGCGGCTTTCATGGGCTGGTGGTTTCAGGGTATACCTGGCCTGGTGGATCCGCGCCTTCAGCCTCTTCTGGCAGGATGTAGAGGCGGCCTCCACAGTTGGTGCTGACCAGGTACCCTCTTTGTGGTGGAGAGCCAGGCCCCATAAACAGGCATGCTCTCTGGTCGCAGGTGAGCCAAGGCCCTATATACGGACGGGCTCCTCCTGGTTGCAGACGAGCCAAGCCCCTAAACAGGCTGACTCTGGTGGTGGTGGTGCCCTCTGGTGTAACTATTTACACTGCGAGAGTTTGTGGCTATAGCCAGTTCATAGCCTTAAGGTTTATTTCTCACAATAGTTTTTGTGGGCACATTCTTGAACTTTAAAACGTTGCAAAACAAACTTTCCAAACTGGTCAAAACTTGCTGTACTTTACTTAAACTTAGGCAGATTCCTCTTCACCAGGGCTTGGGCCTGTAGGGCTGCGGCACCTGTTGCTTTCTTGACCTTTTTCCTCATCTGTAGTTGTCTCTTCATTAGGTCTTTGGTCTTTTCTTTCTTTATGGCTGTCTTTCCTTTCTTCTTTGGGACATGGCACTACATCTAGGGCATACCAGCCTCTTTCTCCTTGATGCAGGGTAAACTGTACGGAGTCTCCTGTACGCAGGTTCCTTCCAGGATGTCCTCTGGGCAGATTAGCTCTGACGTCTCTCCTATTAACAAAAATGCCTTCTTTGATACCAGGTGCTACGATGAACCCGTATCCTGACTTGAGGCTGAAGTCCTCCACTACTCCTCTGCAAAGGGGTCCTCGGACCTGTGCTTTGGCTCTTCTCAGGAACATTTTTTCTTGTAGGTCTCTGGCCGTGATGTCATCTCTCTGCTCTGGGGATGGCGGTGCAGGGAAAGACTGGGTTCTGCTGCGGCGCCGTGTCTTGCGGGCTGGATTCTGCGAGGTGCAGCTTACAAGCTCCCAGGTGAGGCTTTGGGGCAGATCCTCTTCAGCAGAGGGTATCGGGTCTTCCTCGTCCCAGCGGGAATACGGCAGCATCTCTGGTTCGGGGCATGGATCCACTGCTGGTGGCTCCTGAGTCAGCTCCTCAGCTTCCTGGCCTCCCCTCCCTCTTAGTTCTTCTGAGCACTCCTTTGGTGGCAGTGCTGGGGATGGACTTTCATCAGCAGGCCCAGGCGGGGGACTCTTTGGCGTGGTTGCTGCAGGAGTTGTCGGAATCCTCTTGGGGGTGTGCGGAGGGAGCATGTACCGGTCCACCATCCATTGTGGAAACTTGGCCTCCATGTCAGCCTTCAGCTGCCAGTATGCGGGGTCCTCCCCCAGTGTGGGCTTTCCAGCAAGGACCTCTTTGGACTGGGGAGCGGTGTCTGCTCTGGCCTTGCAGGCCGGGGAAAATGGTGATGCAATCTCTTGGCGGGCCGCGCCTGGCATGGCGGCGGCCTGGTCTTGGCGGGCCGCGCCTGGCATGGCGGCGGCCTGGTCTTGGCGGGCCGCGCCCTGTTTGGCGGCGGCCTGGTCTTGGCGGGCCGCGCCTGGCATGGCGGCGGCCTGGATTGGCGTTTCTGTCGTAGCCGGGGCCTCAGCGGGCATCGCTACTGTAGCCGGTGCTTGGCGGGACGGACTGGGCGTTGCTGCCGCGGTCTGGGCTTGGCGGGCCGGGCCTAGCATGGCGGCGGCCTGGGTCAGCGTTACGCCTGCGGCGTGGATTAGGGTCGCGGCGGCAGCCGGATCTTTGCGGGCCGGGCTGGGCGTTGCTGCAGGGACCGGGTCTTGGTGGGCCGAGCAGGGCATCGCTGCGGTGGCCTGGGCTTGGCGGGCCGCACCTGGCGTGGCTGCGGCCCGGCTCAGCGTCGCCGCGCCGGGCGCCTCTTCAGGGACCGCGGGCGTGGCAGCAGGGGTCGGGGCACTCGCGCTGGCAGGGGCATCACTGGACTCACCCATCGGTGGCAGCATCGGGGTCGGAGTCGTTGCCACTCGGTCTGGCGCTCGGCGCGCGGCTCTCCCTTCATAGGCCTGAACCGCGGCAGCCATCTCCAGAAGTTCCATGCGTTCTTCTCTGATCTGCTCCACGACCCGGGTCTCCAGTCGGTCGCAGAACTGGGCCAGCTCCCGATACCACCAGGCAGCGGAGCCCGGTTCTGGGTTTCTGCGGTCAGACGCCATTTCTTCTGCGCCCTCTTCTGCACGATTTCCCAGCAGTGGACTCGTCGTTGCCTCTAGTAGCAAGCTGTTCAGTTTCCGCTCTGCCTCTTTCAGCAGCTCCTCTCCCAGCAGCAGGCTTCTGGCTCCCTTTCTGTCCCGACGTCTCTGGACGCTTCCGCTCTCTTCACAAGCGAGGTCAGGACTCTGCAGGGGATCTCTGGGTAGCCACACCTCTTCGTGGGCGGTAACTTCTCCCAGCGCGGGCTGCTGTTGTTTTTCAGCGCGCTTTTCATGGTGGCAATATGGCGGCGCTTCCAATTTTTCAAGCGGACCGCCTAGGCACATGGTCACCTGTCTGAACAGGTCTAGTCCTTATCCTGTTCGTGACGCCAGATGTGAAGCCCCACAGGTGTTGTGTCGGTGCATTACCTTCAGGGACTCCACTCGGCTGGATCTGGTCACAGGTAGGAGATCTTCTTCTTGTCGTGACGCCACTCTCAGTATTGCGGTCAGTGGGGACCGCCACTGCAGGTTGAGGGACGCCTGGGGCTGATGGTGAGTGCAGTTAGTTGGAATAGCCTCCTGAGAGTGAGGCAAGCCCCAGGGCCCGGTGTATATGCGTAGTACCACAAGGCGCAGAATAACTCCACACAGGCAGAATGTCTTTCAGGGTTTTTACTCACTTCAGGTGGCAGGGTGAGTAACCCGGGCGTAGCTGGGATGAACCAGGCTGGAACCAGGTATCCTTCAGGCTGACTTGTGAGGGTGACTACTAACTCGCCTTCCTTAGCCCTTGGTGGTTTGGGGTAACCCCGACTTTGAGTCCCTATGGGGGTCACCCAGGGAAGATGCTGCAGCCTCTCTCCCCTTCGTTTGCCGTTTGCTTGTCGCCTGGGCCAGATCACTCCAGCTTCTTGCCTCCTGTGACCTATGGGCCCTAACTGTGGCTACCTGGCTGCGGCTTTTGTGGTGTTGTGGCGTGGGCTTTGAGAGCCCCACACCGGCAGGTTTAGCAAAAGAAAGCTGGATCTATCTCCGCTTCGGGGACTGCCGCCCGTTTGGGCCTGGTACTCCCTAGCAGTCTCCTTACTTCCCACTCTGTGCTCTCTCTCTAGCTGAGATGGGTTTCGGGTAGCACTCCTAGTTGACCGTTCTCCCCCGTCGGTAGCCACTGCGCAGACGCTGTCAGACTACAGCAGCCCAGGGGAAGGGGTCAGCTCTCCTCGGAGCTCCCTGGACTCTGCTCTGAACTGGCTCACTGCTCCTCCTCTCCTGTTCTTGCCTACGCCACCTAGCAACCAGACTCTCTTACCACACCCCTTGAGAGGAGATGGAGGCTTTTGGCCCCCTCCACTATTCCAGTGAAGGTGAAGGCTTTTCCCCCTCCTGGGATCCCCAGGGGTCCTCTCATGGGTACATGTGTGAGAGCTGATTACTATGCGCCTGTGTACCACACCCCTGTCAGCCTTCTGGATTACCTGTGTTGTACTGTCCCCAGCATGGGTGCAGTACTCAGTGGTGCCTGACCAGGTCAGGGGCGCCACAAAAGTACTACAGAGTATGAAAAGAGAAGAAAGAGCAAGGCTGTTGCTGGAGTGTATATAGAGGCTTTGGCTTGTGGGGTGTATGTAAAGGCTGCTGGAGTGTATATGTTGGTGTGTATATAAAGGCTGCTGGGGTGTATATAGAGGCTGCTGCGGTGTATATAGAGGCTTCTGTGTGTGGCAGTGTCTGTGTGCGGCGGTGTCTGTGTGCAGAGTTGTTTGTGTGCGGCGGTGTCTGTGTGCAGCAGTGTCTGTGTGCGGAGATGTCTGTGTGCGGCGGTGTCTGTGTGCGGCCGTGTCTCTGTGCGACGAATGAGCAAAGCGTGGTTCAAATCTTGCGCCAATTCACGGCCGGACTGTGCCTGACGCTGATTGGTCGCGGGCGCCTGCCGCGATCAATCAGTGACGTGGGATTTATGTTACAGAAAGGCAGAATTAGACAATCTAATATATAAAGCTCAGTGTATGTATGTGTGTATGTATGTGTGTATATATGTGTGTATGTATGTGTGTATATATGTGTGTATGTCCGCTAAAGGAATCCGCACCGTCACATTTACAATCACGAAATTTTGCACAGACGCCCTATGTGACCCAGGGAACGTCATAGACTATGTTCACCAAAATTCTGCTTCCATTTAACTGAATGGAAGTGGGAGCTATAGGCTATTAATAGCAACTGTCAGTGGTTGCTATAGGAACAAAACAAACTATTAGTATAAGAAGCTTACGTGTGAGGTAATAAGATGTCGGTGGTGAGACGGATAGAGAGAGACAGAAAGAGACAGGCAGACAGAGACACAGACAGAGACAGACGGGCAAAGAGATAGACAGAGACAGACGGGCAAAGAGAGATGGGCAAAGAGACAGCCCTGGAAAGAGATAGCCCTGGAAAGTGACAGCCCTGGAAAGAGACAGCCCTGGAAAGAGACATCCCTGGAAAGAGAAAGCCTTGGAAAGAGACAACCCTGGAAAGAGACAGCCGGGCAAAAAGACAGATGGGCAAAGAGACAGATGGGCAAAAAGATAGACGGGCAAAGAGATAGACGGGCAAAGAGAAAGCCCTGCAAAGAGACAGCCCTGGGAAGAGACAGATGGACAAAGAGACAGACGGGCAAAGAAACAGACCTGGTAAGAGACAGCCATGGAAAGAGACAGCCCTGGAAAGAGAAAACCTTGGAAAGAGACAGCCCTGGAAAGAGAAAGCCCTAGAAAGAGACAGCCAGGCAAAGAGACAGCCGGGCAAAGAGACAGACCTGGAAAGAGACAGACGAGCAAAGAGACAGACGGGCAAAGAGACAGCCCTGGGAAGAGACAGATGGGCAAAGAGACAGACAGGCAAAGAAACAGACCTGGAAAGAGACAGCCCTGGAAAGAGACAGCCCTGGAAAGAGAAAGCCTTAGAAAGAGACAGCCCTGGAAAGAGACAGCCCTGGAAAGAGACAGCCAAGCAAAGAGACAGCCGGGCAAAGAGACAGACCTGGAAAGAGACAGACCTGGAAAAAGACAGATGGGCGAATAGACAGATGGGCAAAGAGACAGACCTGGAAAGAGACAGATGGGCAAATAGACAGATGGGAAAAGAGACAGATGGGCAAAGAGACAGCCCTGGAAAGAGACAGCCCTGGAAAGAGACAGATGGGCAAAGAAACAGCCAGGCAAAGAGACAGCCGGGCAAAGAGAAAGATGGGAAAATAGATAGACCGGGAAAATAGATAGACCTGGAAAGAGACAGATCTGGAAAGAGACAGCCCTGGAAAGAGACAGCCTTGGAAAGAGAAAGCCTTGGAAAGAGACAGCCTTGGAAAGAGACAGCCCTGGAAAGAGATAGCCGGGCAAAGAGACAGCCCTGGAAAGAGACAGATGAACAAAGAGACAGATGGGCAAAGAGACAGCCCTGGAAAGAGACAGCCCTGGAAAGAGACAGCCCTGGAATGAGACAGCCCTGTAAAGAGAAAGCCTTGGAAAGAGACAGCCCTGGAAAGAGACAATCAGGCAAAGAGACAGCCGGGCAAAGAGACAGCCAGTCAAAGAGACAGATGGGCAAAGAGACAGCCCTGGAAAGAGACAGACGGGCAAAGAGACAGATGGGAAAAGAGACAGTCCTGGAAAGAGACAGACGGGCAAAGAGAGAACCAGACAAAGAGACAGCCCTGGAAAAAGACAGACGGACAAAGTGACAGACCTGGAAAGAGACAGCCCTGGAAAGAGACAGCCCTGGAATGAGACAGCCCTGGAATGAGACAGCCCTGTAAAGAGAAAGTCTTGGAAAGAGACACCCCTGGAAAGAGACAGCTGGGCAAAGAGACAGCCGGGCAAAGACAAAGCCGGGCAAAGAGACAGATGGGCAAAGAGACAGACCTGGAAAGAGACAGACCTGGAAAGAGTCAGATGGGAAAAGAGATAGACCTGGTAAGAGACAGATCTGGAAAGAGACAGACATGGAAAGAGACAATCCTGGAAAGAGACAGCACTGGAAAGAGAAAGCCTTGGAAAGAGAAAGCCTTGGAAAGAGACAGCCTTGGAAAGAGACAGCCCTGGAAAGAGATAGACCTGGAAAGAGACAGACATCGAAAGAGACAGCCGGGCAAAGAGACAGCCCTGGAAAGAGACAGCCCTGGAAAGAGACAGCCTTGGAAATAGACAGCCCTGGAAAGAGACAGCCGGGCAAAGAGACAAACGGGCAAAGATACAGACAGGGAAAGAGACAGACGGGGAAAAAGACAGACCTGTAAAGAGACAGACCTTGAAAGAGACAGACAGGCAAAGAGACAGATGGGAAAAGAGATAGCCCTGGAAAGAGACAGATCTGGAAAGAGACAGTCCTGGAAAGAGACAGCACTGGAAAGAGAAATCCTTGGAAAGAGAAAGCCTTGGAAAGAGAAAGCCTTGGAAAGACACAGCCCTGGAAAGAGACAGACCCGGAAAGAGACAGACCTGGAAAGAGACAGCCGGGCAAAGAGACAGCTGGGCAAAGAGACAGCCAGGCAAAGAGACAGCCCTGGAAAGAGACAGACCTGGAAAAAGACAGATGGGCGAATAGACAGATGGGCAAAGAGACAGACCTGGAAAGAGACAGACGGGCAAATAGACAGACGAGAAAAGAGACAGATGGGCAAAGAGACAGCCCTGGAAAGAGACAGATGGGCAAAGAAACAGCCAGGCAAAGAGACAGCCAGGCAAAGAGAAAGATGGGAAAATAGATAGACCGGGAAAATAGATAGACCTGGAAAGAGACAGATCTGGAAAGAGAGAGCCCTGGAAAGAGACAGTCCTCGAAAGAGACAGCCTTGGAAAGAGACAGCCCTGGAAAGAGATAGCCAGGCAAAGAGACAGCCAGGCAAAGAGACAGCCCTGGAAAGAGACAGACGAACAAAGAGACAGATGGGAACAGAGACAGTCCTGGAAATAGACAGACGGGCAAAGAGACAGATGGGAAAAGAGACAGCCCTGGAAAGAGACAGACGGGCAAGGAGACAGATGGTTAAAGAGACAGCTGGGAAAAGAGACAGCTGGGCAAAGAGAAAGACGGGAAAATAGATAGACCTGGAAAGAGACAGATCTGGAAAGAGACAGCCCTGGAAAGAGACAGCCTGGAAAGAGACAGCCCTGTAAAGAGAAAGCCTTGGAAAGAGACAGCCCTGGAAAGAGACAGTCAAGCAAAGAGACAGCCGGGCAAAGAGACAGCCAGTCAAAGAGACAGATGGGCAAAGAGACAGCCCTGGAAAGAGACAGACGGGCAAAGAGACAGATGGGAAAAGAGACAGTCCGGGAAAGAGACAGACGGGCAAAGAGACAGATGGAAAAGAGACAGCCCTGGAAAGAGACAGACGGGCAAGGAGACAGATGGGAAAAGAGACAGCCGGGAAAAGAGACAGCTGGGCAAAGAGAAAGACGGGAAAATAGATAGACCTGGAAAGAGACAGATCTGGAAAGAGACAGCCCTGGAAAGAGACAGCCTGGAAAGAGACAGCCCTGGAAAGAGAAAGCCTTCGAATGAGACAGCCTTGGAAAGAGACAGCCCTGGAAAGAGATAGCCAGTCAAAGAGACTGCTGGGCAAAGAGACAGCCCTGGAAAGAGACAGCCCTGGAAAGAGACAGCCTTGGAAAGAGACCACCCTGGAAAGAGACAGCCTGGCAAAGAGACAGCCGGTCAAAGAGACAGCCAGGTAAAGAGAGAACCAAACAAAGAGACAGCCCTGGAAAAAGACAGACGGACAAAGTGACAGACCTGGAAAGAGACAGCCCTGGAAAGAGACAGCCCTGGAATGAGACAGCCCTGTAAAGAGAAAGTCTTGGAAAGAGACACCCCTGGAAAGAGACAGCTGGGCAAAGAGACAGCCGGGCAAAGAGAAAGCCGGGCAAAGAGACAGATGGGCAAAGAAACAGACCTGGAAAGAGACAGACCTGGAAAGAGTCAGATGGGAAAAGAGATAGACCTGGTAAGAGACAGATCTGGAAAGAGACAGACATGGAAAGAGACAATCCTGGAAAGAGACAGCACTGGAAAGAGAAAGCCTTGGAAAGAGAAAGCCTTGGAAAGAGACAGCCCTGGAAAGAGATAGACCTGGAAAGAGACAGACATCGAAAGAGACAGCCGGGCAAAGAGACAGCCCTGGAAAGAGACAGCCCTGGAAAGAGACAGCCTTGGAAATAGACAGCCCTGGAAAGAGACAGCCGGGCAAAGAGACAAATGGGCAAAGATACAGACAGGGAAAGAGACAGACGGGGAAAGAGATAGACCTGTAAAGAGACAGACCTTGAAAGAGACAGACAGGCAAAGAGACAGATGGGAAAAGAGATAGCCCTGGAAAGAGACAGATCTGGAAAGAGACAGCAATGGAAAGAGACAGTCCTGGAAAGAGACAGCACTGGAAAGAGAAATCCTTGGAAAGAGAAAGCCTTGGAAAGAGAAAGCCTTGGAAAGACACAGACCCGGAAAGAGACAGACCCGGAAAGAGACAGACCTGGAAAGAGACAGCCGAGCAAAGAGACAGCTGGGCAAAGAGACAGCCAGGCAAAGAGACAGCCAGGCAAAGAGACAGTTCTGGAAAGAGACAGACCTAGAAAGAGATAGCCCTGGAAAGAGACAGACCTGCAAAGAGACAGCCCGGGAAAGAGACAGCCCTGGAAAGAGACAGCCTTGGAAAGAGACAGCCCTGGAAAGAGACAGCCAGGCAAAGAGACAGACGGGCAAAGACACAGACGGGCCAAGAGACAGACGGGCAAAGAGACAGACGGGCCAAGAGACAGACGGGCAAAGAGACAGATGGGCAAAGAGACAGATGGGCAAAGAGACAGACAGGGACAGATACAGACGGGGAAAGAGACAGACCTGGAAAGAGACAAGCCTGGAAAGAGACAGATGGGGAAAGAGACATACAAAGACAGACGGGGAAAGAGACAGACGGGGAAAGAGAGAGACAGACACACACATAGAGACAGACACAGAGATAGAGAGAGACAGACAGACACAGAGATAGAGATTTGCCACCCCCTCGACAGCCGACGGGCTGCTCGGATCCGGATCCGCAGTGGCTCGAGGGGCCTCCGGACCTGAGGCGGGGTCACGCGGCCACTCAAATGAAAAAGGGGGAGTATTTAGAAGGGGTGAAAAATAAAGTTTTTGACGCCGCCTACAGGTTGTGGTAATGTGGGATACCACCGCTGCTGCATTTGGGGGAGCGCCTGAGAGCGATGGAATGGAAGCTTGTGATGTTAACCCCTCCGTGGGCAGGGGGAAGGTATCCTGGGGCTCGATAGTGGAAGGATGGGGACCCGTCGGAAGGAGAGGGGCACAACATACTCACACAGTCCAGGAATGTTGACAATGACAATGGGTAAACCAAAGTCCTGAATGCCCTGCAGAAGTTGTTGGAGCACGCTGGGTCCGTGCTCTTTTGGCGTTGCTGGTTGGTGTGAAGTCTTGTCCCTTGGCACTGTGTTTACTCTTTGTGGATCCCTTTTGCCTTAAACTATTTGGATCCCGCTTACCCATGTGGCTAACGGAGTGAGCTTTCTTGCAGGGTTCATGCTTGGGATTTTCTGGACGGTTTGGGAAGTTCTATCCCCCTCGTTGCGCTAGTACCCCGATTTTGGAGCGGGTGGGGAACGGATCGTTATATATATAGATGCGCTGCTAATATCTATGGGCAGGACACTGATCTGCATAAGAATCTGCCACCCTAACTTATTTAAATGAAAGGGGAAGTTACCAGTATGAGACATTTAACATACAGAACGGTAGAAATTTGTCTTCTTCACAGACATTTGCAGCTGCAATTCTCACAGCTCTGCTGTATTGCAGTACTGGCTGCCTGTGAGATCGAAGTTGAAGCACCATGAGAGGACAACTACAGATGTGTTTACTGTAATGTTGTAAGTTAAAATCATACACAGCTTTGCACTGCGATCAGGGGAGCAGAGAGCCGCCATTACATGTTACACTGCTAACTTCTTCTTTTGTATAAGTTCTGGAGGCCCGCCCATAGCCTGGAACAGATCATGTGCATAAAAGAAAAACAGGGATTTCTCTGGAATAAAACATTGGATCACAAATATAAAGGTATCATTTTATTCAATTTTTTGAAAAAGGGAAATGTAGCAGGAATATAGTAAGGAAACTAAAATATGCTTTTTAACCCCATCACAACCTATGACATACCTGTACTTCATAGGTCATGTCTGTTATCTTAATGCGAGATTGCACAGTAAGCTCTCAGTTCCCCACACATGTCAGCTGATCTAATCAGCCGACATGTCCAGCTAACAGGTGTTGGTGGATCCGAGATCCACTCACCCTGTTAACAGTTAAATAACTAGTTAGATTTAATGCACACTTGCAAGGAGCACATTGTTCACCGCCCCAATCGATGGCCTCATGATGTGCTCACGGGGTGCCGATGAGTTGTCATGATAGCCAACAGTAAGCTGATAACCTCTGTCACTGTCATGATGAACTTCCTATGAACGTCGCTGACATTCACAGCAGATTAGCATTTCTGCTGATCAGAGCGGTGCTGAATCACAGCTCTGTATAGTAAAAGCGAATGGATTGTATCAGCTTCAAGTCCCCGAAGAGGACCAGTAAAAAACAATAAAAAGAATATAAAAAAGTTTTACAAAATATGAAAAAGTTTAAAATACTCAAGAGTTGAAATTACCCCCCTTTTGGCCCATTGAAAACAAAACAAAAGAATAGACATATTTAGTTTCACTGAGTTCAGAAATGCCCAATCTATCAATATATAAAATAAATTAATCCGATTGGTAAAGGGCATAATGGAAAATATATCTAAACACCAGAATTAGGCTATGTGCCCACGGGGACAGTGTCCTGCGGATATATCCGCCGGACATTCTGCACGTGCTCCCAGGAAACAGCACCACAACTTGTGTCTGTTTCCATGCTGCGGAATGGCCTGCGGATATGGTGCGGTATTCTGCATTGAGGATACAGTACCATGGCTTCGGCACTGCATCCTCAATGCAGAACAAGTGCTGCAGTGATCGGGGGAGTTAATACTTACCTCCATCACGCAGCACTTCGCTGTCCGGCAGCCGGGTCACTCTCTCAGCGTCTGCAGAAGAAGGTGGGCGGGCCTGAACTAGCTCCGGCTGTCACATGACCAGAGCCCATGCAGGCTCCGCCCACCTCTTTCTTCCTGTACCTGGATGCCTGGATCTACCGCGCTGCTGTACACCGGATGGAAAAAGTGACTCCGGTGAGGCAGGTAAGTATATGGGACCCTGCGGAGAAATCTGCAACAATAATTGACATGCTGCAGATTTTTCCGCACGAAAATCCGCACGATTTCCGCTGCGGAAAAATCCGCAGCGTGGGCACAGCATTTCCCAAATGCCATAGAAATGGCTGGGGAGTAGCTGTGCTGCAGATTTCTGGAAAATCCGCGGCTTTTCCGCGAGAAATCTGCGGCAAAATCCGCGCATTTTCCGCAGCGTGGGCACATAGCCTTACAGTTTTTAGTCTCTGCAACATTGTAATAAAATGCAATGAGTGATCAAAACATTGCATCTGCCCAAAAGCGCTATATTTTAAAATGTTAGCTCAGGATACGAAAAATAAGCTTTCACAAAGCGTCAGATATCAGAAATGAGATCTACGGGTCTCGGAAAATAGCAACCAAAGCGCAATTCTTTCTTTTTTGAAAAATTTCTGATTTTTTTTCATCACTTGTGAGGGTCGGGGAGGACTGGTAGGCCCAGGAGGTGGATCCACTGGACCGTGGACCGAGCACCCCACCTGGAGGGTGAGTCAAGTGCCAGGGGCTGAGGAACAGGCTGCAAGCAGGTTTTGTGGCACAAGGGACTCCAGCGGGTAATCGCGCCAGAGCGCCAACTAATAACAGGGTCATGGAGTTTCAGCCAGGGCAGGCCCAACAGGAGCTCAGGAGCCATCCTCGGGATCACATAGAAGGCGATGGTCTCTGTATGCGAAGTGCCAACCTGGAGGTTCATGGGCTCAGTGGTATACCGGACAGGTTCGTAGAGCGGTTTGCCGTCTACGGAGGCGAACCAGAGAGGCTTCTTCAGCGGGGTGACAGGAACCTGGTATTTGTCTACCGTGGCCTGGTGGATAAAGTTGCCTGCCACCCCAGAATCGATGTGGGCCTCAGCTGAAAACCAGGTCCCCTCTGTCTTCACCCGGACAGTCTGTTTAACTGGAACCAAAGGGATTTCGGTGGCAAGGGTGGCGGTTCCCACTATCCCTTGGACCTGGGGTCTACCAGGTTTCTCAGGGCATGTTCGAAGCATATGTGACCCATCTCCACAATAGAAGCACAGGCCCCGGGCGAGCCGTTCTGCACGGCGTTGCTTGGCTTGGGTCAGACGGTCCATTTGCATGGGTCCTGGCGATAAGTTGCGGAAAGGCAGGGTCGAGGGTGCGGTAGGTCTCTGTGGGGGCAAGACGTAGCAAGGTGGTCGCTTCTCCCGGACTATCTCTTTGGTACGCTGCTGAAAACGGAGGTCAGGGAACGTCACGGCCGGCGAGTTCGTCTTTGAGGCGTCCAGAGAAACCCTCCCAAAAGGCCGCCGTTAAGGCCTCATTGTTCCAGCCCAGCTCCGAAGCGAGCGTGCGGAACTGTATAGCATACTGGCTGACTGTTTGGGTCCCTTGGCGTAGCCGGAGTAGCATAGAGGTCACTGCGGTAGTTCGTCCGGGTTCGGCGAAGGTGCCCCTGAAGGCTCGCAGGAACTCCTGGATGTCGGTGATCATCGGGTCCTCATTTTCCCACAGGGGGTTAATCCAGGCCAGGGCTTCACCTTCCAGGTGTGACATAAGGAACGCCACTTTAGCCTGGTCTGAGGTGAACAAGTGCGGGAGCAACCGGAAGTGCAAGGAGCACTGGTTCAGGAAGCCTCGGCAGGACTTGGGATCCCCTGCATAGCGAGGCGGAGCAGCGAGGCGAAGTTGCGAGGCCATGAAGGAACCTGGTTCAGACCTGGACACTGGTTGCTGCGTGGACGAGGCGGCGGTCTGCAGCGTATACAACCGGTGGTCCACGGACGTCATGAACTTCAGCATCCGGTTCAGGGTTCCACGCTGTTGCGCCAGCTCCTGGCGCAGCTCAGCCAGCTCTGATTTTTGCGCTCCAGCGGGATCCATGACCTGATCATACTGTGAGGGCCGGGGAGGACTGGTAGGCCCAGGAGGTGGATCCACTGGACCGAGCACCCCACCTGGAGGGCAGGGTACACGGTAGCTGGAGCACTAACGTGGCAGGAACGGGTGCAGGTATCAGGAAGCAAAGACAGGACCAGGTCACTAAGGTCACAGCGTACTTTAAGGCAGTAATAGGAAACAGGAACAAAGACCTGAGCACTTAGCTCACAAGACAAGGCATAGAAACACAAGAGATGATCAGGCGCTGCCCACATGGAGAGGCCAGTCTTATATACTCAGCACAGCCTCAGGTCATTTCCTGTTGCAGCAGTGCTGGGGTTATAAGACCAGGTGAGTGGGCGTGGCCCGGTCCTATACAGAACATTAGTCAGAATCAGACTCCTGAGACCAGGAACAGGACTCTGGGGAGCATGAGCGGGAATGGCAGGCGTGACCGGTGGACGCATGGACTGGACCAGTGAGGAAGGAGCGGTGGTACGATGATGAGACTGGATCAGTGGGTACGGAGCGGTGCCTGGATGGTGAAACCGGCTCAGTAGGTAAGGAGGGCTGCCGGGACACCAGGAGCGTGACATCACTTAAATGAAAAAAAGGATATTTGTTTGGTATTTAAGAAATATACTGAAATATCATACTGGAAAGACATAGCATTCCAGAAGGAGTTTTGCAAAATCATGCCTGGTCACCTGTGGATTTGAGCTAGGTTGAAAGATAAGTAAGGACATATTTAAAATTTCGAAAATTCTTATAAACACTGAAACTACATTTTTTCCTGAAGAACCAGGACCAATTCAATATGTTTTAGGTTTTCCAAGTAGTTTCAGGATTTAATTTATTATAAATGTTGAAAAGCATATTTGAATCCCTAAGCTCCAGGTGAAGGCATCACAGGCACTATGATGGCACATGTCCACATTAGTTGTGAACAAATCACTGTTTGTGTTGCGTGTAATTGAATACAAGCCAGTGAAGAATTACTTTCAGAATAATCAAATTGTAAAAGCTACAAAGAAGTTTGCGCTAGAGGCAGTACAAGACATTTTCAGTGTTGTTGTTAACACATTTAATGGATTTAATTATCTTATCAGTGCAATAATTGCAACAAACAACAGCACAATTTCGCAATATGACTGATGTAGCAAAAAAATAAACAAAACAAAAAACAGGTATCTAACACAAGTAAAATTCTTCTTAAAATAGACAGATTTTTGGTCCTAACAGGATGTCAGTTTAATTATTATATTTCTTTATTTATACTATTATTTATTAGATATAATTATTTATTTAATCAGTTAATATTTTATTTGTTTATATGTTCTAATTTTGCAAATTTTGCTTAAATTAAATAAGGTTCTGGGTGTAAATATCCCATAATTAGTAGCTTTTAAACTGAAGTGATAGGCAACTCAGGTTTTCTTCACATGTTTGGATAAGTTTTCAAATTAGAGAAGACCAACAGAACAGAAAAACAGAATTAGCATCCTTATCATTTCTGTTTCACACTGAATCCCTACTGATTTGTTTAGGTTCCTTCTGTTTTCTGTCTGTTATTTCTTTTTGATATGGAAAAGAAATCCCATATGGAAACATTTTCTTCCATTCTAAGGGGTGCTTCACACATAGCGAGCTCACTGCCGAGATCGCTGCTGAGTCACGCTTTTTGTGACGCAGCAGTGACCTCATTAGCGATCTCGCTGTGTGTGACACTGAGCAGCGATCTGGCCCCTGCTGCGAGATCGCTGCTCGTTACACACAGCCCTGGTTCGTTTTCTTCAAAGCCGCTCTCCTGCTGTGACACACAGATCGCTGTGTGTGACAGCGAGAGAGCGACAAATGAAGCGAGCAGGGAGCAGGAGCCGGCGTCTGACAGCTGAGGTAAGCTTGTAACCAAGATAAACATCGGGTAACCAAGGTGGTTACCCGATATTTACCTTAGTTACCAGCCTCTGCAGCTCTCACGCTGCCTGTGCTGCCGGCTCCGGCTCTCTGCACATGTAGCTGCTGTACACATCGGGTTAATTAACCCGATGTGTACAGCAGCTAGGAGAGCAAGGAGCCAGCGCTAAGCAGTGTGCGCGGCTCCCTGCTCTCTGCACATGTAGCTGCATTACACATCGGGTTAATTAACCCGATGTGTACTGTAGCTAGGAGAGCAAGGAGCCAGCGCTAAGCAGTGTGCACGGCTCCCTGCTCTCTGCACATGTAGCTGCATTACACATCGGGTTAATTAACCCGATGTGTACTGTAGCTAGGAGAGCAAGGAGCCAGCGCTCAGTGTGCGCGGCTCCCTGCTCACACTGGTAACTAATGTAAACATCGGGTAACCATACCCGATGTTTACCTTAGTTACCAGTCTCCGCAGCTTCCAGACGGCGGCTCCGTGCAAGCGCAGCGTCGCTTGCACGTCGCTGCTGGCTGGGGGCTGTTCACTGGTCGCTGGTGAGATCTGCCTGTTTGACAGCTCACCAGCGACCATGTAGCGATGCAGCAGCGATCCTGACCAGGTCAGATCGCTGGTCGGATCGCTGCTGCATCGCTAAGTGTGAAGGTACCCTAAGATGAACAGCAAAGGAAAAGCAAACTCCATATAAATCAAAGGAGTGTCTCTGATTCCATTTGATGCAGAAATACACAGGATGCTAATTCCATGGACCTTTTTTGTTTATTTATTCCAAACAGGGCAGATAAATGGAAAATGTAAACATATGTAAATAGAGCTGAACACAGTCATTGCCTATTACTTGCTTATCTTGTTTAGAGCTGATCCAATGTCTATAGGTGGTGTAATGAGGTTACCAGCTTCGCTTCCATGTCGAGATAATAACAGGAACAATTTCACTTTAAAACTTCAGCAGGTTATTTGACACACATAAACCTGCTCTCCAGCAACAAAACATAGCCCTTTTCTGACTTCAAGGAACATAACACGGTTTTCATTTGCAACCTATAAAAAACTCTGGAATCTTAGTTTTAATGTTCAAAAGGGTAGAAATTTATTGATACAAAAGTGCTCGTGCAAATATTACATAAAATTCATTATACATAGGATGATATTTGGAATATTGGGAGGTATGTATGACCGCATTAAAGGGAGTAGTGCAACTCTGGTGGCAATTACACAATTTGGGCCAATTAGCCTTCAGTAATATCCTATATACAAAATAGACATATAGTAATAGGCATATTTTAATGGCACAGGGACTTCAATTAATGGGGCATGGTATATATATTAGTCTATCATTTTCTAATGGCATACTATTGATTATATTATATTATGTGGAGGTGCCCCTCGTGGCCACAATGGACAAGAACAGTCCATACCACATATATATTCTCTTATTATTAGTATGGGGTTGGTCGCCCACATCAATAGATTCCATAAACACTATTTCCCCATAGATGAGTCAATTTACCTGTAGCCATTAATGAACAGTAAGGGTCCTGTGTAATGCCACCGGTTGCACCTGCTCCAACCTCGACGCGCGTTTCACCGCACTGCCGGTTTCATCAGGAGGTATGTGCCATACTTGTTATGGTTACCTTATATAGCACCCATGATTTGATCCAGGTGCGCATTCCCCATCCGGTATTTAGGCACACATGATTAAGTGATGCGCATCCTGTGCGCGAGTCGCCTATCGACCGCATCACACGTCACATGACCGCGAGTCACGCGGCCTGCGAACACGTGACAAAAACATCAGATTAGGATACATTAGAGCAGCTAACAGTAATCGTGAAGCCCTCTTGACAACTCAGAATAAAAGTAGGGAGTTGCAATCTGTGAGATTTATCACAGAGTTTAATAGCCGATGGCATGATATTAAAACAATCTTTCAGAGACACTGGCAGGTACTTTTGGCAGATAAGGATCTGGCCAGACATTTGACTTTGCATCCATCAATGACCTGGCACAGATCAAAAAATCTGAAAGATATACTGACTCGAAGTCACTATGTCCCTCCAATCAGCAACCCATTTGGTCAAAGGGGACCTAAGTGGGGATGCTTTAAATGTGGGAACTGCTCGGCATGTAGATATGTGCAAAGATGTACCAGCTTTGAAAATACGGGAAATACCAGAAGTTATTCCATCACATTTAATATAACCTGTAAGACCGAAATGGTGATTTACCATGCAAGTTGTTCATGCAATATGATATATATTGGCATGACCACGAGACAGCTGAGGGTCAGAACCTTAGAGCACATCCGAGATATTATTAATGCCAAAGGATGCAAAGACATAAAAGAACTAAAAACCATACCAATGCACTTTTTTACCCACCATAAATGTAACCCCACTAGCTTTAAAGTAAAAGGTATTGACCACGTGAGTCTGGGAGCCAGAGGTGGAAACTACAAAAATGAACTTTTGAAGAAAGAAACTAAATGGATAGTGGTGCTTGACACTATGACCCCAAGGGGGTTAAATGAATCCTTGAGCTTTAAACCCTTTCTGCCTGTATAGCGCGAATTTTAAAATAGACACTTTCTCATTATACAAAATTTAAATTTTCCCTGTTCTCTTTCTTTTTTGTTTGTTTTGTGTCCCAGTTTATAGCACCATAAAGGTGATGTACATTGGTAAGGAATAACCAGCGTCCTGATTATATGGATTCTTCATATGTGAAATATGAACAACAGTACAAAAATTCAATCAAGCTCATATTGATGAAGAAAATCTACGAGATAACAGTATCTGTGGATGAACGTATTTATTACTCTGCAAATGTTCATCAGGATCTGAGAATATATATGAGCATATATATACATATGTAAGATGTGCATATTGATTGTTTATATTAATATACATTCAAAGCAAAAGAGTCTTTATATTCACCAAAGTATGAAAATACCCAAAAGACAGCGTGGTACAAATGTATAAAACATTTTATTTATTATTATTAATACATAGGGTATTATAGGGTATACATAACAATGATTACAAGAAACCAGAATGAGTAAGTGAAGGAGAAGGAGGGGAAGAACCCCACGTGACCCAGGATGGATATCAGATCTCCATAGGACCTGCTGTCATGATTATAGTACTAAATGGTAGCCTCATACCCATGTAAGAAGGGCTGAAACAATAGCCCAGGGTCTACTGTCCAGCTAAAGGGTGACCTCATGCAGTTGCAAGGAGACGCTAATACAAAAGAGACCAAGTCTACTGTCCAGCAAAGTAGGAGGGGCTTACCTAACAAGCAGATCACCAAAGAGTCCTGGTGTACACGTGGGGACCGACGTCCCAACACGTGTTTCGTCAAGTGCTTCGTCGGGGGACGATAAGTAAAAGTGCGTGGTGTGAGGTTTAAAAAGGGAGCTAATTATCATGGTCACGCCTCTGTTCCCCACGTGTGCCTGGTGTGAGTCACCGCTACTGGTGTGAAGGTCCCTTTAAACTAAACAGAAAAAACACACTGTTAAAAGAGTCATAGGATAACCCAATACATACAGCATGAACATAAATACTGTTATATACAAGAGGCCGTGCGTAACTTTCAATTCTGTGTTACGTCCTCATGGTGGATAAAACCACCATAAAGACCCACAGTCTAAAATAAATTTGAATCCATTCGGAGAAGGTTTTTCTCCCCCCCCCCCAAAAGGATTCACCTAAGACACCATATTTCAGAGGATTGAAGCAATTAAAACAATGAAAAATGACGAGTTATAAAAACGGGGCAAAAGAGAGCCGTTCATTCAGCCCGTGTGGTGCCTGAGTGCCCAGAACAAAAATCCAGCGGCACTCGACCTGTGCCAACCGTTTTTTGAGGTCACCCCCCCGAATTCCGAGATGTAGCCTATCGATACCCCGGACCTGCAAGGATGTGGGGTCACACCTGTGAACCTCCCTAAAGTGTCTGGGTATCGTTTTTAGGGATTCGGGGTTGGTGGCCTCTTTGGCCGCCAGAATATCTCGCACATGCTCCCTAGTGCGGATTCGGAGCTCACGGGAGGTCAATCCGACATATATCTTGTTACAGCCACACGTGGCGTAATAAATTACGCCAGATGTGCTGCAAGAGATATATGCACGAATGGAAAAATCCCTCTTTCCATCCGCTGAGCAGAAAGTTGTGGCCCGAATGATGTTCTGGCAGCCACGACAGCTACCACACGGGTAGCAACCAACGCGTTGGGGACCACATCCAAAAAGGGGGTTCCCTTGACTACATAGTGACTATGCACCAATGCATCTCTGAGACTCCTACCCCTCCTTGCTGTCATCAGAGGGCGTTGAACGTCGCTGTGACGCTGAACGAACCACCCCCGTAGAAAGGAGGCGTTTCGTCGGTCAGAGCGACGTCACAGGGCAGGTAAGTAGTGTGACGGGTCTGGGCGATGTTGTGCGCCACAGGCAGCGATTTGCCCATGACGCACAACCGATGGGGGCGGATACCCACGCTAGCGATATCGGTCACGATATCGCAGCATGTAAAGTGGCCTTTACTCACAGATTGAGGATCGAATAACAGATCCATTATCACTGTTACGGAGTGCATAGTTAATAAATAATGACACAGAAAATAAAATTAAATTTAAACCCCCAAAATTAAAAAAAAATAACAAAAGAAAAACCTGCAATACAAAAGTATAAAATTTTGTAGACATGGAAAATCTTAATAGAGAAAGGACAGTTTTATTTTCAATATTAAACCACATTGATGTCTAGTTTCCAACTTCAGGATCCATGATGCCTCCCACGTAAGTAAAAGGGGCTCTAGGTATTGTTAGTGGTGCCTGCTGTAAATTTGCTAGTGAACTAAGTAAAACGGTATTGGCACTTTTCATTGCATGCTCAAAATTACACAGTCAATAACAATTGTAGGTATTGTTAGATAGTACTGCCTGTTGTAAATTTGCTAGTGAAGTTGCTAAAAAGGTTTTGGCACTTTTCAGTGTCTGCTTAGAGTTACGCAGTGAAGAACATTTGGAGTTATTGGTACTTTTCAGTGCTTTCACAGTATTGCTAACTCAGACAGGAAATAAATAGTTTTATCTTTTGTGTCAGGTGTCTAACAGGTGTGGTCATAGGGTTGGGAACATCTGTTTGAAAGGGGAAGGGTACATGAACCATAAAGTGGTAAATCACAACGAGGTTGTGGTGGAAGAATGAATAGGCGGGGTGTTGTAGGTATACTTGTGGGATGTTCTGTTTGTCAAATCTCTAGTCAGCAAACACCGGCTCATCCTATCTGAAGAAAAATGAGAACAACTTCTGTTACTGGACAGCCTACTCCACTATATTTCTTTGGCAGCTGCACATCATTTAAATTTTGAAATATGGTTGATAAAAAGCATGTGCTTTTGTGGATAGCAAGCATTGCATCAAGTGGCCTCTCCCCCTCTTTCTGCACCTCAACATCACAACTAGTTTATTGCTCAGAAGTGCCACCCCAATTACACTTGGTTCCCCCCACGTCACAAATATTGAACCAGCAAACTAACTGTAGGAAACCACACATGAGCGAGTCTGCAAAGCTGTTCACACATACTATCCCATGGGCATCAGAGGTCTACTCCAAAGATTCCCAGAATGAAGAGGAGGCAAGCATCTGCACCGATGCCCAAAATGTTTGTGACCTGGATCCTGGCCCAGATGAAGTAGAGTCCCAGTCAACTGACTCATCCTGTGTCTTGCATGGACCATACCTCCTTGGTGTGTAAACACACTATGTGGAAATGGGGGGGAATTGATTCCACTGTCTTGCTGTGTGCCTGAAAGGTTTTCAATGTCAGGACACCCAGATGGGTCTCCAAATTCTCTTTTGTCTGTATTGCCGGGATTCTGTGAGCAAGAGGCCACATCTGTCACTCACGCATCTCTTGAATTTTAAAATGAAAATTCCAGACCACATCCTGTTTGTTGCTTGGACCATACTTCCCTGTTGTGCAAATACAGTATGGGTAAATGGGGGGGAGAAGTGCATTTGATGTCATTGTCCTTTTGTGTGCTTGAAAGGTTTTTAATCATAGGACTCCCAGATGGGTCTCCAAATTCTCTTTTGTCTGTATTGCCAGGATTCTGTGAGCAAGCAACCTACGCTTGTCACTCATGCATCTCTTGAATTTTTTTAAATGAATAAGCCAGTCCACATTCTGTGTGTTGCATGGATTGTACATACCTGGTGTGTAAACTCACTGTTACGGATGGGACGATTGGATATAAAATAGAATTATATCAATCGTTACCCGAAGTCCGCTGGGCAGGTATTAAAGCCACTATGGGACAAGAGAAGAAAATACAGCAACTCAGAAGAACCCAAAGGAAACAAAGGGGATGTTTAAAGGCACACCCCAATGTGTAGGGTGTCCCTGTTAATTTCACAGGTACACGGGTAATGGTCACGTGTGTAGGGACACATCAAAACAAAATGGAATCCCAACTGGTATCGGTGACGTCTGTAGGAACCTGTCAGACTGAGATGTAAACCAGTTAACGTCACTGGGAAGCCTAGGACATTACCACTGAACCAGTCACGTGCATACAGGGGCACGTCAGATCGTGTACAGGTACAAAGGAATCAGTCAAGTACGTAGAAGGCACGTCAGACCGAGTAGGCCACCCAGGGCTAGCACATACACACAAGTCTGCCACTGACACTGCAGGCTCTTCACGTGCGTAGGGGGCACGTCAGACCATGTGGACCCTGACCCTCAACATGCTAAGACACAGCTGTACCGAGAAGCGAATACCTGGTACCGGCTCCTAGCCCTAAAACACATACACACTGGTAGAACAATGGTTGACCCTCACCATACCAAGGTACAGGTGTGCACGGATATGAATAACCGGCAGTGATGCCTAACCCTGAAGTAGTCACTGTCCTTATCCATACACACACCTGCCACAAGCACTGCAGGAAAATGGTGCTGGAACCCAATCACTCTAACATCCAGGATAGCAGCGTTAGCTCTCAGCATGCAGTATGACACTCGCACTTCAATGGGCAGAGCTACAGACCTTTTATAGTCGCCTCCCTGGCCCAGGCCACATGGCATGTGGCATGTGGCATGGCATGTGGCATTAGTTGCAGCCATACAGAGGCTGCCACATGATTTCTGATAGCATGATGACCAATCAACCTGCTGCCACTTCATCACTGATGTCACTGATGACCAATCAGTGGCCTCCTTGTCATTGATGACATCACGCACATGCTCAGTATGATTGCATGGGCACTTAGGCTCAGGATGGTACAAAACTCTGCAGCGCCACCTGATGCCTCAAGCGACGGCCAGGTGGCGCTGTGGAGTTGACTGACCTCAATGTGGGAGTCAATGACGGGACTGGACCGGTTTGAGGCACAACAGAACCCTGAACCGTAATACTCACTATGGGGAAATTGTGGGAGGGAAATTGATGGGCTGTCCTGCTATCTTCCTGAAAGG
The DNA here is from genome assembly GCF_048569485.1 of Anomaloglossus baeobatrachus. Classification (NCBI taxonomy): domain Eukaryota; kingdom Metazoa; phylum Chordata; class Amphibia; order Anura; family Aromobatidae; genus Anomaloglossus; species Anomaloglossus baeobatrachus. The sequence continues at coordinate 406,777,713 of NC_134355.1, forward strand.
TTTTAAAATATCATGACTCCAACATGAATCTCCAAGTTGTGTCTTGTCTGTAGTGCCTGCGATCTGGGAGTAAAAGGCCTACACCTTTCACTCATGCACCTTTTGATTTTTAAAATGAAAATGCCTGGCCACATCCTGTGTGTAAGTCAATGCAATCAGGCAGTGCTTAGATTTACACGCATTGGAGACCACAGTCACATAGCTGCAGAGTTATGGACATCTATCCAGGCCCAGTTTGATCAATGATTGTCTCCAGTGAACTTGAAGCCAGGGAAGGCAAAGTGCAATAATGGTGCAAACCTGATGGCGGCACTACGCCTGGGCGACATCACATATGCCCTCCGTGGATTAACCTGGTTGTACCAAAATTTTTAGGGCACTATTACAGCTTGGATGCACTGCTGCAGAAGTCACAGTCACTGTGTGCTCACTTTTTAAAAATAAAATGCCAGCTCACTTCCAGGTTGATGCATGGACCATAATTCCCTGCTGTGCAAGCACACTATGGGGAAATGGGGGGGGGGAAATTGATGCCATTGTCCTGCTGTACTGCTGTCTGCCTGAAAGGTTTTTAAATATCAAGATTCCAATATGTGTTTCTAAGTTGTATTTTGTCTGTGGTGCCAGGGTTCTGGGAGCAAGAGGCCTATGTCTGTCACTCAGAATCTCTTGATTTTTTAAAACCAAAAATCCAGCCTACCTTTTGTGTTGTTGTATAAACCATACTTCCCTGATGTGCAAGCACACTATGGGAAATTGGGGGGGAATTTATGTGACTTTGCTGCTGTCTGCCTGAAAGGTTTTCAAATATCAAGACTCCAATATGGTTCTCCAAGTTGTATCTTGTCTGTACTGCCAGACTTCTGGGAGCAAGAAGTTTATGCCTGTCACTCATGCATCTGTTGATTTTTTAAAATTAAAAAGTTAACTCAGATCCTGTGTGTTACATGGACCATACTTCCCTAGTGTTCAAACACACTATGGGATAATTGATGCCACTCTCCTGCTGTCTGCCTGAAAGGTATTTAAATAACAAGACTTTAATATGGGTCTACAAGTTCAAGTGGTTTTTTTTTTATATTGCCAGGGTTCTGGGAGAAAGAGACCTATGCCTGTCACTCATGCATCTGTTGATTTTTTTTAACCCCTTCAGCCCCCAGCCTGTTTTCACCTTAAAGACCAGGCCATTTTTTGCAATTTTGACCAGTGTCACTTTCTAAGGTTATAACTTTAGAATGATTCAACGGATCCTGACGTGTCTGACAAGGTTTTTTCGTGACATATTCTACTTCATGTCAGTGGTAAATTTAGGACAATATGTTTTGCGTATATTTGTGAAAATTTTGGAAATTTGGAGAAAATTTTGAAAATTTTGGAATTTTCAAAATTTGAAATTTAATGCCCATAAATCTGAGAGATGAGAGATATTTCACACTAAATAGTTACTAAATAACATTTCCCACATGTCTACTTTACACCAGCAAAATTTTCAAAACAATTTTTTTTTTCATTAGGAAGTTAGAAGGGTTCAAAGTTCATCAGCAATTTTTCATTTTTCCAACAAAATTTACAAAAAAAAAGTTTAGGTACCACATCACATTTGAAGTGCCTTTGAGAAGCCTAGGTGACAGAAAATACCCAAAAGTGACCCCCTTTTAAAATCTGCACCCCTCACACTGCTCAAAACTACATCAAAGAAGTTTATTAACCCTTTAGGAGCTTCACAGCAACCAAAGCAATGTGGAAGGAAAAAATGAAAATTTTACTTTTTTACACAAAAATGTTACTTTAGCCATAAAATTTAGCATTTTCACAAGGGTATGAGGAAAAAAATGCACCATGAAATTAATTGTTAATTGTGAAATTTCTCCTGAGTACATCGATATCTCATATGTGGTGGAAATCAATTGTTTGGCCATACGGCCGGGCTCTGAAGGGAAGGAGCGCCATTTCAATTTTTGAAAGCAAAATTGTCTGGAATAATTAGCGGATGCGATGTTGCGTTTGGAGACCCCCTGAGGTGCCTAAACAATGGAGCTCCCCCACATGTGACCCCATTTTGGAGACTAGACCCCCCCCATACAAAAAAAATATTAGTTTGGCAAAATAAAAAATATGAACGTCAGTAAAGAAAAAAAAAAAGAGCGCCTGCAACTGACACTAAGGCAAGTGCCACACGTGAGAGCGATGCACAAATCTCGCATCGCATCACCGTGCACAGCCGCACACTCCTGTCTGGAAGAGAGCGACCGTGCCGGATGATGCGATGAGAGACTCGTGCATTGCTCTCATGTGTAGCACTGGGCTGACCCTTACAATATTCAGTAAAAAATACTGTAGTTGACGATTACTACAGCATCAATTTAATGGCCCTAAACTAAGTTTATGTGTATTTCTTAGTTTACAGAACAAAAAATTAGGATGCGCGCAAGCACGCATGTACTGCAAAAGGGGGGGGGGACTAGGTGGGATGGAAAAAAGATGGATAGAGTATGGAAGAGGGCGCGGCGGAGGATGGGAGAGGGTGCTACGGATGCAGGAGCAGCGGAGGATGGCGGGGGGAGGGTGGAGCAGCGGAGGATGGCGGGGGGAGGGTGGAAGGGGAAAGGGAGGTGAGATTGGGGATAGCTACCTTACAGGATGGATCTAGGCAGCAGGATTGCAGCAGATGGAGAAGGCAGCAGATGGAGGAGGCAGCAGATCTGAGAAGGGGAGAGGTGGGATAGGGGGCAGCAGATGAAGAGAATGAGAGAGTGAGGGCAGCAGATCGGGGGGCGCAGCGGCTGATGGGGGAGTGCGGTGGCAGATGCAGGGGTGCAGCAGCTGATGGGGGAGGGCGGTGGCAGATGCAAAGGGCAGCGGCTAATGGGGGAGTGCGGTGGCAGATGCAGGGGTGCAGCGGCTGATGAGAGAGTGCAGTGGCAGATGCAGGGGCACAGCGGCTGATGAGGGAGTGAGGTGGCAGATGCAGGGGCACTGCAGCTGATGGGGGAGGGTGGTGGCAGATGCATAGGGCAGCAGCTGATGGGGGAGTGCAGTGGCAGATGCAGGGGCACAGCAGCTGATGGGGGGAGTGCAGTGGTAGATGCAGGGGCACAGCGGTTGATGGGGGAGGGCAGTGTCAGATGCAGGGAGGCAGTGGCTGATGCAGGGAGGCAGTGGCTGATGCAGGAAGGCGGTGGCTGATGCAGGAATGCAGTGGCTGATGCAAGAAGGCAATGGCTAATGTGGGGGAGCACTGGCTAATGGGGGGAGCAGTGGCTGATAGGGGAGAGCAGTGGCTGATGGGGGAAGCAGTGGCTGATGGGGGGGCAGTGGCTGATGGAGGCGAGCAGTGGCTGATGCAAGGGGGCAGCAGAATGAGCAGAGCTGCGGCGATGCCGGGGCACCACAGATGGAGGTGTCGGGGCGCAGCAGATGGAGGTGCCGGGGCACAGCAAATGGATGTGCTGGGGCGCAGCAGATGGAGATGCGGTGGCGCAGCAGATGAAGAAGCCAGGGCACAGCAGATTGAGAAGGCAGGGTGCAGCAGATGGAGCTGCCAGGGTGCAGCAGATGGAGGTGTGGGGGCGCCGGCGGAGCAGAGCAGCTGCGATGCAGGGGCACAGCAGATGGAGGGAGGCGGATGATCTGGGGCAGTGGCTGCGGCGATGGATGATCGGGGATAGCGGTGGATCGGGGTCAGTGACTTACCGATGGTCACCCGCAGGGATCGTTCTACTCAGCTTTCACGGACGGAGAAGCTGAGGAGAGCTATCACCTACAACTCACCGGTCCCAGATACACGGTGATTGGAGAGATCGGTCACAAGGCCGATCTCTCCAATCAGTGCTGGGGGAGGGTGCAGCAAAGGTCACCCAGCTCCAGCCAGTGATCAGTGCTATAGCTGCACTGATCATTGCTGGATTTTAATGTTGTAGCCATTTTCAATGGTTGAAACATTACACTGGCTGTGGTTGGCTGAGCAGCGTTCGTCAGCCAATCACAGCCTCCGTAGGTCAGGTACAGGTCCTCTCCTTCCCGAATCTACAGTTTTTGTAAACCGATCACGGTCACCGGGGCTCCGGGGCCGCGATTTCGCCATGGCGGATATATCCGTCATGGTTTTTTAAGTACCAGGGCACCATGACGGATACATCCGTCAAAGGTCGGGAAAAATAAAATGCCAGCCCACATCCTGTTAGACTATACTTCCCTGGTGTGCAAACACACAATGGGGAAATGGAGGGGAATAGATGCTGCTGTCCTACTTTTCTGCTTTCTGCTTGAAAGGTTTTTAAATATCAAGACTTTAATATGGGTCTCCAAGTTGTGTCTTGTCTGTAGTGCATCATGCATCTCTTGATTTTTTTAAAAATGAAAATGCCAGGCCACATCATGGAATTGTCCGACATATATGAGTGCTTTCCTGGTGCAATATCTGCAACATGATGTCCATATTGTCAGTATTAGTAATAATACTGTCTACTGCCTTGCTACTCTGTTAGATCCATGGTACAAGAAAAAAAAAATAGTAAGATGCTTCTCCCCAGGAAGGGACACACGGATGCTGGAGTATAGAAACAAGCTTGTAGTCCATCTTAACAAAAGTTTTCCACAGGATAGCAGTGAAGTACATAGCTGCATTCTAACATTGCAACCACGGAATGTTGCGTCGTCAATGCAGAAACATTAGCAGCAGTTCAAGTGGCAGAAGCAATTTCTGTGAGGTGTGGCACACATTTTTTAGACCATGCACCAGCAGAATAGAGTAGAAGTCTTATGCATAGTGAATGACTGGAGAGGATGGTGCAGTAGTATCTAGAGCTCAATATGGATGCCATAAAGGTGGGAATTGGACCCTTTTGCATTTTGGTTGTCAAAAATGGAAGAGTGGTAACGCCTTGGAAGTTTTGGCCTGCCTGACAGCCAGAGTTCTCTTTGAATGTGTCATCAGTAAGGATCGGCAAAAAGTTGTAAGGTTCTGGGTCCGTACTGAAACATGGTGTTCGTGCACACGATCCCAAACACGAGCTTTCCTGGGAAGTTCGTGTTACAGTTCGGGTCCAGGGGCTGTAAAAAAGCACATTATTAAAAAACATTATGATCATTTGTACAGGTCCCACGACGTGTCCTGCAGACTCTGTCTCCCGGCCACTTCCAAGTCTGTCCAATCATTACTGTGTACTCCCTGTAACCACAATGACTAAAGGACCTTCTGTGACACCAGGCCATGTGGTCAGTCAGATGTGCATGATGTATTACCCCATTGGTTACAGACCAGTCACGTGACTATGACATCATTAAAGGTCCTGGTGTGTCATGATGCGAGTGTCATTGCCTCACGGCGCATAATCTCCCGACAGCAGCGGGTCAGCTGCATTTATTTCCATACAGCTGATGTGCTCTTGTCCTGAGAGTGGAGTGATGCAATGCGAGACACAAGTGCAATCATACCCTTAAGGGTGCTTTACACGCTGCGACATCGCTAGCGATTGCTAGCAATGTTGAGCGCGATAGCTCCTGCCCCGTCGCTCGTGCGACACTTGGAACTCGCTGCCATAGCGAACATTATCACTACGGCAGCGTCACACACACATACCTGGTCAGCGATGTCGCTGTGACCGCTGAACAATCCCTCCCTCAAGGAGGAGGTGCGTTCGGCATCATAGCGACGTCACTGCGGCGTCACTAAGCGGCCGAACAATAGAAGCTGAGGGGCAGGGATGACGTAACATGCCGCCCACCTCATTCCTTCCTCATTACCGGTGGATACAGGTAAGGAGATGTTCGTCGCTCCTGCGGTGTCACACATAGCAATGTGTGATGCCGCAGGAACGACGAACAACATCATACCGGTGGCAGCAGCGATACTAAGGAAATGAACGACATGTCATCGATCACCGTTTTAGAATAATTTTGCGATCGTTGATTGTTGCTCATTAGTGTTACACGCTGCGATGTCGCTACCAGCGCCGGATGTGCGTCACTAACGATGTGACCCTGACGATATATCGGTAGTGATGTCGCAGCATGTAAAGTACCTCTAAGGGGCACTTTGCAAACTACGACATCACAAGCCGATGCTTGCGATGCCGAGCACGATAGTCCCCGCCCCTGTCGCAGCTGCGATATCATGGTGATAGCTGGCGTAGCGAACATTATCGCTATGCCAGCTTCACATGCACTCACCTGCCCTACGACGTTGCTCTGGCCGGCGACCCGCCTCTTTATTAAGGGGGCGGGTCATGCGGCATCATAGCGACGTCACACGGCAAGCGGCCAATAGAAGCGGAGGGGCGGAGATGAGCAGGACGTAAACATCCCGCCCACCTCCTTCCTTCCGCATAGCTGGTGTGAGCCGCAGGACGCAGGTAGGAGATGTTCCTCGCTCATGCAGCTTCACACACAGCGATGTGTGATGCCGCTGGAACAAGGAACAACATCGTAACATCAGTCATTTCCAAATTATGGAAATGACAGACGCTACACCGATGATACGATTACGACGATTTTGCGCTCATTAATCGTATCAAAAAGGCTTTACACACTACAATATTGCCTGTGACGCCGGAAGTGCGTCACTTTCAATTTGACCCCACTGACATCGCACCTGCGATGTCGTAGTGTGCAAAGTGCCCCTTACTGTCAGCCTGCTACATTGCTTGGTACAGAGAGATGTAGCAGAGCTGACATGGGTCTCTTTGCTTCTCACTCTGTATAGACACTGTCTGTGCACAGTGATAAAGCAGAGTTGATATTGCTCTCCCTGTGGATTACGTTGGACTAAGGAGTTTTTTTTATAACAAAGATGGAGTCTCAATGTTTTTTTTGTTTTAGTTCTAATAAAGATTTTTTTCTCTGTGTTTTTTTTAGTTTCCTAGAAATTCATGGTGGCCATGTCTAATGTGACACCATGAATTTTTGACTTAGTAGCATCTGAGAATACAAAGCTTGTATTAACCCCTTTATTACCCAGTGTGCCACCACAACCAGGGCCATTGGACATACCTGAAAATGGTGCTAGAAACAATGCGCCATTTTCAGGGGGGCTGTGGGCTGCGGAGAATCCCATCCCCCAGCTGCCTGGCTTTACCTGACTGGCAATCAAAACACAGCGGGAGCCCATGCTTTTTTTTATTTTATTTTTTTTTCAATGAAGAAAAATTAATGGGCTTCCCTGTATTTTGATAGCCAGCCAAGATAAATCAGGCAGATGGGGCTGGCAGCCCATAGCCATCCGCTTTATCTGCGCTGAGAATCAAAAATACTGCGGAGCGCTATGTAATTTTTTTAAAATTTCCAGAGAAAAAACAGAAATTTTGCAATGGTCTCTTAATTTTTGCCAGAGCTGTATACATAATGTCATATGTGTATGTATATATATATATATATATATATATATATATATGTGTATATATATATATATATATATATATATATATATATATATATATATATATACGAGCACACACACATATGACATTATAGTGTGTGGCAGTCAATCCCTGCATGTGAGCTGACTCGGTTAAGAGCACCGACATGCAGGGATGGGGAGCCGAGCATGTGCCCGAGCATCTCTTGCCGGTACTCAGCACTCGCTGAGTATACCGAGTGCAGAGATGCTCGTGCGAGCACCAAGTACCGGCGAGCATGCACGTCCATCCCTATCCACTGACAGTACAGGACCTTGCATGATGTCATTGTCATGTGAGCAGTCTGTAGCCAATGAGATAATATGACATTCACACGTGACTGGTCACATGGCTATGAAGTCACGGAAGGTCCTATTGTCAGCGATGAATACCGGGAGGGGAGAAGTGGCAGTAGACAGAGTCTGTATGTAAGTATAATGACAATGTTTATTATTAACGATATTTTTTATTTACAGCCCCCCCGCCTCATCACATAACTGTAAAGTTCAAGTTCGGTGTTCGGACGCAAGTTCGCATTGTCTCAGAACCCAGACTAGAACTTTCTAAAATTTTCGGGCGAGTCTCCCGAACACCGAACATCAGGGGGTTTGCCCACCACTAGTCATCAGCACTGCTGTTGGTGTATTGATGAAGAAGTGCATTCGGCTATCCCCTGGAAGCATAGACTGCTTAACTTTCATAAAGATGAACAAGTTATGGATGTTCAATGACTTTGCCACCCCAGTCCCAGGCAGTGTAGACTAGTCGATGCTGTAGTGCCAGGGAGCAAGAGGCCTACGCCTGTCTGTGATCTTTTTTTTCTGGTGAAGGCAGAAATGTTAGTTCAGGCCTTGTTACAGGGCCGGTCTCAAGCATCAGTGTTGCGTTGGTGGACTATTTGTAGTCTGTGGCAAATGTTGCCACTTTTCCTGTTGCCTGACCTTAATTTTTGAAAATGTGGAGACTCCAAGCAGTGTCTCAAAATTGTCTTTTGTCTGTAGTGCTAGGATTCTGGGAGCAAGAGGTCTATGCCTGTCACTCATGCATCTCATGATTTTTAAAAGGAAAATGCAACCCCACATGTGTGTTGCATGGACCATAATTTCCTATTGTGAAACACACTATGGGGAAATGGGGGGGCAATTGATGACACTGTCCTCTTGACAATTGATGTCAAGACTCCAAGATGGGTCTTCAAGTTGTGTCTTGTCTGTACAGGCAGGGGTATGAGAGCGCCAGTTCTACACCTGTCTCTAATCAATCTCTGTATTTCTTATGTCAATAATCTAGGAAGCTAATGGCTATGCCAAAACAGTGGTGCTGCACTGTAAAACATATTTTCGCTATTTTGGAAACTTTTTGACCTCCCTAAAATGTGTTTCCTCTGTTTTACGTTTGGTCTCCCATTGAATTCAATGGGGTTTGAAAAGGTTCGAAATACTTTGTTGTTTAAGTCTTTACTTTAAGTCTAGAGAAGAATCTTGGAGATCAAGTATCGACTCCATTGTTAATGGGGATGCTGCCATAAACATGTTCAGTGGTAATGGACGCATTGCTGAAATTAGGAGTACATATAAGTATCTCCTCAAAAAACGCCTCCGCATTTGGTGGAGTAAAGCTTTTCTTGAGAACTATTTAGTCAAAAACCTTATCCCTAGAGGTCTACGTGTGAGAATTTTGCCCTCTTTCCCTGTTGAGGACTCTACTTTCTTCTCCAAATGGGAGGAGGTTTGCAATACCTGTTCTAGATCCTTGATCCAACTGTTAATAGAAATTAATTCTAAAACGATTACAGAGGTGGAACTGGAGATAGAGGAAAATAGAAAAAAACTTGCTGAGAACCTGACCAGTACATCTATGGATGCATTGAAAACTGAGATAGAACAACAATTTATAACATGGGAGAAAGAGATAAAAGATCAAAAAACTGGCAAGCTTCAGAGAGATATACAAGACTATGAACAAAAGCGTGTCTATAAGTGGGACCATCCCCATCAGTCAAATAACTCAGTCAATAATGTGAAAAATAATACTGCCTCATCTATTTCACCTATGGAGGAATACTCTGAATCCTCTGACTGGAGACCCAATAATCCTCGAAGACTTGGTAAACGGAAGGCTAAGAATAACAACTGGTCTTATAAAAAGAAACAGAATCCCTCTACTTCTAAATTACAGGTAGCCAATTTGTCTAAAATCGAGTTAGCTCCAGCACAAACTGAGGTTTTAAGCCTTGGTCTGACATTTTCACCAACAGCTGGTTTCGATTTTTTCTCCACAGTGAAGGATCTTCACTTATTTGCCCGTAAACTTGTACTTAAGAAACTTCATGAGAGATCAGGTGAAGAAAAATGTCGGAGTACACTATAAAAAGAAGCCCTGGATATTCTTGAAGAGTTATGTGATGAATCTGATTCATCGTCACAACGAGGTAAATTTATTTTTCCCAAAGTTAAAAAATTTCCGCCCCTTAAATTGTTCCCTAACATTGAACTCTTTGTTCAACTTGTTACTAGGGAGCTGGAACAAATTTCTGCTTCAAGAATAGGGGATAACCTTTTTATTAACCAGAGACAGGCTCTTAATGAACTCAAAAATCTTAAAAATGTTGTCATTAAACCATCAGACAAAGGTGGGAACATTGTTTTGTGGCCCACTCATTTATATGAGAAAGAGGCATTCAGCCAATTAAGGGACAGTAAGTGCTATCGGAGACTAACATTTAATCCCACTTCTTCCTTTCAGATGGAATTGTATGGAATTTTGGATACTGCCTTTCAAAATGGTGTGATAGATAAAGAAACCAAAGAAGGTCTTTTTCTGAACTCTCCACGTACTGTGTGTTTGTACTTACTACCTAAAACTCATAAGAACTTACGTATGCCACCCGGTCGGCCAATCGTCTCGGGGAATGGTAGCATGTGCGAAACCGTGAGTAAGTTTCTTGACTTCCACCTGAATCACTGCCTTCATTTTTGAAGGATACTAATGATTTTTTAAACAAAGTATCTAATATTCATTTGGAGGATGATATGTGGCTGGTTGTACTTGATGTAGAGTCACTATACACATCGATTCACCATGAGGATGGCATTGGAGCTGTTCAGTTTTTTCTGAACACCACGAACTTGGAACCATCTTTTAGGGCATTTCTGATTTCCTTGCTTGATTTTTCCCTCAAGCACAATTTTTTTCTGTTCAAGGATGTCCCCTGCCTGCAGCTCCAGGGCACAGCTATGGGGGCGTATTTTGCGCCCTCATATGCTAATTTGTTCCTGGGGCTGTGGAAAAGGGAGATCTTTCAATCACATCCGCTACCAGGGGCAGAATATGTGTTAATGTGGACAAGATACATTGACGATGTATTTATGATTTGGCAAGGTAATGAGGAGGATTTATTGATGTTCACAGGACAACTGAATGACAATCAAATTAATGTGAAAATGACTTCCCATCATGACCAATTTACTATTGACTTATTGGATGTTCGCCTGAAAAAGGATAATGAGGGCATGCTTCAGACAGAGGTATTTAGGAAAATTACAGCAGTAAATTCCCTCTTACATGCGACCTCATCCCATCCACAGGCTTTAATACAAAGTATTCCAACAGGTCAATTTCTCAGAACACGTCGGATATGTTCATCAAAGACTACATTTTTAAAACAAGCTGAAGATTTGACCTCCAGGTTCCATGACAGAGAATACTCTAGAAGATCCATCAAGAGGGGATACCAGTGTGCAATAAAGAGCAACAGAGATGAGCTGCTTTGCCCTAGACGGCAAGGGGAGTCTACACAGCAGGTAAGATTAATTTCTACCTACAGTTGTAGATGGAAAGAGGTGGCAGGAGCTCTTCAAAAATTTTGGCCTATTAGTCGGGCACACAGTAAACTGAATAAATGTACCACGAATAGACCGAATATCACCTACAGGAGGTCTAATAACCTAAAGGATCTATTGACGGCCTTAACGAAGTACTCAGTTTTGCGTCATTTTTGTAAATACCACTAATTTAATAGGGTGTCGTTTTTTTACTTTTTATTCTGTTTTTAATTAATAAATAATTTTTTTCAAAAAATATATTATTGTTAATTATATAGTTTTTCTTTGTTTTTAATTCTCACCTTTTTTCCATACAGATATTGCCCTGGAGGAATAACTTTTTAGGAAGAATTTATCACATATGGAGGAATTGCATGTGTATGGTGGAATGAGTGTATGTGTTGTAGGGTTTGTGTATATACATATATATGTGTGTGTGTGTATGTGTGCGCATGTGCGTGTGCTTGTGTGCGCATGTGCGTGTGCATGTGTGCGCATGTGAGTGTGCATGTGTGCACATGTGCGTGTGCATGTGTGCACATGTGTGTATGTAGGTACATACATGTGTGTTGTGTGTGTGTGTGAGTATGTTTTTGATATCCCTTCCTTGTGCACATTTATAATATATTCTTTTATATATATATTCCTTATATTTCATATGAATTCCTTATAAATTATTTTTTTAAAGTTAAGGAATGATATAGAAGTTTTCTCACTACTTATAAAGACTATATAATTCTTAATTGTGTGTACGTGTGTGTGTGTGTGTGTGTGTATGGTAGATGATGTATGTTTTGCACGCTTGTGGTTGCATATGTATGTGTGTATGTATGTATCATCACAGCATCTCTTTAATGGTATAATGTATTTAAATGTAGAATTATTATGACTTTGTATTTTGTCACCTTATTTATTATCCACACATTTTTCTTTTCTTATTTCTCACATTCACTTCTTCACTTATTCACATTATTATGATTATATTGGATACTGAATATATGTATATATACTCTTGTTTATATGAATCACACTATTTTCACACATCCACTATTGTTTGTATTCCTCCTATGTGATTTATCTTTATATATTGTATATTGTTCTCTTGCTTGTATTAATTGAATACAGGACACTGTGTGGCCTGCATCCCTGCGTCTCTCCCTTTGGAGTGGGGCAGCGATTCATGCTGCATATTGTTCCTCCGATGGTGTGCGCTCTGCCTGCTACTCACGTGACAGTTTCCATGCCGACGCGTCCTGCGCTTGCTTCCCTCCCCTCTGTGTTCAGAGCGGGCGGAAGTGACAACGGACGCTGAGGCATGTGCTTCCGGTGCGGGGTCGCAGACACGAGCGCCGACGCTACTGCCTGGGTGAGTGCTATAAAAACTCCTGCATACACACCCCTTGTTACCCTCACGAAGAAGCCCTAGGCGAATTGGCCGTCAGGGTATTTGTCCTTTCCATCCTCTTCCAGTATGGTATTTGGCAGTCAGGCATCTGTCCTTATTTGACTGCTTGTGTATCCTGCTTGTTCTTTTCTGTACTCATCCTTGGCTGGTATTTTCTTCATGCATTTTTTCTACCCAGTACCTCTTTTTGGACAGGATTATCTTTTTTATGAATTGTGTTATCACTACCCTCTTATTTTTATCCCCTCTGGGCATGCTTATCCTTGTTTATGTGGGCAAGTGAACTCTAATCCTTACTTTCAACATAATTTCTGTCCATAAGGAAGTCATATTTGAAATGAATTTTATAATATGTACTGGTTTGTGAATTTTTGCTATATCTATGCAATAGTGCAATATTAATTTATTTATTTATTGTCATTCTGAGGCTTTCCAAACCACTGTCTGTTCCCTTTCCCTGGGGCTATGCAATAATTTTCCCTGGGATTGTGCAATACTTTATGGGAGATTTTCTTGCGTGTAGCATGTTATTTAATTCCCCCCTTTTTTAATGCTTATTTATGAATCATTATTTTAAGTGAATATCAGTGGTTCTTCTGTGTTACACACGTACGTGAAGTGAAGCAGTGATTGGAAGGGTTGGTTTTTTTGGCAGACATCCCCTTTATTGTTCTATTTTTTCACATAATGTTTTGTCTTTTAAAAATAATGCTTTCAATAAAATAATTTGATTTTATCCTTTGCTATCTACTCTGGTTACTTCATTGGTTTTTCTGGATTCTAGAGTTAGCACTATTGTGATTGGGACATTAATTTGGTGTACTTTGTTGTTTGGTTTGGCGAACAGTTCGGCGAAAGTAGCGTTTGTTCAGTAGGGCTCAGCAAACCAAACTTTCAAAAGTTCACTAATCTCTGAGTCTAGGACTCCCACTACTTAGCAATTACACAGAATGTGTTTGAGACGCACCTTTATATCTAATACAGTGTTTATTCCCTATATTTTTTTCCAAGTCTTGCATTGACCACATAGGTTTTGTGAGTTTCACAATTCCTTCTTCGTAAATGAAATAGGATGTGTCTTACCATGTCACACACACCACTTGCCCAGATAAGGTAGTAAAATGTTAACATTGCATTTACCAGAGAATGTGTTTTTTTAACACTGAAAGCAATGAGAAAGTGCAAAAATGCTATGTTTGAACATAGGGGTGTCAGAGGCTATTTTCTATTTCTATTTTTAAATTTGCCTTATTTACATGTAATTATATGACTTGTATCTAAGGCAAAATTATATTTTTTTTTCCTGTAAAACTCATGTTATCATCTGTTTGGTATGTTTTATTGTCAGTCTGCAAAAGTGGCATAATACTTTGACAATATTGTTTCTAGCAGCTACCTGGGAGTCAGATTTGTGTCCAGGCATCTTCTTTATGCTGTTCCCATTCCAATCAATTGAACCCTTTTTCATTTATTTCTGTGATTTTACTGTCCCCTAGAGAGAGTCTGCCGGAAAAATGCTGGAGTTTCTCATTGACTTCCATCATACTCAGTCATTACTTGAAATGAGCACCAAAGGAATCCAATTTGCTCTTTCGAGTATTTGCTCCTTCCAGCATTTCAGTACTTGATCATCACTTGTCTTTATACAATTCTGTGTGTTTAGCACTTGTATTAAGTTTCTGATCAGTTAGCACCAAATAAACACTAAAGGGTGCTTTACACGCTGCGACATTGCTAGCGATTGCTAGCAATGTTGCAAGTGATAGCACCCGCCCCCGTCGTACGTGCGACATGTGATGATCACTGCCATAGCGAACACTATCACTATGGCAGCGTCACACGCACATACCTGTTCAGTGACGTCGCTGCTGAACAATCCCTCCTTCAAGGGGGAGGTGCGTTCGGCGTCACAGCAACGTCACCAAACGGCCGTCCAATAGAAGAGGAGGGGAGGAGATGAGTGGCCAGAACATGCCGCCCACCTCCTTCCTTCCTTCTTTTCCGGTGGACGCAGGTAAGGAGATGTTCGTCGTTCCTGTGGTGTCACACACAGCAATGTGTGGTGTCGCAGGAACGATGAACAACCAGCAGCATGCACCACAAACGATATTATGAAAAGGAGTGACGTGTCAACGATCAACGATTTTTGACGTTTTTGCGATCATTGATCGTCGCTCCTAGCTGTCACATGCTGTGATGTCGCTAACGGCACCGGATGTACGTCACAAACACCGTGACCCCGACGATATATCATTAGCAATGTCGCAGCGTGTAAAGCACCCTTAAGATCTCATGTGAGGTTGGACCAACGTCTGGGTCTAGATAGAAAATGAGCAGATAGGCTGTGAAAGGGGGATGTTGCGGAATTACTATAGCTAGTGTATAAGATAGAAGATACCAGAAGAAAGCATCGGTGCCAAAACGCGTTGTTTTCATACATACACCCACTTATGATGTCAATAATGATAGTATCGGTGTTATGAATATTTTAAGAATAAATAATATTAAAAGGTAAATTTTAATGTTGCCACGGGTTCCCAGCAGATTTTTTTCTCCTTATGTGGATTACCTCTCTGTGCGGCTAGCATTCCTGCATTCTGCCTGATTCCAGTGGACGATATCAAAATGATATATACAGGCAGACTTATTCTATGGGGAGCTTTTCTGTTTTTTTTGTTTTTTTTTTTGTATATTATAAGATAGAATTGGTTCCTTGAAAGCCCTTAGACAGGTTACTCGGAGATTAAAAAAAATGAAACAGCGGCTACATAATTTAACAAACCTTTGAAATATGATCAGTGGTTCTGTATTGTCCCGCAGCAACATTAGTGCCTCAATATGCTTGACATCGTATTATGACTTGTTATTTTACTTCAATGTCAAAGGCCACTTAGAGACTCAGAATGTGATAGAGCATATGCTGTGATAGGGGGAAGCCAGGTTTACTTAAAAAATATCAATGCAAACAGGTCAGATTTTATACGATATGACCATCTCTCTTGTGGCAGCGGTCTGAAGTGTCTTTTAGTGTCCGGCAAGATTGACACCTAAATACTTGGTAACACTGCATGGAGCAGGTTAGGATGTGGGGAGTGTGCTCACAGCACATGCAACAACCTTTGTGGGCACATGTGGAAAACCCTGCTGGTCCAAAAAGAACCAGCATTCTAGCCCCAAGGTGTTTCAGTACTACCAATGTTGATACAAAGATGTGATGAAAACCAGACGGCTAAAGGTGAGTAGCGGTAGGGCCAAAGAGGTGAGTAGTAAGTATAAGGATTTTTAGATTTTCTTTTTATATATTATGGTTACTATGCTCTAGGGTCTGAAGAGAACATTAAAATGGACAGAATTACTTCATCATGAATCAAATTTCCCAGGAAAAACTGTGCAAACAGACAAATTCCAATATTGGCTGATTTTCTCCTCTGAGTGGCTCATTCTTCTTTTTACCATATTCTTTTCTGACATGTTACAATAAAGTTTGCATTTTATACATACACACAGTCAAGACTTAAAGTGTTGGCACTCTTGAAATTGTTTCAGAAAAATGTGTATTTCTCCCAGAAAATGATTGTAATTACACATCTTTTGTTATACACATTTTTATTTCCTCTGTGTGTTGCAACAACACAAAAAAAAGAGAAAAAAGGCAAATAGGACATAATTTCATGCAAAACCCCATAATGGGGAGGAAAAAATTGTTGTCACCTCTCCAAAATAGTGGGTGAACAACTTTGTTTCAAGTATGTGAGGCTCGTTCTAACTCACCTGTGGCAAGTAGCAGGGTTGGGCAATATGAGAATTACACTTCAAACCAGGTGGAAAGGGGAACAGTTGACTCAATTTTTGCATTATGTGCCTGAGTGCCACACTAAGCATGGAGAAAAGAAAAAGGAGAAGAGAACTGTTTGAGATATTGATGTTCCTTTGTCCAAATTGTGCAACATAATCAAGAAGTTTACAACCAATGGCATTGTATCTAATCTCCTTGGATGTGAATGGCAGAGAAAATTATGTGTTATATTCTGTTGTTAGCATTTGTATTAGCAGATTTGGTATAAGCGTAGTAACGTATTGTTATTTACTTTGTTTACCTTCTTAGTGATGAGTCAATAAAGTATTTTAATCATTTAGTCCATCTGGTAAGAGTTTGCAACAAAGATGTGCATAATTACAAAGGGCGCTAAATATATTTTCCAACACGCGTATTATATTTAGTTATACTTTTGGTTAGGCATTCAAAGGCATTTGATTATTGTATCTTAGCATCTAATAGATATTACAATGCCACAAAAGAGTTGCAATATTAAACTTGGCCACAAGATGTCACAAAAGTATTTGTAAATCCATATTAAAAGTTCATAAAGTTTACATTAGTAAATTGTAATATCTTTATTTTATATTCTTTGCTATTTTTTCATTATTGTGTCTAAAAAAATTAATAGGCTTATTGGGTATATCAAATGTCTTCCCTCCTATGAAATTTGTTTAAATGTGCTTCTATTTTATGTGTTTTGCTATTTTCAATTTCCTTTTTGATGTTTGTACTGTTAAGCTCAAGTACTCCTCCACACTAAAATTGTGCATACAGTATATCCATTTAAGAGATACAAACTGTTATTCTCACTTTTATTTTTTACTTAGTGCAGCCTTTAACAACTTAGGGTTAACAAATGCTCAATGTTTTACTGCATGTGATAATATCAACTGGACCTGGTTGGAGTGTTACTGCATGTGGTAATATCAACTGGACCTGGTTGGAGTGTTACTGCATGTGGTAATATCAACTGGACCTGGTTGGAGTGTTTTACCTCATGTGGTAATATCAACTGGACCTGGTTGGAGTGTTTTACCTCATGTGGTAATATCAACTGGACCTGGTTGGAGTGTTTTACCTCATGTGGTAATATCAACTGGACCTGGTTGGAGGGTTTTACTGCATGTGGTAATATCAACTGGACCTGGTTGGAGTGTTTTACTGCATGTGGTAATATCAACTTGACCTGGTTGGAGTGTTTTACTGCAAGTGGTAATATCAACTGGACCTGGTTGGAGTGTTTTACTGCAAGTGGTAATATCAACTGGACCTGGTTGGAGTGTTTTACTGCTTGTGGTAATATCAACTTGACCTGGTTGGAGTGTTTTACTGCAAGTGGTAATATCAACTGGACCTGGTTGGAGTGTTTTACTGCATGTGGTAATATCAACTTGACCTGGTTGGAGTGTTTTACTGCAAGTGGTAATATCAACTGGACCTGGTTGGAGTGTTTTACCTCATGTGGTAATATCATATGGACCTGGTTGGAGTGTTTTACTGCATATGGTAATATCAACTGGACCTGGTTGGAGTGTTTTACTGCAAGTGGTAATATCAACTGGACCTGGTTGGAGTGTTTTACTGCTTGTGGTAATATCAACTTGACCTGGTTGGAGTGTTTTACTGCAAGTGGTAATATCAACTGGACCTGGTTGGAGTGTTTTACCTCATGTGGTAATATCATATGGACCTGGTTGGAGTGTTTTACTGCATGTGGTAATATCAACTTGACCTGGTTGGAGTGTTTTACTGCAAGTGGTAATATCAACTGGACCTGGTTGGAGTGTTTTACCTCATGTGGTAATATCATATGGACCTGGTTGGAGTGTTTTACTGCATATGGTAATATCAACTTGACCTGGTTGGAGTGTTTTACTGCATGTGGTAATATCTCCTGGATCTGGTTGGAGTTCCTTGCTGCCAGCTTTTATGAGGTCGGTGTTAGGCTGCAGTCACTCTTGTGCATCACATCGCCTGGACTGGCTGCCCGCTCTTCTGACAGAAGCGTGCAGCTAAATAAAAATACATGAAGCTGAAAACCTCCTATCAAGGAGAACCACGGGCAGTGGGATGGGACCCTTACTCGAGTCACATGTAAGCCTTACTCCATCGTTAAAGTCAGAGTAGGCAGAGATGAGAGCTGGAGTCGGGACAAGGTATTTTAGTGCCCTAGGCAGGATACATTGCGTGCCCTGTCACACACACACCCCTTGAAACATCATACACATTAAATGACTGTTGACCAAAGACACTAATTTCAGTAGAAACAACTGATGTGTATAAAGCTGTGCTGACGTTTACCTGATGAAAATGTCAGGAAAAAGAAGGATTAGACAAGTTGCATATCAACATGTCCAATCCTTTGTTCTGGTCGGAGGTGGGCCATTGCCACTGGTGTCTGGTAGTAAATTATTTCTCTGTTTTTAAAGTTGACATCTTATGATCATGTAAATCAGAACAGGAAATAACACAGTTGTGAAGCCTATTTTTTTTTTATGTTCTGCTCCACTTCAATAGTGCCCATCAGTTAAAAAGTAAAAATGACAGAAAGTGGGAATAAAAAAACCACTCCGCTCAATAAAGATTTATTCAGTTATAAAAAATGTAAGCAATATAGATGATAGGAAAACTAAATGCCTACAGTTTGTGACCAAGCAGATTAATTTATGTTCAAAGTCTAACCCCCATCCTTTCTGTGGCATAAGAATATGAATATTCTTCTATGGGATGGGTGCGGTTATCTCACAAAAGAAAAACATTTACCTTTAATATTGAGCTTTTTTTTCTCAGACGTTCTCACAAACCGAGTCTAACTATGATATTGGGGACTGAGAGCTTGTGGCAGTTAAAAGAGCATTTGAAGAGTGGAGACCTTGGTTAGAGGGGGAAAAATATAAGGTCTCTACTGAAAATAAAAACCTGCTGTATGTTGATGGTGCCAAATGTCAAAATACAAGACAGGCCTGGTGGGCCCTTTTGCTGATACTTTGTTCCGGAGTTTAACAAAAATCTGGTTAAAATTCTAAATGTAGGGGTAGGGGAGGGTGCTCTGGGGATTGATCTCAGACAGTCCATTCCAGAAGCTGAGGATACTGCACCAGAGTCATTTCCTGTGAACAAACTTTTTGTACCATCTATTTTCTACACAGATCTTCTTAATTAAAAGCATGATTATGTGTTGGCAAATCACCCTCGTTCTTCTACCGCTTGGAGAGCAATTTTGAGGGCCTTTTGATGGAAGAATGCTAGTAAAGATATTGATGAATATGTCCATAAATGCAAAGTTTATGCAAGGGCTAAAGCTTCTCTCCAGTCCTGGGCAGGTTTTCTCTTACCTAATGAGGTCCCGTATCAGCCCTGGACAAACTTGTCCATGGATGTCTTTACGAATCTACCTAATTCTTGTTGTAATACTGTAGTGAGGGTGGTGGTGGACCAATGCAGAAAGATGGTTAATATAGTTGCTCTTCAAAGATTGCCTATGGATAAGAATCTAGATACATAATTATTTAGCTTCCATATTGTGAAATATCATGGAGTGCCTAAAAACATTATTTCTGATTTGTTTCAGATTTTAGCTAGATTTTGTAGTAGTTTTGCTCTAGATTAGGTATTAAATTTTCATTCTCCTCAGGTCATCATCCCGACTCCAATGGACAGACAGAAAGGATGTACTATGAGATAGAACAGTATTTAAGATGCTTTGTTTAATCTAATTAGGAAGACTGGATGGATTTTCTGCCTCTTGCTGAGTTTGCTCTCAATTATCCCACCTCCACAGCTATGCTACCTTGCTGTAGGGGTTTTCATCCTGTTTTTGGAAATTTTTTTCCACTGTCCAGTCCTCTGTACCAGAGGAAGAGAAATTTTCTTCACATTTGATTAAGGTATGGAGAGAGGTTGACAAAGTCTTATGAAAACTGGTGACTTCACCAAGAGAACTGAGAAACCGCAAATGTAGGAGTGCTCCTGCCTGCAGGGTGGGAGAATAAGTTTGGTTATACTCAAATAATCTGTGCCTTAAAGTACCATCTAAGAAATTTGCTGCCAGACTCGTAGTTCTATATAAGGTAATTAAAATTCTTAATCCTGTAATGGCAAAACGCCAACTCAGCGTGGTATAGAATATAAATAATTCCTCCCATTCCTCTCTCCTTAAAATGTTTAAGGGGATGCCTGATCCTAGGGACATAATTGATGTGGATTTAGAGAAGGTTCGGGGGTATGAGATGGAGTACTGGGTGCCAGAAACATCAGACGCAGGTTGCAGTATCTTATACATAGAGGGTTATGGTCCAAAGAATAACTCCTGAGTTAATGAGGAAAATTTGCATGCTGAAAATCTGGAAAAAGAATTTTATCACTGATGTCAGAGGATGGGTATTTTGGAGGTTCCAGTAGCATGTCATGGACGGAGGGTACTGTTTTGATCCAAATTTGATCCGATAGCCTCCTGTACTATGGTTCGTTTCCCTCTCCACTGAGCCAGAGTCAGGTTTGGTCATTGTCCGGGTTCTGAATATTTAGTCTCTGTGTGTACACTTTGTGTGTTCATTACCTTTTTGCCAGGTGTTCCCCATGATGTATTTTAGTCTGCCCTATCACCCGACATATGTAACTATTTAAACCTTTCCCTGGCTTCCATTTCCCACTGGTGATATTTTTGAAGGCTTGGATCTGCAGCCTGTTTGTGTTTTGGTTCTCTTGGCAGATTATAACTATTGGTTTACCTTATTTTATTTTGCCCTCTCCCCCTGATTCTTTAGGAGGTACTTGGAGGCCACTTAGGAAGCAAAGGTCTAAGTGGTCATTTGAGTTATCCAGTTAGGGGCCTTTATAGACTGCACAGCTGGGACCTCTAGTCTGTACAAGTATCAGGTGGGTTAGGTGGAGTGGTTTTAAGTTAGACATTATTTTTCATTATTTACCACTTGTACACTTCTTATGACATGCATATAACAGTTGACACCCTTAAAACTGTTCATGAAAGTGTAATATTTATATCAGAAAATTATTGCAATTATACATGTTTATTTTCTTTATTTGTATTGGAACAAAAACTGAGAATCATAGGTAAATTAGACAGAATTTCACACAAAACCCCCAAAATGGACCTGACAAACTTGTTGACACCTTTCCAAAACTGGGTAAATAGCTTTGTTTCAATCATGTGATGCTCTTTCAAACTCACCTGTGGCAAGTAACAGGTGTGAGCAATATAAAAATGATACCTACAACCAGATAGAAAGGGGAGAAGTTGACTCAATTTTTGCAGTGTGTGTGTGTGTGTGTGTGTGTGTGTGTGTGTCACACCAAGCATGGCCCAGGGCTGGGCAACGTGCAGTCCGCAGACCACATCTGGCCATTTGGCTGGTCCAGTCCGGCCAGTAGACTGAGACAGCCAAGGGGCTTGAAACAGTGGGCTGAGCACCACTCCATGCCCTCCAACGCTGATGCCTTCTTCGCAATTTCACCGCTAACTGTATCCACAGGATGCAGACAGCAGTGAATGCACTGGTGGAGTAGGAGCCACTGGTGGAGTAGGAGCCACTGGTGGAGTAGGAGCCACTGGTGGAGTAGGAGCCACTGGTGGAGTAGGAGCCACTGGCTCCGTCTTCCAGCAATCATCATGAGGCACTGCAGACACAATGACGTCACATCATTGCATGTGCTGTGCGAAGGATCAGTGCAGCGGAGACTGTAGCAAAGCACCAGGGAAGCTGGCAAGAGGTGATATATTTTTTTTCATGTCATGGGATGTATGCATGTATTTAGGAGGCTACAGTATGTGGGGGCTCAAAAATGTATATAAGAGGCTGTGTGGGTCTCCGAAATGAATAGATGAGTCTAAGTGGGAACTGAAAAATATGTATAGAGGAAGCTATGTGGGGGCTCAGAAATATGTATAGAAGAGGCGATGATGAGGCTCCTACTGTAAATAAGGTGATGTCAGCATACTTAAGTATGTACACTACAGACAAAGTTTGGACACACCTTCGCATTCAAAGAGTTTTCTTTATTTTCAGGACTCTGAAAATTGTAGATTCACATTGAAGGCATCAAAACTATGAATAAAAACATGTGGAATGAAATACTTAAAGTGTGAAACAACTGAAAATATGCCTTTTATTCTAGGTTCTTCAAAGTAGCCACCTTTTGCTTTCATTACTACTTTGCACACTCTTGGCATTCTCTTGATAAGCTTCAAGAGGTAGTCACCGGAAATGGTTTTCCAACAGTCTTGAAGGAGTTCCCAGAGATGCTTAGCACTCATTGGCCCTTTTGCTTTCACTCTGCGGTTTAGCTCACCCCAAACCATCTCGATTGGGTTCAGGTCTGGTGACTGTGGAGACCAGGTCATCTGGCGTGGCACCCCATCACTCTCCTTCTTAGTCAAATAGCCCTTACACAGCCTGGAGGTGTGTTTGGGGTCATTGTCAGGTTGAAAAATAAATGATGGTCCAACTAAATGCAAACCGGATGGAATAGCATGCCGCTGCAAGATGCTGGTTCTGTATGCCTTCAATTTTGAATAAATCCCCAACAGTGTTAGCAGCAAAGCACCCCCACACCATCACACCTCCTCCTCCATGCTTCACGGTGGGAACCAGCCATGTAGAGTCCATCCGTTCACCTTTTCTACAAAGATTTGGTTGGATCCAAAGATCTCAAATGTGGACTCATCAGACCAAAGCACAGATTTCCACTAGTCTAATGTCCATTCCTTGTGTTCTCTAGCCCAAACAAGTCTCCTCTGCTTGTTGCCTGTCCTTAGCAGTGGTTTCCTAGCAGCTATTTTACCATGAAGGCCTGCTGCACAATGTCTCCTCTTAACAGTTATTCTAGAGATGAGAAGGTGTGTAATAATTTTGGTCTGTACTGTATACAGTTAGGTCCAGAAATATTTGGACAGTGACACAATTTTCGCGAGTTGGGTTCTGCATGCCACCACATTGGATTTGAAATGAAACCTCTACAACAGAATTCAAGTGCAGATTGTAACGTTTAATTTGAAGGTTTGAACAAAAATATCTGATAGAAATTGTAGGAATTGTACACATTTCTTTACAAACACTCCACATTTTAGGAGTTCAAAAGTAATTGGACAAATAAACCAAACCCAAACAAAATATTTTTATTTTCAATATTTTGTTGCGAATCCTTTGGAGGCAATCACTGCCTTAAGTCTGGAACCCATGGACATCACCAAACGCTGGGTTTCCTCCTTCTTAATGCTTTGCCAGGCCTTTACAGCTGCAGCCTTCAGGTCTTGCTTGTTTGTGGGTCTTTCCGTCTTAAGTCTGGATTTGAGCAAGTGAAATGCATGCTCAATTGGGTTAAGATCTGGTGATTGACTTGGCCATTGCAGAATGTTCCACTTTTTTGCACTCATGAACTCCTGGGTAGCTTTGGCTGTATGCTTGGGGTCATTGTCCATCTGTACTATGAAGCGCCGTCCGATCAACTTTGCGGCATTTGGCTGAATCTGGGCTGAAAGTATATCCCGGTACACTTCAGAATTCATCCGGCTACTCTTGTCTGCTGTTATGTCATCAATAAACACAAGTGACCCAGTGCCATTGAAAGCCCTTCATGCCCATGCCATCACGTTGCCTCCACCATGTTTTACAGAGGATGTGGTGTGCCTTGGATCATGTGCCGTTCCCTTTCTTCTCCAAACTTTTTTCTTCCCATCATTCTGGTACAGGTTGATCTTGGTCTCATCTGTCCATAGAATACTTTTCCAGAACTGAGCTGGCTTCATGAGGTGTTTTTCAGCAAATTTAACTCTGGCCTGTCTATTTTTGGAATTGATTAATGGTTTGCATCTAAATGTGAACCCTTTGTATTTACTGTCATGGAGTCTTCTCTTTACTGTTGACTTAGAGACAGATACACCTACTTCACTGAGAGTGTTCTGGACTTCAGTTGATGTTGTGAATGGGTTCTTCTTCACCAAAGAAAGTATGCGGCGATCATCCACCACTGTTGTCATCCGTGGATGCCCAGGCCTTTTTGAGTTCCCAAGCTCACCAGTCAATACCTTTTTTCTCAGAATGTACCCGACTGTTGATTTTGCTACTCCAAGCATGTCTGCTATCTCTCTGATGGATTTTTTCTTTTTTTCAGCCTCAGGATGTTCTGCTTCACCTCAATTGAGAGTTCCTAAGACCGCATGTTGTCTGGTCACAGCAACAGCTTCCAAATGCAAAACCACACACCTGTAATCAACCCCAGACCTTTTAACTACTTCATTGATTACAGGTTAACGAGGGAGATGACTTCAGAGTTAATTGCAGCCCTTAGAGTCCCTTGTCCAATTACTTTTGGTCCCTTGAAAAAGAGGAGGCTATGCATTACAGAGCTATGATTCCTAAACCCTTTCTCCGATTTGGATGTGAAAACTCTCATATTGCAGCTAGGAGTGTGCACTTTCAGCCCATATTATATATATAATTGTATTTCTGAATATGTTTTTGTAAACAACTAAAATAACAAAACTTGTGTCACTGTCCAAATATTTCTGGACCTAACTGTATATAAGTGATATAATTACTTTTTGTTATAATATTAATTGTAACTAATATTTTAATAATATTATTGAGCACAATTAATTTCAACTTATTGGTTCGGCATCACACCAGTCACAGTCTCTCATGTGTCACCAAGGGAAAAGTAATTGCCAACCCTTGGCATAGCGCACAGAAGGAGAAGAGTACTGTAGGAGGACTGCAGAATCAAAATTGTTGAAAAATATCAACAATCTCAAGGTTACAAGTCAATTTCCAGAGTTCTTGAGGTTCATTTGTCCATGATGCGAAAAATAATTACTTAGTTAACAACACATTGCACTGATAATGTCCTTGGACATGGATGGCAGAGACAAAATAATAAAAAGTTGCATTGCAGGATTGTCCAAACAGTGAATGCGTAGCACCAATCAAGTTCCAAGGAACTTCAAGATATCTTGCAGGCAAGATATCTTGCAGGCGCAGGGTACATCAGTGTCAGTGCAAATTTTCCATCGATATTTGAGTTAAAAGAAATGCTATGGCAGGAGACCCAGGAGTACCACACTGCTGACACAGCGGCATAAAAAAGCTAAACTGCAGTGTGCAAAAATGTGAGTAAAGGCCGCTTTACACACTGCGATATCGGTACCGATATCGCCAGCGTGCGTACCCGCCCCCATCGGTTGTGCGACACGGGCCAATCACTGCCCGTGTCGCACAACATCGCCCGGACCCGTCACACGGACTTACCTTCCCTGCGACGTTGCTGTGACCGGCGAACCGCCTCCTTTCTAAGGGGGCGGTTCGTTCAGCGTCACAGCGATGTCACAGCAGCGTCACTGAACCGCCGCCCAATAGAAGCGGAGGGGCGGAGATGAGCGGGACATAACATCCCGCCCACCTCCTTCCTTCTGCATTGTGGCCGGGACGAAGGTAAGGTGAGATTCCTCATTCCTGCGGTGTCACACGGAGCGATGTGTGCTGCCGCAGGAACGAGGAACAACTTCGTTACTGCTGCAGTAACGATATTTGAGAATGGACCCCCATGTCACCGATGAGCGATTTTGCACGTTTTTGCGACGATGCAAAATCGCTCATAGGTGTCACACGCAACGGCATCGCTAAAGCGACCGGATGTGCATCACAAATTCTGTGACCCCAACGAGATCATTTGAGTGATGTCGTAGCGTGTAAAGCCCACTTAAGCCAAAATCCTTCTGGGAAAGCATAATGTGGATGGACGAGACGAAGATAGTGTATCATACGACTGCTTACTAAAAGATTTTGGAGAGCAATGTAGTGCCCAGAGTCAGAAATCTGAGCTTGTGTCCAAGGTCATGGGTCTTCCAGCAGGATAATTACCCCAAACATGCTTCAAGAAGCCTCCAGAAATAGATGATAACTAGTGATGAGCGAATATACTCAGCACTATTCGTTACTGCCATAACTATTAAGCTATATGCGATATCTGTTAATTGACGAACATTTTGGTATTCACCTCATGAGTTTCGAGTCCCCTCCCCACATGTTTGGTACCTGATTTACAGCCACTAAACATGCAGGGATTGCCTGCCAATCACAGTAATGCTGTTGCCATCTTTGCTACGTTGATGTGATTGGGAGGAGCAGTGAAAAAAAACAATGACGTTCGATTATTAAAGCGGCAGAATTACACTTGAATATGCATGCACTGCTTCCTCGACAACCCTCTGTAACAGTGTCTATGATTGATTAGAGTCCTATTTCCCTTTCCCATTCTCTGTGA
Source organism: Anomaloglossus baeobatrachus (assembly GCF_048569485.1). Classification (NCBI taxonomy): domain Eukaryota; kingdom Metazoa; phylum Chordata; class Amphibia; order Anura; family Aromobatidae; genus Anomaloglossus; species Anomaloglossus baeobatrachus. Next base: position 406,804,434 of record NC_134355.1, read on the forward strand.
TTTTTTGCCCTCACACTAGCTGTCTGGATCCTTGAAGTAGAGTGTAAAAATAAAGAAATAGTTGAAATAAATGGCACAGCATCCACCATATTTTCATACTCAGAACAGATAAAGTAGATACAGTTAGGTCCAGAAATATTTGGACAGTGACACAAGTTTTGTTATTTTAGCTGTTTACAAAAACATGTTCAGAAATACAATTATATATATAATATGGGCTGAAAGTGCACTCTCCCAGCTGCAATATGAGAGTTTTCACATCCAAATCGGAGAAAGGGTTTAGGAATCATAGCTCTGTAATGCATAGCCTCCTCTTTTTAAAGGGACCAAAAGTAATTGGACAAGGGACTCTAAGGGCTGCAATTAACTCCGAAGGCATCTCCCTCGTTAACCTGTAATCAATGAAGTAATTAAAAGGTCTGGGGTTGATTACAGGTGTGTGGTTTTGCATTTGGAAGCTGTTGCTGTGACCAGACAACATGCGGTCTAAGGAACTCTCAATTGAGGTGAAGCAGAACATCCTGAGGCTGAAAAAAAAGAAAAAATCCATCAGAGAGATAGCAGACATGCTTGGAGTAGCAAAATCAACAGTCGGGTACATTCTGAGAAAAAAGGAATTGACTGGTGAGCTTGGGAACTCAAAAAGGCCTGGGCGTCCACAGATGACAACAGTGGTGGATGATTGCCGCATACTTTCTTTGGTGAAGAAGAACCCGTTCACAATATCAACTGAAGTCCAGAACACTCTCAGTGAAGTAGGTGTATCTGTCTCTAAGTCAACAGTAAAGAGAAGACTCCATGAAAGTAAATACAAAGGGTTCACATCTAGATGCAAACCATTCATCAATTCCAAAAATAGACAGGCCAGAGTTAAATTTGCTGAAAAACACCTCATGAAGCCAGCTCAGTTCTGGAAAAGTATTCTATGGACAGATGAGACCAAGATCAACCTGTACCAGAATGATGGGAAGAAAAAAGTTTGGAGAAGAAAGGGAACGGCACATGATCCAAGGCACACCACATCCTCTGTAAAAAATGGTGGAGGCAACGTGATGGCATGGGCATGCATGACTTTCAATGGCACTGGGTCACTTGTGTTTATTGATGACATAACAGCAGACAAGAGTAGACGGATGAATTCTGAAGTGTACCGGGATATACTTTCAGCCCAGATTCAGCTAAATGCCGCAAAGTTGATCGGACTGCGCTTCATAGTACAGATGGACAATTACCCGAAGCATACAGCCAAAGCTACCCAGGAGTTCATGAGTGCCAAAATGGAACATTCTGCAATGGCCAAGTCAATCACCAGATCTTAACCCAATTGAGCATGCATTTCACTTGCTCAAATCCAGACTTAAGACGGAAAGACCCACAAACAAGCAAGACCTGAAGGCTGCGGCTGTAAAGGCCTGGCAAAGCATTAAGAAGGAGGAAACCCAGCCTTTGGTGATGTCCATGGGTTCCAGACT